>NC_137680.1:20145949-20178449 GCF_963989245.1 Nansenia antarctica
CTGATTCACTGTGCATTATTGCCTATGCCATCAGCCATCAGACATCAGAATGCTTGTTGTTACATTCCAAAATCACTATCTGCCCAAGTCATCTCTTTGACATAGGCATTTGTGACACCACATACAAAAATAGCTCGGCTGACCACAAAGTGAAGCATGACCTAGGCAATTGTGGCTAACGAAATGTTTCCTCCGTGACTCCATGATGGTGTTGTGATGTTCTCACCTGTTTCTCAGTCAGGATGACCCTTCCCAGTAGCTGGTCTTCTAAACCTCTCATGGTGACGGTGAAGTCGATGATGGAGGTGCGAGCACTGATCTCTGGGGTGTACGCTGGGTTGGGTAGCTTGGTGGTCACATACAGACGGAAGCCTCGCATCACATCCACTTCCTTGTCTCCTACTTTCACCTGATAGAGAACATTGATTGATTGATTGTACTTTATTGTCCCCGAGGGGAAATTTGTCTTGGGCATGGTACTTTCATGCTTCAAGTGCAACAGTGACGATACATACAACATACAGTAGACAAAATAAACAACAGGACAGCAACAAACATTGAGTGACATTGGCAGCAGTTTCCACCTGGACATGGCATCATTTGGTATAAATATATATTGCACATGGCCCTTCAAGTGGAGTCTAAGATAAAGTGCAGGTGCTGGTGATCATGTCCTAATCATCGTTTCTGCTTGAGAGAATTGATTAGTTTAATGGAGAATGGGACAAATGATAGTTTTAAGAGCTTATAGTTACATCTTGGCATGCGAAGCCTTCTACCTAGGGGGAGAACTTCGTATTCTGTGGAGAGCGGATGTTGGGGGTCTGCGATTATCTTGTTAGCCTTGTCCAGGACAGCTTTTTCATATAGTTTATTTAGGATCACATAGTCTCTTTCACCTACAATTTTCATAACATGAAGACAGACAGCCAATGCTGACTTCAGCTCAATACAACTCTTTGCAATACATTAACCTATACATATGTGTAATAACCCCCTATACATGTGTAATAAGACTGCAATATGCTGTTCCAAAGCAATTTGGTAAAGTCATTGGAAGGTGAACATTTTGTTATCGCACAAGTGGATACAGAACCGTCCTCATTAGTGTTCGTATGGTGAGACTGACGACACTCCCTCACAAGTTTAGAGACCTTTAATAGAGTGTGTTGTTGATATTCCTGCTAATATTGTCATATTTGTTTTTTAAAGACAAATATGGTTCGTATTTGAAACGTTAAAAATAGGAAGTAAACACAAACAAAGCCCTCGATGTCAGCGCCACAAGTACGGTAATTAAAAGTGTGATCTATCACAGCTCTGAATCTGCTATTTTTTGCCACCTTCAGTTGTTTACACCTCGTTATATTAATAGAAATTAAAAACCTGTTAGAAAAGAGAGTGTTGCTCCTATCTTCCTTTTGCCTTTTTTTTTGAAGCATGTGAAGCAGCTGCTGAGGCTGCTGACTAACTAGCATCAAATTTGCGCCAGGACTTGAGAGGCGTTAATGAGATGGGGAGAGATGAGATGGGGAGAGATGCCTCCAGACAGAACAGACTGTCAGTCAGCCTCTGAGCTCCAACTTCTCTGGCAGCTGGTCCAGTCTCCACACAACGGAACTGACATAGAAAAGATAACTTAACCGCAGCACTGGGACACCTTCATCGGCGCAGTGAGCCTGTTCAAAGTTAATCCTTTTATCCTCAGAGCCATCGAATTCTAATTGCTGCCTGCCTACATAATTCTTATTTCCTGTGATATCCAGGATATAAGCAAATGTGGCTTCAAGACTGTAATTTACAGACAATAAAATGCAGACTGGATAATAAGCGTTCTCACTCAAAATATCTCCCCATAGCATAGTTAGTTAGTAAATAATGAGGAACACATGAGGATATTTTCTTTTACTGATGATAGTAATAATAACGAAGAGGAGGAAGCAGCATTTACATTTTCTATATTAATAGCAAATGGGCATTATGAAAAGCAGAGGGCTTTCCTAGGCCAATGACCTCATCGTAAACCCTTTCATAAGATGAAGTGAGTGCTCATAGTAACATAACAAAAGATGAATCACTCATACTGTATATATATATATATATATATATATATATATATATATATATATATATATACTGATATTAAACACAAGAACATAGTATAACATAGTATTTCACTCTATAAAAAGGACATCTTATTTCCTTGTGCCAGCAATTACCAGCAATTACCATCCCCTCAACCTGATAAATGCCCCTCTTTATTGTATTGATGGGAGAGTGTTTTTCTGTTCTGTTGCTACGTATTGAGGCATCCTGTAGGAAGGATGTGTATGGGATAAGAATAGGCCCTGAGTTGGTTAAAAAGCCAAGTGAAATGCCTGGAGACACCATTCATTATGTCACAGTAGGGCTCACCTTATAAGTGGAGCCTGTCTTGATGAAGTTTTTCTCTAACACGTTGTCCAGAGCAGGGTCCAGCTCCTCGCCCACATCCTCGATCAACATGGGGCGCCCCAGAGACAGGCTGTCCTCCAGGTGGTTCCTGAAGTACTTGTGATTCAGGGAGGTGATCTGTGACAACAGTAAAGGCTCATTACTAACACAGCATGGTCTCCTCGCCAAAAAAGACATTATCAGACCAGAAATGGGATTCACTCTGGAAGATACCCCTAAAAGGGTCGGTACCCTTATATACCAAGCTTTCGGAAAAATTCAATAATATAGTGACACATTCTAATGCTTTGTTCCTCGTGTCGGGATTCGATGTAATGATCCGACTTTTCTTTCGAAAAATGGGAATACATTTCAGCATTGTTGAAAATCAATGACACAATCGCTAACTAACACAGCTTGTTTTGTGAGCCTGCTAACAATGTAACGTCGTGTTATAGTCAACTAGATAGCAGTGGGTATTACTCACCGCAATACATTTCGTTGCAGTATTTTGGCCTGAGTTTCTGTTGTGATTCTCAACAACGTTGAAACGTAGTTCCGTGTTTCAAAAGAAAAGGTCAGAACATTTCGATGGGTTGCCGACATACGGACCAAATGATCAGACTGTGTCACATATTCTCCCATAGACCTTGGCATTGGGGGGGGGGGGGGGTATGAGAGAGTGGGACCAGAGAGAAAACACAAATGCCCCAACCTGGAGCTCGTTTTTGGCTTCCTTGTTCTTGATCCAGATCTTGCCCTGGGTCTGAGGGTCGATGAGCAGGGGGAAGCGGGAGGCCTTGGTGGCGATGATGCCATTCTGGATGGACAGGTCATCGTTGGGTAGTCCCTGTAGGTTCCACTCGCTCACCGTAGGAGCGTCGATCAGCATCTCCGTCAGGTTGAGGTTGTTCCCGAACGGGATCCGTCTGGTGTTCATCTCCCTCTGCCAGTCCGTCAGCAGAAGGTTCCGGAACTCCTGGTTAAACGGGCCGGAGTAAGACAGGAACGCAGTGGCCAGTAACACGTCCCCTAAACCAGGAAATAAGCACATAGAGAACAGGTTCAGAATCACTATCCCTCTATCCCTTTAGCGAACTAAAGCTGAATAATACATTTCCCCCATTGGAACAGAAATAACTGTCGAAAAGAACCCACCGACGAGGCGCTTGGTCTGGGCAGCAAATTCTTTGCTCTGCTGGGTCCAGCGCTCCTTCTCTCCAGCCAGGCCGCTAATGAGGCTGGAAGCTGTCTGCATCTTGTGCCTGCAACGTTCAGCATCCTCCAACAGGGTCTGACACACACACACACACACACACACACACACACACACACACACACACACAAACAGGTTTGGCAAAGCCATCAAGGTATTTTTGAAGCACATCTGTCACATTCAGTGTGTGGATGAAACACATAATAGGCATGTGTTTTAAGAAACCCCCCCCAAAAAACTGCCTAATTCAGAATTATTTTAAACACCAAACAAACAAAAAGTTAACACCCATCGTATGACACGAAAACACTGGTGAAAATGTAAAATCTATGCCCCTTGAGACCCTAACCCTAACCCTTAATCACAGACTAATCAACTAATGAATGAATCGTTTATACAGTCGTTTGTATTTTATTATCTGGGACATTGACGCACACGATGATTAGGCTCATTTGTAAAAGAACAATGAGCACAGAAAGAACATGTTATACAAGGCCAGTCTGCACCATGTTTCATTACATACGTTTGTGCAATATGAAGGCAAGAGCAACTTTAGAATTTCTATTATCTGACTGCTGCTGTTTTATACTAAATGTTGGATTTTTGCCTGTAACATAATGTTGACGGCCATTAACAATTCTGCATTCACATTTAATAATAATAATAATAATTCATTATATTTAATGAATAATGATAAAGGCTTTTCAATGACTCAAAGACGCTGTCAATATGGGTACACAGAAAACACTGAAACAACAAGCAACAGATAACATGGGCACATAGAACACAGTCTTGACGAACAGGTGCAGGAAACAAATAACAGAGCAATGTCCAGGGGAGGGAGGAGATGGCAAGGTTAGGGGGGATGGTTAAGGGTAGGGAAGGTTGTATGCATGGGAGAACAGGTAGGTTTTGAGGTGGGATTTAAAAGTGGAGAGTGAGGGTGAGTCTCTGAGTGGATGAGGGAGAGAATTCCAGAATCGGGGTGCAGCTCGTGAGAAGGCACAGTCTCTGAAGCCTTTGAGTTTTGAGGGTGGGACAGTGAGGGCGGAACAGTGGATGAGGATCGGAGGGTACAGGTAGGGCGATGGGGGAGAAGGAGGTCAGTCAGGTAAGGGCATTTAGGCATGGCCAGCATATTAAGTGTTGTTTTTCAGACATTTAGTTGTTAGTCATTACAACCTTTTGAAATGGTTAGATTGAAAATACAGCTGCTTCAATACAAAACAAGCCACATTTTCATTTGATTTGGGACAAGTGAGACACTGGACTTTACTGTAACATAGCAGTGTGGTCCCCTGTGGCGGTGCTCTGAGGCTCTGTTGGTAGAGCATGGCGCTAACAACGCTTAGGTTGTGGGTTCGATTCCTGCTGGGACCATATATACTGAAAAATGTATGCACCACTCACTGCAATGTATTATAATATAATAATATAATGTATATAAATATACATTTTAAAACAATTTTTCACCTGTTTCTCCATCAAGGCCTTCTCGTACTCCGCTTGCACCACGTCTAGTTCTGCCTGCTTGTCGTCCAGCTCAGCCTGGGCTGTCTGCAGGTCGATGTTGGCGATGGCCAGTCGGTTCTGCTGCACAGCGAGATTAGCCTAGGGGGAGAGTCATCAAATATTAACAGGAAGCTCCAGACCTTCCCTGGCTGACTCCAGGCACAGATGCCGTGTTGTAAACAAGAAATCAATTTGCGAGTTTGTGTTACACATAAATGTAAAAAGGTCACTGGGAGACGAGGGACTAGAGTTACCCCCTCAGGGAACCTTCCTCTGTGGTAAAAGGCGAGCGAGGGGACAGTCAGAACCCAGTGAATATGCCAAACCAAAGTGGAATGTGACAAAACTAACTAGCTTCTAATGAGCGCGTCGAGATAAATACTGATGCAAAGGTAAACCGACAACAGAAAAAAAAAGGCTGTTTATCGTGAACGAGCGGAGAGGTTCTCTCTTTCGCTCTTACCGGCCGACTGTCCGACTCGTTCGGTTTACCGAAAAGAGAAAGAAAGTGTGTGAAATAGAGTGTGAAATATGACAGATCCAATCCTATTTAGCCTGGGGGGGCTGGGGGGCTGGGCATGAGGGGGGGGAAAAAAAAGGTTCTCCCACCTTTAAGGGGAGAACCTCCTTGTTGATGGAGAAGAAGGAGGCCATGGCTTTGGTCCAGGAGCAGAGTCCGGCTACGTTTCCACACACGCGCTTGGCCGTCTCGATGTTGTAGTCGGCCATGTCAAAGTAAGGGAGCAGAAGCTCCACCACCTCTTCGTTAATGGTGTCCTTGGGGAATTGCTGTGAGAGAGAGAGAGAGAGAGAGAGAGAGGGTGGACTCTGTGATGTTAAGGAGCAGAAGTGCATCGCTACTACACACTGGCAGTATTGTACTATACAGCGGATGCTGGAGGCATCCATTAGATCTGGTTAGAATAAGCCTGAGCCTTTCACCATTGAGTGCATTTCGAGGATTCGATTTTGCACTCTTCATAAAGAAGAAATAGTATTGATGTGTGGAGCTCCAAAACATACTTTTTCAATGGCACAAAATGATATGGTTCAAAAGAAAAAGAACATTGATGGTTTTCTTGAGCAGAGACATGTATCCTTTCAATTAGTTTGGCCCAAATGGAACATAGTGGACGGAGTCCAAACATACTGTCTACGTTCTATCATTTGGAATGACTAGGTAGTCACTGCAGCACTGTATAAGCAGTTCATTTCTTGGAACAGACAGGCTTGTTCTGCTCCTTTTACTTCCTACCCGGACACAGTATGGTATCTGCGATGTTAGCAGGTTTAGAGGTTTTTCATGTTCGGGGTTGTGTGTCCTCACATTACGTTCCCCTAGTAGGGATGCTGTGAGTAGCCTGGAGCAGCATGGTTAGATGTGGTACTACCTGCAGACTTCCCAGGAAGTTCCCTGCTGTCATGAGCTTGAGAGATTCCTGCCAGGCGGGCATGGCGCAGTTCTTCTCCGGGTCGATCTTGACGGTGTTGACCCTCCTCTGGAACAACAGCAGCACGCAGTCCATGATGCGCATGATCAGGTGGGGTGGTCTCCCTAAGGTCCTCACCGTGGCGATGTCCGACGGCTTGATGGTCTGGCCCGGGAGAACACAACACGAGTTAACGGGAGGAACATTCTGTCCATTTTACACAAGTATGTATAGTACAGTATGTAATAATAATAACACTAATAATACTAATAATACTAATAATAATAATAATACATTCGATTTATATAGCGCTTTTCTAGACACTCAAAGACACTTTACAAACTGAAAAGATCGAGCAGTAATAATAAAAGGAACAAAAAAGTAAATAAAAGAAAGTATGGGGGCCTAATTAAGGTAGTGCTGGGGACACATGGAATGGAATGGAATGGACTTTATTTGTCATTGCTACAGTACAGGTACCAAACAACGAAATTTAGGAGGGGTGGCTCCCCTGGTGTTACACATTTTAGACACATGGGAAGGGGAGGGGGAGAGGGCATTATATACTATGTACTGTATGTATATAGTTACAGATGTGAACTGTACAGCGCCTTTCAATAAAAATAAAATCATCAAAGAGATGGCTGAGTAGGTAGATTTCGTAGAGCAGTTAGGCTGAGTCATTAGTCTTCCTGTGGAGTTGGACGGTTAATCTTTATGTATGGAGCACAGGAACGTGCTCTGACATTTGGATGTTGTATTACAGTCCTGTTTCTCCGCAGCCCCGCTCACGAAAACGAGTCAGGAGGTCATCCTCGGAGTCAGCATTGACGTTCTATCATAACAAATACCTCACCAGGAGCGATGCAGAGGTTTTAGGCTGCATACGCTGCAAAAGAATTTCGAAGTAAGATGAAATATCTTGTCTGACACCTAGTTTGAAGATATCCTTTACTTGTTTTAACAAGTCTTGGCAGGTGAAATTTCCCTCTTCTGTTGGCAGATAATTATGCTTAATTTAAATAATATACCCCGCCCCCCCTCCATTTTATTACGTTTTTATCTTGTTTTTGAGAGCTGACTTTCTGCAGTGTGCTTCTTTAGAGGCGGGGAGCCTGCTCTGATACTGGCCGACACTGATTCGGCTCATGGAATTAGGAGAGAGACAGTGACCAGAACAGGCTTTGAAAGGTCCACAGAGTGTGCAATTACGGTCTGGAAGTGCTACGAGTGTAGGGGGGGGGGGGGGGGGGGAGAGTGCAAGGGAGGGTGAGGGGTGATAGCGTGGGGGGAGAGCAGGGGGGGTTTGCAGGGGGGAGAGAGCAGAGGGATAGTGAGTGCAAGGCCGCTGTCATACCGGCACAGTATGAAAGCCCCTACAGGAAGGGCTGCCATCACAGCTTCTATTTTTACAACCTCCAAGGTGGTAGATATGTAATTACACCGTAGCTGCAGGCTCCATATCACCACTAAAACATCACAAGCCAGCAGCCACCGGGGCCCAGCTGCAGCAGAGCTGCACAGGCTGTGAATGAAAGACTCACACACACACACACACACACACGGACCCGATCACAATCTCTCTGCAGTCACACGGCAGAGACAGACAGACAGAGACAGACAGACAGACAGACTGAGGGAGATAGATAGAGGACGACCGACCACAGACGGACACTGTACCCAACACAAGAATAATGGGATACTAGTATTTCGAAGGACCACCCTCCGTCGCCCCCCCATACACACCTTAAGGGCAGCCTCGGCCTCCTGCAGGGCTGGCTTGGCAGCCTCCAGCTTCTCCTCGGCAAAGGCCTTGTCGGCGGAGATGCTATCCACAATGGCCTGGGCTTTGTCCTTCACCTTCTGCACCTCCACTTTCACCTTCTCTGCCGCCTGCGCTTTCACTGTCACCTCCTTCAATACCTGCGAGGGAGCGAGAGAACAGAACAGAACTGAACACAATGACAGTACAGTACAGTACAGTACAGTACAGTACAGTCATCAATGACTCACTTGCTTTTAACCATTTTCATAAGGCAGCTGGTCCCCCCCCCCCCCCCCCCCCCCCCCATTTTTACAAAGCGTTAACTTATGACATCTCAAAGCCCGTTTAAAGCCCAAAGTATCGATATTGTGTTAGCCTGTGGCTGGGAAATATGTGCCAGAGGCTTTTCATCGAGCGAATCCTTTCCAGCCTGACACCACATGACAGATTGAATTAAGGGTTTTACGGGCAGACAAACACTCTCTCTCACGCACACACACACACACACACACTCTCTCTCACACACACACGCATACGCACCATGTCTGCCTTCACGTTGGCGACCTGGAGCTCCTTCTCCTTCACCTCCAGTTCCTTGCTGAGCAGAGCGACAGACTCAGAGGCCTCCTTCAGCTTCTGAAGGCCCGTGTTCATCCTGCAGTGGAAACACAGGGATCAACCATGGTTCTACTGTATGTTGTTACTAGAGCAATTGCAGTTAGTATATCGGGGCGGCTGGAGGTAGAGCTGGCGTCTAATGATCGCAAGGTCGGCAGGTCGGCTTGTGCGAACCCCAGCTGGCCACATGTTGACGTTGTGTCTTTGGGCAAGACACTGAACCCAAAATTGCTCCCAATGAGCGGGCCGGCGCCTTGCATGGTAGCTTGCCGCCGTTGGTGTGTGAATGGGTGAATGAGAGGTCATTGTAAATCGCTTTGGAATAAGGCGCTATATAAGTCAGTCCGTTTACCATTTAGTTAGTACAGGGACTAGAGTTACTAAAGAGGTATAAGGACAACAACATTAAGGGCCCTATTATGCACTTCATAAGTCTTAAGCAATAAGACGAGGCGGTAGATCTAAACTTAAGACGTGGAGGCGTGGTCAAGGCCACTTTGCTATTATGCGTGCGGTAGTGGGCGCCTAAGACCCGGCGCTAAGCCCAGAAATTAGTCATGGGTGTGTTTTGGGCGTCTTCTCAATCAACCCAATCAGCGTGCCAGGTGCCATTCCCTTTAAGAACCGGCTGCGTTAAGTCATAAGCGCTATGCTATTATGCAGTTCATAGGCGCAGGATCCGCCGCACGACCCCGTGGCCGGCAGCCCCAGAGGAGATCGCCAGGCAGACTAGCTGACTGGCTCCTCGAGCCCAGCACCGTTATTCTGGCACCCCGGGTGCGCTGTTGCGCGACGGATCCTTGTCCGGAAATAGTCCTATACCGCCCTCTGGAGCGGCCGCTCAATATGCCGCTCCCTGTGTGCCTCGGCCATATCCGGATCTGGCGAGACCGGGATTCGATCCCAGTCCCCGGTGGGCAGCTTGCACTAGTGGCTAGTGCTTAGACCGCTACGCCACCGCGGGGCTAGCTATATCTATTTCTTAATTGTATATATTGTAACGACCCTGTAGAAGGCCCGTTAGCAGCTCGGCCAAGGGAGTTAACTCTCTTGTCGTTGTAGCTAGCGCTGTTTGTAAGCTGAAGGTACCCTAGTAGGTTCCATACCCGCTTAGGGGCAAGCTGCTCTACCCCGCCGTTCACTACAATATCATATTTTATACCAATGGGGGAATGACAGTAGCCTACCTGGTGGCTAATGTCTGTACTTCTGAGCGTTTCTCCTTATAGATGGCCTTGTAGCCTTGGATGAAGGACAGGTAGGACTTGGGCGTGACGTGGGTGGAGCGTCGGTATCTCTGGAAATAATCCACACACTTTTCTGCAACGCCGTCCTGGAAAGAACCCATGCACTGCACGACCTCCCCCTTCACCAGGGCGGAGCAGTCGATGTCGTAGACGGACAGGAAGTGTTCTGACACTGGAGAGGCCGAACAGAGAGGGAGAGAGAGAGAGAGAGAGAGAGAGAGAGAGAGAGAGAGAGAGAGAGAGAGAGAGAGAGAGAGAGAGAGAGAGAGAGAGAGAGAGAGAGAGAGAGAGAGGGAGGGAGAGGGAGAGAGATAGAGGGAGAAAGAGAGAGAGAGGGAGAGAGAGAGAGAAAGAGAGATTGATTGGAGATTAAAAGGAATCATGAAAAGTGTGCAGTCCCATGCACAAGCGCACACACACACACACACACACACGGTTGAGAAGACTTCTCTTATCTACAACTTATTACTTAACTATAATTGAGGTTTGATTGTTGTTGTATGTGTCCCTGATTTATTTAATCTTAGAACCATTATAGAGTATTACAGGTCTAAGAGTCATTTCCATGAAAATTGGGCTCCATATTGGGCTCCATAAGTGGTTATGTGAAGACGACATTACGGAAAAAGCAGTAATACATTCACTTTCATCAGAACACATTGAATTAACCTGCAATGAGAGCATCTTTAGGCCAGCGACTGAACCAGTCCATGGTGCAGCCTGAGATCAGAGCAGGGAACTTCAGGGCTCGGTTGCGGAACTTGTCCCCTACCGGAGAGAAGCACAGAACCACGTGCAGGTTCTGCCTGACCCGACTCATGAAGTACTCATGTAGGTTCTCATTGGTGGGTGGTCGTCGAGGGAACTCTCTCTTCATGACTGGAATGAGGTCACTGATGATCTCGTCGATCTCGTCTCGAGCGAAGAGATTGGACACCTGATAACACACAATATTTCCCAATGATCAAACATACTGTAGCACAGCTTAGGCCGGCCCGATAGGATCGCAAATGTGACAGGGTCTGGTTAAAAAGTCCTCAAGGAGGACAATGTCATTTGTGACACGGTTTGATGAAAAGGTCCTCATGTCGGGATTTGTGAAACCTCATAATCGAGCCAAAGAAGTCTGGTTGTGAAAACATATTTTTTCCAGTTTTTGGCATAAGACGAAAATGTAAGCGATGAAGAACCCACTCAATATCATAACCAACAGTTTTACAATCACTAAATACCTACACTTTATTAGCAAAGTTGGGTTAAAGATCTGTTGCAGACCTACTAAACATGCAACACACTGTACAGTATGTTTCATGCACCATTTTAGTGTGTGTGTGTGTGTGTGTTTGTGTGTGTGAGTGCGTGTGAGTGCGTGTGTGTGTGTGCGTGCGCGGGTGTGTGCGCCCGTGTGTGTTTACTACTATAGTAATCTGGTCGGTCTGGTCATGTGAGACATCACCAGGAACCAGTTTCAAAGAGAGAGAGAGAGAGAGGGGTGGGTGGGTGTTTTACAAGTAGTTTGTCATTGTCAAACTCTACTCCACTGTACAGGCTGCAAATTCTCCCTCTCACTCTCCCCATCACCTCCGTCTCTCCCACTACTCTCCTTTCATACTACGAGGGATCCCTGAGAAGAACCACAGAGCATTATAATGGTGTCCAAGGGGAGACGACAAATGCTGGGCTTGGTCCTGGCCGTCCTCGGCTTCCTGGGAAGCATCGTTATCTGTGCTCTCCCTACCTGGAAAGTGACAGCCTTCGTCGGGTCCAACATCGTCACGGCCCAGGTGATTAGTGTAAGGAGTACGACTCCCTCCTCGCCTTACCCCAGGACCTGCCAGAGCTCTGATCCTAATAGCCATCATCGCCGGCGTGTTCGGAATCCTGCTGGGCGTTTCGGGGGGGACGTGCACACATTTTGTGGAGGACGAGAGGGCGAAGTGCAAAGTGGCCATCGCCAGTGGCGTCGTCTTCATCGTGGCGGGGCTTCTGTTCTTGGTCCCGGTGTGCTGGACGACAAACACCATCGTCAGGGACTTCTACAACCCTGTCCTGAACAACTCCCAGAAGAGGGAGCTGGGGGCCTCGCTCTACATCGGCTGGGGCTCTGCGGGGCTTCTGTTCCTGGGAGGGGGGCTCCTATGCAGCTCCTGCCCCCCCAGCGATGAGAAGGACTACGACGTGAAGTATTCCAAGGCCCGCTCTGTGGACAGCAGCAAGGCGTAGGTGTAGAAGAGACAGACCAGCACTGTGGGTTAGAGATTAGGGATGGGAGTCTGGTAGGAACAGGGCAGGGAGAGGACATAGGGGGGCTGGTTTAGAGTGGTAGTCCCAGGGAAATGTACTGACTGTTAACTGGGATAACACAGTGAGATATGTGCATATGTGAGGAAGTAGTCAGTGTCACAACCATTGAATGTTTGTCAGTGCCAAGACAGTTGTATCTAGAGTAAGCCCTCCATGCATACTTTTAATGTAAATAAGTTATTCATTATGAAATTCCAGTGAATTTCTAAATTCTGAGAAATATCTACAGTACCTTCCAGCATTATAAGAACTGCACTGGTCTGATTTCTGAAATATGATATTGGACACTCTCTCTCAAAACAGTTCTGGCAACAGTTAGAACAGTTGGAAACGTTTTTACTTCAACTGTAACGTGAATTTTGTTTTATACTGTATATGTTTGTTTGTAAGTCAGTCATTTGTTTTGCCATTATGACATTTGGTTTCAGCTATGCTGTGTATCAGACTCAATACTACAATTTGTTATTTGAATGCCAAGCTGTAGTTTAAGAAATATATTATTACTCAAAATTAACATTTATTAAAAATATCTATGTTTTCAATTGAATTTCCCTTTCCTTTACAACTCATGACAAATTTCTGAATTTCTGTTACTCAGGAGAATATCACAGTTACCAATACAACTTGCTGGGCAGATGTTGCTAATCTGAAGTATTTGAACATAACAGGTTTTGTTACGAAGAGATAACAATGTGGCCAGGGAGGGGGAAGGAGGGAGCGGATGTGTGTGTGTGTGTGTGTGTGTGTGTGTGTGTGTGTGTGTGTGTTGGGGCAGGTGGGGTTTGACTGCATTCCTCATTCAGATTAGCACCCCTTAGCACCTATTAACTAATTAATTAATTTTTTCAGGATCAGCTAAAACCTTCAATCAATTGCCCAGTTAATGATAACTGCAGTGGGCAAAATAAGAACAATGTACTATGGTACTGTGTCTGGTGTACTATGGTACTGTGTCTGGTGTACTATGGTACTGTGTCTGGTGTACTATGGTACTGTGTCTGGTGTACTATGCACAACCTTCACCTGAAGCTGGGCCTCCACTTCCTTATTGCAGGCCACACCAACGTTGGCCCTGACTGGTGCTTTGGACGGGTCAAACAGTGCTTCAGAAACACCAGAGTGGACACATTGTCAGACATTGCCTGGGTTGTGAGCGACAGCTCTCCTGTGAAGCAAGTGAACATCCCCCAGCTTGTAGGACTGGAGGATGGCACAGTGTGTGTTGAAAGCTACGACTGGCATAAGCATCTCTGTGGCTACTTCCAAGTGCTCCCAAATATTAAGAGTTACCAGCACTACAGTATTTTCGCTTGACGCTGAGAAGGCTTTCGATCGGCTTGAATGGTAAATGGACTGACTTATATAGCGCCTTTATCCAAAGCGCTTTACAACGGCCTCTCATTCACCCATTCAGACACACATTCACACACCAATGGCGGCAAGCTACCATGCAAGGCACCGGCCCGCTCACTGGGAGCAATTTTTTGGGGGTTCAGTGTCTTGCCCAAGGACACTTCGACATGTGGCCAGCCGGGCCTCGAACCGCCGATCTGCCAACCTTGCGATCAGTAGACGGCAGCTCTACCTCCTGCGCCACAGCCGAATGGAGCTACATGTGGGCTGTTTTAGACCATCTTGGTTTTGGGGTTAGTTTCATTGCTATGATTAAGACTTTGTATAATGCACCGACCGCTTCTGTTCTCACAGGTAATGTTATTTCCCCTCCAATCCAACTGGAGCGCTCAGCTAGGCAGGGCTGCCCATTGTCGCCATTCCTGTTCTGTCTCTCTCTTGAGGCCTTAGCCCAGGCCATCAGACAGAGTACTTCCATTTCCCCTATTTCAACTCTAGATCATAGTCACCACATCTCATTATATGCTGATGACATTCTATTATTTCTAGATAATATTGATACTTCTGTCCCCCATGTGTTAGAAATGTTTGAAGATTTCGGTAGATTGTCAGGCTATAAGATTAACTGGATGAAGTCAATTCTAATGCCCCTTAGTCCTTCAGCAAGAACCTCCTGTCTCCCTAGACATATCCCAGTGAAAGATACATTTACTTACCTTGGCATCACTATATACCAAACCATACCACGGATAATTAAAGATAACTTTGATGTAACCTTGAACAAAATCAAAACGGATATTCAAAGATGGGATAGCCTCAAAATATCTCTTCAGGGCAGAGTCACGATAATCAAGATTAATGTTTTGCCAAGGATCAACTTCCTGTTTGCCATGTTACCATTACCCCCACCACCTAAATACTTTGATGATATTAACTCGTTGGTCTCAAGGTTCATATGGGCTGGCAAACGCCCGAGAATCTGTCTTACAACTTTGCAACAACCTAAATTGTCGGGTGGGATGGCAGTTCCAGATTTTAAGATGTATTATTTAGCTTTCGAGACTCAAGCCTTTACGTACCTGGGTGAATCCAAATTCCAAAGTACCTTGGAGGTCAATAGAAGCAGGTCTGGTCAGTCCAGTCAGATTAGAGGATTTACTTTTCTCAGGCACTGGACGTAGGACTCTCAGTCATAGATTTGGTCGCATTATAGATAACGCCCTTAAGGTGTGGAAAGCGTCTGAGAGAATCATGGGAGGTTCCTTGCGATTCTGTTCCTCCACTCATTTATGGAATAACCTAAACTTGATGTCGGGGAACCGACCATTCACCCAGCAAACATGGAGCTCTCGGGGTGTAAATACTCTCAGAGACCTGTATGACAATGATGGCCTAGTTTCATTTCAGCACCTCCAAACTAAGTTTGTCCTTCCAGCATCATCATATTTTGTTTATCTACAGCTGAGGTCCTCACTCAAGGCCTATGGAGTGCCTTGGCGCTCCCCACTTCCAACTCACCCCATGATAGCCTGGATTGAACATACCCCAACCTCTCGTGGCTGTGTATCCAGAATCTATCGCAATCTAGTGGACACGATTAAAAAACCACTTGCGGTTGAGGCTTTATGGAACCGAGAGCTTGGTGAATTGGATTTCCACCCAAACTGGGACACAATATGGTCTAATCTCAATTCAACCTCCAAAAACTTAGCTCATCAGTTAATTCATTTTAAAGTCATCCACAGGGCCTATGCTACACCATATAGAAGATATTTAATGAAACTACAACCCAACTACTACTGTCAATTCTGCACTACCCCCACACCAGGTTCATTTCTCCATATGTTCTGGGAGTGTCCAGTCGTGGCAACTTTTTGGAACCATGTCAATTCTGTGATGTCCAAGTTATTTAAGACTGACTATGTTCCTAATCCATGTTTATGTTTGCTCAATGACGACTCTGATTTTGATTTAAGTATTACGCAAAAGAAAATGTTATTTGCTGGTTTCACCTCTGCAAAAAAGACTATTCTTCAACATTGGATGACACCTGATTTCTGTATGAACACTTTTTGGTTTTACTCTTTACAGAGGATTGTGAATCTTGAGTGCACAACGGCCAGATTGAACAAAGCGAGGCCCAGAACAGTTGATGCGTGGAAGGCTTATTCATTGAACTTGACCAACCTGACTACTCTGTAATTGGATTTTCCATTTACCCCAATCCGGATTGTGTTATATTTCTACTATTTGGCAATGACTTGTCCGCTACACTACCCCTTTTCTTTTTTGTTTTCTTTCTTTTTTTCCCCCTCCTTTCCTTTCTTGTTATGTATTGTCATTGTTATGTGTTGTTAAAAGCAATAAAAAATCTTGATCACAAAAAAAAGAGTTACCAGCACTTCAGGTATGTAATCATTGTCACTGTATTAGCAATTCTATTTTATGAACATAGTATTTCATTAAAAAATTGTTTTGGTAACAGTGGACAATAATTTTAAATGTACTGGCTTCTATTTTATTACAGCTTTGATGCCCAGAGACCTGGTGTGGTTTTGGCCACTGAACATGACACAAGACACTGAACCCCAAATTGCTCCCAATGAGCAGGCCGGCGATTTGCATGGTAGCTTTCCGCCAGTGGTGTGTGAATGTGTGTGTGAATGGGTGTGTGAATGGGTGTGTGAATGGGTGAATAAGAGGCCACTGTAAAGTGCTTTGAAATAAGGCTATATAAGTGCAAATCATTTACCATGTGTCATTTACCCATTAGCCAAGGCAGATGAGACAGTGAATCCAATTCACAAGTATGACAAGATGACAAGTGATCCTAAAACTGCTGTTTGTTATATCGAGTGGGCTCTTCAACACTTCGTAATATGCCCAAAAAAGCTTGGTGCTCATTTGTGCGACTTGAGAATTGCCTTCAGGCGGCCCTTTTCACCAGACCGTGTCACATACACAACTCTCAAACAACACACGTACGCAACTCGAACTCGCTCTGACAACACACGTACTGTGAAGCTGTGTTCTCCTCCTATCAAAGCGTATTTTATTCCAACAAGCTTATTTTCCTCTCACTGCCGAGGTTTATTCGCTCACAGCGCTGGCTTGTTTCCCCCTCTGCTGGAATTCTCCTCTGACAGAGTTGACACTTGTTTTCAGTTACACGGTGGAATCCCTCTGGGGTCTCATCAGAAGCTCCCCGCACCTCCACCCCCTGGGTTCAGTTGGACACCCGCTGACGGATGGATGCGCTGTGCGGGGGGGCTACGCCGGCAGTCTCTCTAGCAGGTGCCAGGACGTAGGATGCAGAGGCGCATTATTTGTGACTAACCATCTGTTTCCACTAACGTTAAACAGCACATTCCCAAGTTGACAGATCCCATTCCTCCCCGAGACAGAACCCAATGGTGGTGGTGCTTCATTTGTTCTGTATCAGGGTAAGGGATATCGCCATAATAGCTTTGTTTACTCTGCGCTAGCACCTCATGATACTGTATCTAGCACGCCCGTTCGTCTGGGGAATTAGTGGAGAAAAAAAGCACAAACGCGGCGTTTGACCTTGAAGGCTTTGTCAGTCGCTGGCCCCTTTTCTACTGTGCTCAGTGTAACAGGATATTCAGCACGCCTTCCCCCAAAGCGGGCTTGCCCTATTAAAACCATTCAAAATATCAATTATTCACCGTTTTATAAAAGCAGGCATCCACAGGGTGCGATGCAATCTTCTCTATTTATATTTTTCGGATTTGACACTAACATTTGGTGGGCTATCTGGGAGGGCTCTTTTTCTGTTTGTGCTGTGTGTGTATGTCTGTCTGTGTGTGTATGCACGCATGCATGCCTGTGTGTGTGTTTGTGTGTGTGCTTGCTTGCGTCCGAGCATGTGTGCGTGAGTATGTGTGTGCGTGTGTGTGCATGTGTGCGTGTGTGTGTGCGCGCTTGCTCGCGTCCGAGCATGTGTGTGTGCGTATGTGTGTGCACGTGCCCACAGGCACATTGGTCAGAGAGCTGTCGCTGGGTTCTAACCTCTCCAGACGAGAGGACATTATTCATGTACTCCAGGAAGGACTCATCCTTGATCTCATTGTCGGTGAAGATGAAGCTGATGCCTTTGCCCTGCTGGCCCGCGGTGCGGTACAGGCCCTTGAGGTCCTCCATCAGATTAGGGGTGTTGTAGGACCTGAGGACGGGGGGGGGGAGAGAGCACACACGGCCGCCGTCAGGTTTCTGACACTCGAGCACTGGCAGAGATGGAAGCAGCTTGTGTTTTCCAGGGAACAAGCTGCAAGCCGTCTGTTTTCTCAAGAGAGGCCGACGGAGATGAAAACACTACCCCTCATATTAATTTGTATTCGTATCCAACAGAAACATGTGATGAAAACAGTGGAAGGAATAGGCACTTGTGAAAATGCACGGGCAGCCTTAAAAAGATGACAGACCACGACGACAATAGATGAAGAAAGGAAAGAACTCTGATGTTTGGCTTATCTAAAATAAGAACCCATAGAGGACATGTAAACAAGTCATTTTTAGTCCTCAATCCCCTATAGTCCCAGCCTATCAGGGAGGGGCTCAACAGATGGTTTGGCATCTTGTAAAGATCTCTATGATCGACAATATTCTCTCAGTCAATCTAGAGTGGGAAACCAGCCTGTGCAATGAATTGCATCTTGATACTCGCTCGTGAATTGTGAATGTAGAGAGTAAGTGTGAATGTACAGGACCATATCCTATGCAGACTGAACTAACCAATTGGGGCTGAGCTGCTCAAACCCTGGGAGTAGTAGAGATATCGGTGTTCTTTTGATGCCTGGATACAAGCATGTCACTCTGTTATACAAAGATACCATCTACTGGAGCACGACAATACTGCATTACATGTGACAGTAACACATTGTCCAATCACGCATGTTTAGAGCATGATAAGACTGAATAGCTCCCGGTGAGGTGCATGCAAGGTAGCTGTTGCTAGGCAGCTGAATAGAATGCTTGAACGAATGTATGGCTCAGTCAAAGGTAAAAATACTTCTATAGCAAGTACAAAGCAACGGATCAAATCTGAGATCTCGATCTAACCATATCTCCTTATGAAAACAGGTCATCTTATTAACGTACTGTAGCATGCAATCAATTACAAGATCCACACAGAATTAGACATGGCCACATTCAGGTCAACATATGTCATACAGAAGTCAAGTAAAAAGGCGTAATGAAAGTGTTTCCGGTACCGTGTCAGTGTGATCTGAAAGGTTTTGTAGCCGGCAATGAAGGATGCCAGTTTTGTCAAGCTTTGCTTGCCTGATCCCCCCACGCCGACCAGAAGGGCATTCCCTCTGGGGGTCCGGATTATTCGAGACACCTAGAGAGAGACAGGCTTTGTTGGAGTGTGACAGCCTCATACTTTATAAAAGGAAAGTTGCGGGCATGCCACTGGCAGCTTTTTCTTCTTCAATGGAAGCACGTCTTACATCCAGTGAACTGCGTAGCCTACACTCAGCGGTGAGAAACGTTAAAGTGGCTGAGAGACTTTTCCCCAAAAAAAGTAACTTGAGTGCTGCTGATGGAGAATAACATTTGTGAAACAGCATGCTTTTGAATGTAAGGGTTATTCCAGACAATTGAATTCTGTTTTATTCGCTTTTTACTTTTTACCTTGACTAGGTGAACCATAGCATCCCTGAAGAACACCATGTCCATGCCAGCCCCCCGGATGCTCTCGTTGTACTGGGCTAGGAACATGTTGAGTCTGTCCATCAGGCTCTCAAAGGACTGGATGGGCTCGTACACCTTGGGCATGTCAAAGTCTGAGTCCTCTGGCTCCTCACCTGTGGGGACAAAAACGGGCCAATACAACAGTTAGCCATACCATTGCTCATTCCAATGATAACACTCTTCATACATAGAAGGTGCTATATCAATCCCAAATACTGTTTAATGGTAGAAATACTGTACATAGCAAATAACTAGTGCTGTCAAACGATTACACATTTTAATCAAGTTAATCACAATAATAGGCTGTGATCATGATTATGAAATCATGATTAATCACAAGTTTAAAATCCTAGTATTTAGTGGTAAACTAGTATTTTGGGGGGGAGATAAAACAAAAAGATGTGTTGTGTTGGAATAAAGAAATGCATGAATCAGAGGTACTTTATTATAACATCTCAGTTTAGTTTTGATGATTTCTGAACAAGATTAGAATCTCTTAATTTGCAGAGTAAAAAAGTCTCAGGGGTGCTTGGCTTTGCCCACAACGTCCATAATTAATTGCTTAATTATTCAATTGCTTGACTTAATTAGCAGACAACCACATAAGGAACAGTTACAAAGTAACGTCTGCTCAAAAGAGAATAGCAATTACAGCTTGCCTGTAAATTGTTTGCAAAGTAACATCTCACCCAAATGAATAATACAGTGAGTAGGTCTATTTAAGAAACTGAATGCCATAGCGATGAAGTCTATGAACATCTATGACGATTTCCATTGACCAATCAACGGTCTGCAGCGTCGCACGTCACACACAGCCTGGCCCGAAAGTACCGTTAGCTTCTAATAGTTCCTAGTCAAGAAGGGTAGCTAAAACGGCCCGGCTCGGGACGGCTCGGCACGGCTCGGTTAGCAGTGGAGAAAGCAAAACAAAACGGGCTCACGCGGGTCGGCCCGGGTCAGCACGGTAGTGGAAAAGCGCCAATAGTGTCTTTGAAGAACTCTTAGTTGAATGAGATTACTTGAAACAGTGTGAACTTATGTGACATGACTTCAGCCAACCAGTTCATAAAGACTACTTTTCTTTTAATCAATTGCTCAGCAGACAAGTTTGTTGACATTTCCAACTGACCTCTGAAGTCTCTCAAACTCCCTCAACTTTTCCCCATTCATTGTCATGGTAGACCTTAGTACTATAATGTATTATATCTTCGACCACTGGTTGGTTTTGTGGCGCTGTTTCGACTTTCAATGCTTCAGCAAGTGGAGAATTACAGAGTCATCTCCAAGGTAATTTTCATTCTCATATTGCTATGACAGGATACAGTATATCTTTATACTTTAGCACCTACATAAACTAAGAAGGACACAGGTTAAAGTATACCCTTCGTTCTTGAAATCACTTTAGCCTTGGAAGGGGAGTTATCTCAAATGTTAGAGCGCTCGCTTAGCATACGAGAGGTAGCGGGATAGATGCCACGCATGTCAGTAGAACTTGGTAATATGATTCATTTCTGTTAATGCGGGTTTCCAGATTAATCACGAGCGTTAAAGTGTTAACATTGACAACCCTACAAATAGGGATGCTCCGATTTATCGGCCACCGATTTAAATCGGCCGATTTCACTCCAAATGACTCGATCGGTGATCGGCAAAAATGGCCGATCGCAAAAACCGATTTTTTTTTTTCTGGGGAAGACAGATAACTGAACAGAAAACATAGGAGGACGTAACAGTATGTAAACCATGAAGGCCACGTTTATGATGTCTTTTATACAGCCATATCGACTGACTTGGGCTTCAGGCCCTAACTGGGTGATAGGCCAGACTTTTACTATGCCATACAAATGGGTCTGCGTTTGCTTGGTGCCTAATGGATCAAAACTTTTGTCTAAAAAGCAAAAAATATGTAGGCTATCCAGTCAGTAGGCCTACAGTTATGTATTTAAAAAAAAATCGGTATCGGTATCGGTTGATCTTGAGGAAAAAAATCGGTGATCGGTATCGGCCCCAAAAATCCAGATCGGAGCATCCCTACCTACAAATAACATATTGTTATACTATATAACTTCCATGCACAGCATGTAATGTCAAATATCTAAACTGGTTACTCCAAACACCAAAAACATTCAGGTTATCAGTGATGGTGCTGTACCTGTAGCTTCAGGTGCATCTCTCAAGAAGTCCACAAAATAGCCGTCTACTCCGAAGTCGACGACGGAGCGCTCCTCCTCCCCCAGCTGTTCCTCTACCAGACTGGCCAGAGCATGGTCGAACCAGTCCACGTCCTCGGGCATGGTGAACCGGTCCGCTATCACTCGCTTACACTCGTGCTTCCACAGCTGGAGCAGAACCTGCAATATGTGACAGGGTCTGGTGAAAAAGTCCTCAAGTAGAGCAAGGTCATTTTGCCCCGATTATGAAAGTACAGATCGTTAGCTTTTCAAACATGTCATACATTGGAAATCTAAAAATAGTTGAAGAAGATACGCTTATTTGAATGTTATCTGAATGTTTGAGGTACACTCTGAATCGAAACACACGCAAAACAGCTGCTAGTAGCTTGCTGCTAAGAAGGTACGTCGCTCTAAACATCTAACTGCATGTTTAGCACATCACAACATGCCAAAAACTACACTTAATTAGACGATCACACAGGTCCTTGCTTTTGAACACGTCCTAAAAGGGACGTTTGTCTACAAGCCATGTGTCACTTACCCAGTAGCCTATGGCAAGAAAATTATAAGTATTTAGTGATCCTAAAGCTGTTGTTTGTTATATCAAGTGGGCTCTCGATAAGCTTGAGCTTTTTGATGATTTGCGAGAATTGCCGACATGCAGACCTTTTCACAAGACTGTGTCACATATACGGTACACCGTCACTATAAACTTAATGTACGTTTATGGAAGTGATAAGTACTGTGCATGTATTAAGTACCGTACTGTGGTGCAGTCCAAGAATAACATCATTATCCAAATCATTTCAGAAAAAATAAATTAAAAAACATATTCTGACAACCACCTTGTGGCCTGGCGTTAAGCCAGCTCTGAGCACAGGGGGCCAACAGTTGTAGTAATAATCCACTCACATGTAGAGAGTTGACCACCTCTGAGGTGGTGTTAAGCATTCCCTGCCACACTCGGGACAGGTCCCTCAGGTTGAAGATGTAGTGGAACTTGGCTGGTGTGGGCAACATCTTGACCTTGGTCATCTGCCACAGATGGCGGGTCAGCGACACCAGCTTGGCCGCTGTGCTGCGGACCACCTCGGTGAAGCCTCGTCTGGCACAGTAGTGGCCGGTACCGATGACTCCTGCCCGTCAGAGGTGGAGAGGGAAGAGAGGGGTTGACATGAAGATGACATGGTAACGGTAATGTCCGGTAAACTGGTCGCAACTTGTAACCCAAAGACAACGAGGCCTTAAAAGGGGATTTGATGATAGCCCATGGTTAAATCATATTATCACTTATGAATGTGTGTGATCCCAGTGTGACCCAGTGTGTGATCCCATGAAACTTGATTGGATGTTGTACAGCATGAGGAGTACAGCAAAACTTGAGGTAAATGCTTAGTTAGTGCTGCTTATCTTTTAATTTGCTGTTTGGAACGTGCCCAAAAAAGGGTAGAGACAAACAAATCAATAAGACAAAACCAACCAAATATTTTGTCGATGGAGGCGTTAGAAGGCAGGGTGCAGTTGAAGATGGAGAACTGCCTCTTGAGTCTCTGGGGGATGTCGTTTCGTCCGCCTCCTGGGTGGATCATCGCTGCCAGGAACTGAATGTCCACAATGTTGGTGAACTCCCCTGGTTTCTCCAGATTGAAGAATCCATTCTGTTCCATCAGCTGGCGGACGATCTCATTGGTGACCTAGGGAGGGGGAGAGCCCAACATCAGAAATCAATTTCATTTTTCTTTTCATTTTTTATGTCATTCACGATCGGTTGCCTTCATTTGTCAAAATTAGTGCCGCTAGCTAACCTGATCTCCCCATTCGTTGATGACTGGCATGTTGATGTCATCCACGAAGATGGACATCTTCTTTCCCGCAGGAGGGCCGTAGGTGGTTCCCATTCGCTTGTCCACATAGCTCTCCACAGTGCGCTGTTAAGAGATTGGGCTGTTTCATCTTTGCAGACAGACATAATCAATCATGACAACAAAATCGATAGACCGCTTAGCCACGTTATAAAAAAAGGAGCACACTGTCACTGCCAGGCCTCAGGCCTATAAAAGCAATGACAAGTTAACACACCGTGTCTACATTCACATAAACTCGCTGACAAGTGACTGGAGGACATGGCATTGATCGACAAGAAATAATGAATTTCATTAATAATATTTATTTTTAATTAGGTAATCATCAAAAAAAAATCATAGAAAAACAGCGCTACTATCTAAAACAGCACTATGAGTCAAATAAAAGGGTATGCATTCAAAGGAAAGGTGTGTTAGTGTGTGTGTGTGTGTGTGTATGCGTGTGTGTGTGTGTGTGTGTGTGTGTGTGTGTGTATGCGTGTGTGTGTGTGTGTGTGCGTGGGTCTGTGTGTGCGCCTGTGTGTGTGTGTGGTGTTTCGTACAATACCTGGAACATGAGAGGCGTTGTAGCAGAGGAGAAGTTGAGACTCTTGGCCATGTGAGATTCAGGATCATACTTTGACATGTACCCTTTGATGATGACGGTCTTGGCTGTGCCTTGCTCGCCTATGCACAACACCGCCTTGGACCAAAGAGGAGAAGAGGCATTACGTGACGTTAGAATTATAAGGTTCTATCTCCATTTTTGTCAAAATTTAGTTTTTTACATAATCTGATCCATTAGGAGTTTATTACATTTTTGAGTTAGTAATTCATAAAATACAAAGGTTCTATCTCAAAAAAACATAATGGAATGTAAAAACTTTGACGCTTAATATCTCTGAACTACCCTAAACGGAGATAGAACCATATCATTCTAAGCTCACGATTAGTCTTACAGAAGCAGCTATTACACAAGAACAGATTCAAGAGTTTAACACACCACCGTAGGTGACTATAGGTTTTGCATTTTAAAGACCCTCACCATCTCACGCTTCACATGATGATGGCACGGCTGAGTGGTTACTAATATACAAGATTACGATGCGATCGATACTCCCCTTAAAAGCCCAATGAATGCTTGTCCACTCAGTAGACTCTTTAAAAAAGAAAACCCATCCATCACAGTCACACACATTGTGTGTACTCAGCAGCCAGGAGAGAATGTAGGTTAGGTTGGGTCTCCCACCTTGCCCTGCTTAGCTATGGTCTGGATGAGGAAGTCCGTGCGCACATTGTCCACGTTGGGCACTAGTATGGAGCAGTACTCGGGGGTGCAGTACGCTGGGTAAACGTACTCCTCGACCAAGGTGTTCCAGTGGACCCACTGACCTGGGAGACCAAATGGCAACACAATCACAACGTGTCACTAGATAGCTCTGCATTCTCCAACTCGTGACGTTAGAATTATAAGGTTCTATCTCAATTTTTGGTCAAAATTGAGTTTTTTACATAATCTGATCCATTAGGTTTATTAATGCCTATGTGGTGTTATTTTAAAAATGTTGACATTTTTTATTTAGTAATTCATAAAATACAAAGGTTCCATCTCACAAAACATAATGCAATGTAAAAACGTTGACGCTCAATATCTCTGAACTACCCTAAACGGAGATAGAACCGTATAATTCTAAGGTCACAAACTGTCAACACACAATGTTCAAGCCTGTAGGAAAGAGAATATCATACTAATACATTTGGGTCTCAGCATCTTGGATGTCATCTTGGATTTGAGTGAGTTGGACGTGTTGTTTTTGGAAGTTCCTCTCAGACAGTTCCTATCAGACATTTTCACTCGCATCCGTATCTTCCCATGTCCACAAGCAACGTCTATATTATCCAGCACCACCGCTCGAAATTTCAAATTGAGCCGGAGCACTGTAAATTATTAATATTATTGGTATCTTCCATCAGTAGAAGAGGATTGTACGCTTGGCTGCATTTCAATCTAGAAAGTTGTCTCCTCTCTCCCCTTGTTCCCTCCCTCCTCTATAGATCTGGCAGTACTGCATAGGTGCAAACAACACAGCCCAAACTAGAGGGGAGTCGTAGCTCACACAAGGCCAGTCCTATCATGGGAAGAAACAATGGAAACAAAGCGGCCCTGGGTCCAGTTGTTCAGAATGTTCCTGATTCTTTTTTCGCTATCCAGGATCAGATCAAGCTGGCTGATTTCCCCAATACGACTCAAGGTCAGCCAGATTAGATCTGATCCTAGATCTAAATTAAAACGTTTTCAACAGACTGGGCCCTGGTGTCGGGACGGAGCCTGTATCCTGTAAGCCCTCACCGTCGGCAGTGACATGGTAGTCAAACATGGTGTCCTCGCTGTCTGGAGGGATGTCTGGGAGGTCCAGAAGGATGCTGTCGTTGCTACGGAGCCAGTTCTCCATCTTCCTCCGGTCTTCCAGTTCCAGGAGGGCTCCGATGCTCCACATGAGAGCGAAGACGTAGAGGCGCTCCACGTGCTCCCGTGACACCTCGCCACCCTGCTCCTGAAACACACCGCGGACCAATCAACACTACGGACTACGACCCCGATACTTCTTTTTTACAGATTATGAAAGGGCAGATTGTAAGCTTTCAAAAGACGTGTCATACATTGCCATCAGAAAAAAAGAAGATATGCGTAGTTGAATGTCGGGGCACCTCAAATCAACTCACAGAGAAAGAAAACCCTTCAAAAAAGTTTTCACACTTTTCGAAAACGACTTTACCGCAACAACAATGTCACAACAACGTACCTCACCTTGAACCTAGAAGAACCCATGGCAGCTTATAAATGCTGAATCGTAAACGCACAAGGCCTACAGAATAGGATATCATAAATTGCTATGTGGGAGGCGAGATAAGAAATACCCGGAATGAGTTTTTTTTCATAAATACAGCAGTTTGTTTGCTTGCTTGGTATTCTGGTTGTGCCATTATCTTTGACAGCTCAGTATATCCCTAGACAGCCTTGTCAAGGTACAGGCCTTGAGGATTCCCGATGTGTCAAAACAGAGGCGACTCTTTTTGCTCCTAAGTGAAAAGACCTTCTCTAAACCCTGGTCACGTACAGTAAAGTCAAATGGAAATCCATTCCCACATAGAAGCATTGCTTGTGTCCGGGGAGTAATAGCCCTCGCGTTTGACAACATGAGTGCTCTGAGGCATCACAATGAGGGGGATGAATGAAATCAGCTGGGAATTAGAATAGTTCAAATGTTTTTTTGCCCTGTCTTCCGTCTGACACCTCACAGCTGAACACGGGGGCTTGTTTCGCTCACTCAAACCGTCTTCATGGGTTTAAGCTTAAGTAGGTGCTTGGCTGATGATCTCTCTGCGTGGCTTTTCCCTGTTATTGGCCTGCGGAGGCTACGATGGCCTACCTTGGGGAGGATGAGTCCCTGCAGCATGTTGATACTCTGCATGATGACGAAGGCTTCCAGCATGTCGATCTTGTACTCCAGGGACTGCACGCTGAAGCGGTAGAGCTCCGGGAACGAGGAGGAGAAGAGCTCTCTCAGTATGTCTCCTTCCTGAAGGGAGCGCTTCTTCAGCCAGCCCTGAGGACGACACACATGCGTGCACGCACACACACACACACCGACACACATGCACACACGCACGCACACACACGACCACACACGAATGAAAGCTCTGCTGTTGTAGTAGTAGTGGCACTTTTTAATATATTTCGAAAACTTCCACTCTTTCTCTTGGACACTTTTTTCCACAGCACATTCTCTTTCTAGACACATTCTCTCCCACCGCAACCCCCTATCTTTATATTCTCTCCAGCTCTCTGGGTATTTGAACACGACATAGCTTTGGAATTTAGAATACAACACTTCCCTCATTAATTCAGTGGCGTCTGTGTTTTAAAGAGCCCTGCGCTACAGGGGAGGCTGATAGAACGGCGGCGGCCTGCTGCTAGAAGCTTGGTTCAGCAGCAGGGGTCTATTCACTGAACTGCCAAGGATATACTTGGTTTACTTGTGTGGCAGAATAAGCTCTTTTATACAACAGTTAGTTCCGACCAAGTAATTTGATTGGACAAGAGGCATTCCATGAGTGCGGATATACAGTATAACAGCACTGGGACTTTTGTATCACTCCGAAATGACCGTTAATACAAAGTAGCTAGCCTGCAGATGTTTGTGTTCAGGTTACTAGGCAACAGTCCAGTTGCGGAACTATTTTTGGTTGACGGAGCCAAAATAAATGATTAAATAAACAAACAAATCATAATCTGTTTTTTTTTTATTACTGTTAACTAATAAATTGCGCTGTAGAACTGCTGTATAAAAGCAATATGCTTAAATAAGCTCTTATGACAGATAAAACCTCAGAAATCATGCCGACTGTAAAAGTGACCACAGTCAGACCACCTCAAACATAAATAGGTTAGAATCTGATGCAATTACCAGCACTGCATAGATAGTTCATTATGGAATATGTAATGTGGAAATCGGAGTATTCTGAGCACCCTACTATGACACATGTGAATAGAGGGGTATCTACAGTAAATAGCCCTGTGCCCACCGTTCTAGTAACAAATAATATCTTTGTTTATAAAATTCTTCACAAATGTTATCCCACTAGGAAAAAACGTGGATATTGGATATAGATATTGACCCCTCATGCACCTTCTGCTTGGCAGAGGATGAAACTATTGTTTATCTGTTCTGTGATTGCTATTTTGATCATTCATAAACAGGAAGGATTCTAAAAACATTTCTATCTGAAATGAATTTATTATTTTCGGAATTCTTACTGCTCAGTCTGGGAGTAGTAGTGATTACATTTTCATACATGAGTTTTTTATTATTAATTTAGGTCATGAGTTGGAAGTGGTCTTCTCAAAAAACTTGATTCAGTGTTATATCAACCGATATATTGAACCCCTGAAACTATAAAATAATCGTGAGGCCATAACATGTAACGTATGGCTTGTGTATAAATTATGATATGTCTTTCCCCTATATAACTGACTTAAATGTTCATACCCTCAGACAAACAAAACAAAACCAATACAGTACCAGTCAAAAGTGTGGACATACTTTCCCATTCAATTAAATGGGGGTAGTGTGTCCAAACGTTTGACTGGTACTGTAAATCCAATAGAAACCCATGCCCACCTCCAGGATGGGGCTCCAGTTGAGCACAGAGGAGCTCATGAACACCATTCCGTTGCGGGACACGGTGGCGGGGGAGGCGTTGTCGATGTTGTGAGGCTCGAACACTATCTTGCAGTTTGGGGCCATGGGGATGCGGTCTCCGTTGGCCAGGGTGAGGGTCTTGTTGTCGTCGAGCACGGAGTTCAGGTTCTCTATCCAGATAGCGTCTACCGGTCCATCTAGGACGATCCAGATGTGTTCTCCTGCAGAGAAAAGAGGGAAAAGAACCATCTCGATATCATCTACTGGTCCGTCTAGGACTATCCAGACTTTCCCCAAAAATCCAGATGTGCAGATCTGCTTAACCTGATCAGAAACTGTGGAGTTTAGAAGATAATAATGTCGTGCTTTCACTTCAGATAAAACGACTGGGGGGAATTGAAACGATTGAAAACCTAGAAATAGAAAATACTGGGTCAAAAAAAGGAGCAAAAAAGGTCTTCCCCACTTCTCTAAACCAAAGCCCATGGGATTTGTACTTTACTGTTTGTGGGTTGGGTTGGTGCTCTGTGCATGAATAATTCAAACCAATATGGTAGCCTTGACTAATGCATATGTTTAATGTTGTTTGGTGTTCAATGATCTGATTTCCGGGGCCCTATACTGCAGCTGAGTGCTTCGAAACTTGGCCTCGGCTCAAATGATTCATATTCTCTCTCAGGTCCTTCAAAACAGTGTTCTCCCTCAGATCCTTCAAATGTTAGTGCTGAATATCCAGCAGAGATAGAGATGAAGGAGCTTATGCTGATATGTATTCTCAATAAGAAGGATTGGGTAGAGCAAAACCCCATCTGTGGCTCTCCCTTTGATCTGTGTGCTGCATGCAGGCGGACGACAGGCTAAAGCATTTCTGCCAATCTCCCTCTCACCTTTCTTCGCTCTCAGAGTCTTCCTCCACAGGGTAGAGAATATCCCGTCAGTCCAGTCGTTAGTGGCAACATCTAGACGACCGAACATCTGAGGGGCAGTGATGGCTTTGGGGTTCATACGCATCTCCCTATGAGGTTGGCCACAGTCTGATAACACACACGCACACACACAAAAATAAGACGTTTAAAAACCCCCGAGGAAAAACTAGCGACACACTACATTCTCACAGCCTCTTCGTAATTCTGTATGTTCCAAGTATGTTACCTCATGACCATAATACAGTAGCCTTAGAACAGAAGGTATATCTTTAAAGGAGCAGGTGGATATAGCCCCGGGTGCTAAGCTCTTTCACCTTGTGGCTATTTAAAGGAGGCCAAGCAGGAAGCAGATTTTTTCTCACCTGTCATGGCTTTCATTAGAGTGTGAATGCAGGTGGTTTTGCCCGCTCCGCTGGGCCCTAAGGCCATCATCCCGTGGCGAACCCTCTGAGTCTCAAAGAGCTGGATCACCTTTAGCTTCCACGGAGGATGGCTAATCAGACCTGCCTCTGCCACCTACGGTACGGGGGACACGGGGCAATCATGAGAGAAACACACGTGATTCTCGCGATGAATGTTTACATTTAAAAAGCTCTTCATGTAACCAAAAAGCCTCTGAGCTGATACCAAAGACGGGATGATTACTTTGAGCACTATATCATTCGAGGCTTGAGAGTGACAAAGTGAACGATTTATAGATGGATGTAATGGCATACAGTGGTATAAAACGCTCTCTCAGGGGAGTCCTCCCACCTGTTTGTCAATGGCTGTCTCCAGCTGAGGGTAGCCTGCTTTATCAAGCTGTATCCCAGGAAACAGGTCTTCAATCAAACTCAGGAACAGCGGCTCGTCCTCATCAATCTCTCAAAGTAAACACACGTTATAGCGCCGTGTCAATTAAGTTAAGCATGATAACACTTCACGCTTTATTGAACCTCATTGAGGAGGAAGTCACAGCACATCTATCACGGAGGACTCAATTAACTCGGTAGAGAACAGGAAAAAGCTGAGTAAAAGACAAAAAGGGTGAAACAGACAATACCGCAGTGTGTAAAGCAGGCAGAAGTCAAACGATCCGTTTCTAAAAATGACAGTTGGTTTATGTTTGAGTGTACTCACCAGCTTGGATAAGTTCATGTCCCTGAGAACACGCATGACGATGGTAGATTCTGTGTCGCTCGGGTTCGCTCGCTTCGCCGCCCCCAGTGTGCGCAGAACTGACAGGATATTCCGAAGGCCAAAGTCATAATGCACCTAAAAAAACAGCGTAGCACTGTAAAAAAAAAAACAACAACAACAACCTACATACTGTAGCACTGTATTCTACTTCTATGTCGTATAAATGCCAGGTGTTCAGCTCACATTGAAACTGTGGTATATGTTTACACACACACACATAGACCTGTGTATATGTGGTATATTTTTACACACACACATAGACCTGTGTATAGAACCTGTAGATATCTGTCTTATTGCACACATATTCATAGACCTGTATAGCTGTAAAGGTTCTGCCTTTTTCATTGTCTCCAAGATTCCTAACAAGGGGGGGGTTTATGAATGAGCATTCCTTTGGCCTAGAGAGCACATGGTCAAGATGGCCTCTCTTCCTGTGACCTGCCCCCTGCCCTGAGTGCTACTGTCCCTCTTTTCACACCCTAACCTGTCCTTAGTAAGGTGATAGGACTGTGTGTTTTGTCATAGCCTTGTATTACCATATCATTGGGGGTATAAAAGGTGTGAGCTAGAGACAGTTCTCACTCTTTCACCCTGCTAACCATCGACCAGAGCCCTCTGTATGACATCAGAGTAGGAATGCTGTAAGCTGTATGTACCTTTGTTGAAATAAATAGTCTGTAACTCAGAAGCTTTGTGAATGATACATGGTACTCCATATTACAACGAAAGTATTTTGAGTACGGTACTCATCCATTGAGTCTCACCCTGTGTGTGTGTGTGTGTGTGTGTGTGTGTGTGTGTGTGTGTGTGTGTGTGTGTGTGTGTGCGTGTGTGTGTGTATGTCTGTGTGTCTGTGTCTGTGTGTGATCTATTTCAACCAAGTGCTAACGTAAAATATCCTAACACCATTGATGTCATGCAGCGTTGTCTGAGTGAGATCACCTGCTTGGAGAGCTGCTCCTCGCACAGTTTGTAGAGGGTGAAGAATTTCCTGGCCAGCTCAATGTTATCGATGAAGCCACAGCTGGCCAGCTTCACCCGGATGATGATCTGGCGGTCGGGCACCATCATGGCTACGGAGCGGAAGTTGATCTTCAGATTCTCCGGGAGCTCCTGACGCCCTGCGTAGCCTGGGTTCTGATCGGGTGAGCCAACAAGGTCCGATAATGAAATGCCAAATCACAAGGCATTCGTGCACCAATGAAAATGACACATGACCCGTTTTTTTATGTGAGCATTCAATCATTCTTGAGACAGAATTCACGATTACCGTCATATGATTGATACTGTCAGAGTGATAGGATGTGTTTTCATTGTGCATAGACTTTAGGATACTTTCTATGAAATAACTAATCAAACCAAGTTGTGTCATCGAAACTGTTGGACACTCAGTCAACATGCTCTCTCTGTCCCATTCTCTACGTTGTAACATGTAACCTAACTAGAGACTAATATAGAACCTGGGTCAATGGGTCATCAGGAGACATAGGACTGACAGAAGGTCAGCTCCTTATGGGGCGGAGGCAGAACGACGGATGGGGGACTCAGGCAGACTGAACGGAGCCTTGTCAATGGTTATGATT
>NC_137680.1:20183449-20195949 GCF_963989245.1 Nansenia antarctica
TGAGTCGGAATGTGACGCTACCAAGCGGACCAATCACAGTTCTTATAGATAACTTTACATTAAATATGTCTTATCATCATCCGCTGTCAAACGCCACAGGTAATCATTTATTTCTAAATAAACAGGATTGTACATCTCGTAAATGTGAATCGCGCTCCTCATGGGAAGGCTGTGCTTGACGCTTCCATGGGGCGCTCCGTTGGAACGGTGTACTCATAGCGGCATAATAGCGATTTTTTTGTTATGCTTGTTGTAAATAAAAGTTCTATGATGCATTGAAATGACATTAAACTAAGATAATACGATGGTTATCATACTTTTTCAAATCTTTATTAATAAGTAATTACAGAAAAAGTAAATTACATTTCTGTCATGGCTTCCGCATTTTGGCCTACGAGAGAGTCGGAATCATGTCGGAATCATGTGCTACCAAGCGGACCAATCACAGTGCTTACGGTTGCGTAGGCACTGCCGCGTAGTTACATTTTTGGAATGGAATGGAATGGAATGGACTTTATTTGTCATTGCTACAGTACAGGTACCAAACAACGAAATTTAGGAGGGGTGGCTCCCCTGGTGTTAGGAAAAAAAACTTTTAGGAAAAAAAAATCACAAGAAGGTAAGGAGCTGGTTTACATAAATAAAGGCTATGTACACAATCCACTGTACTATACTGTACAGATAGTCAACTAGGGTTGTCATATTGCACAATAGTATTTTTTCACGTTATTTAAAGTGTCACAGTTTGCAGGCTTGAAATGTACACGTTTGTGCCTCAGCACTACACCTCATTTTTTCAGTCCAGCTGCCATACAATCCGTCCAGACTGTCCAGACTTTGGAGAGGTGCGCGTCAACCTACGCCCTAGCCTACGGCGTAGGCTGAGGGCCTACGCAAACTACGGCGTAGGCTACGCCGTCGATTTTACACAGAAGTATAAATTGGGCTTAAGACAGCACAGCTGTGATGGCCGAGTGGTTAAGGCGTTGGACTTGAAATCCAATGGGGTCTCCCCGCGCAAATTCGCACCCTGCTCACAGCGCAAAGACGTCGATGTCTCTTTATGTACATGGACTCGACTTTTCACTGGAAACCTGATAGTCCCGTAAAAAGAGTTGTTGAGCTACACATTGACATTGACATAACGGTGTGAATGCAAAAGTGCTTCCTAAAGCCTTTTGTGAGTTCCTTTCCTGTACGGCCATGGCCCTTTCACAGTACCTGAGAAAACTACAAGTAACAATGAAAATCAGCTGAGAAGTCTTTTAAGGCATTCGACTTAAAATCCAATGAGTCTTCCCGCACAGGTTTGAACCCTACTCACAGGGTGCAGTTAACAAAATCATGCCTTATGTTGTAAGGTCGCATCACAAGGCCATCGAGATAAGTAAAAAAGGGGTTACATATCTAAACAGAACAAAGGGAAAACTGGCAAAGTTGATTTCTCAAATCAAAGAGTAAAAGGATATTCAAATGTGCTATATCAGACTTCCTCAATAAGCAAACTCTGGTCGATGTCAAGACATTGAAAAGACTGTCTTTACTAAGGACCAGGCGGTGCAGAATGTGAGACAGCACAGCTGTGATGGCCGAGAGGTTAAGGCGTTGGACTTGAAATCCAATGGGGTCTCCCCGCGCAGGTTCGAACCCTGCTCACAGCGAGAAGACATCAATGTCCCTCTTTATATACATGGACTCGGCTCATCTCTGGCTCGACTCATATTCCCATACAATGAGTTGTTGAGCAACAATTGCAGGATGCTTGAAGTAAAGGGCCAACGTCTTTGTCAGTTCCATTCCTGTACGGGCATGGCCCTTTCACATTTCAAGAACCTGAGAAAAATGTGAGTGATAATGAAAATCAGCAGTCAGCTGTTATGGCCATGTTTATGACATTGGACTTAAAATCCAATGAGTCTCCCCGCACAGGTTTGAACCCTGCTCACAGGGTGCAGTTAAAGAAATTATGCCATGAGGCCGCATCACATTTTCCACAAATTGTCGTGGAAAGTGAAAAAGGGGTTACATTATCTTAACAGAACAAAGGAAAAAACAGGCCATGTTGATTCCTCAAATCAAAGTGTCTTTGAATAATGTAAATTGCATCTTCATAACATGCCGTCTATGAAATGATATTCAAAAGAGTCTATATCAGACTTCCTTAATACGCAATCTCTGGTCCATGTCTAGATCGTGAAAAGACTGTGTCAGTCATGCTGCCGCATGCTCCTGGAACTCCCTGAAGAAATCAAACAGGCCCAAACCCTAAAAATATTAAAATCTAAGCTAAAAACCTTCATGTTTTGCAGCAGTTATAATTAAACACAAACACTTCTATCAATGTCTTTAATCCATTAACTATTGTCTCATTAAATGTTTTAACTATTTACTTCTTATATTTGCTTTTATTCATTGTCAATTTTCTTTTCTTACTATGCTCCTCTTGCTGTATGTTTAAATAATGTATGCAAATCACTTTGAATTGCTGCTGTTGTATGAAATGTGCTATACAAATAAACTTGCCGTGCCTTGCCTATATTGTTAAAAGACTGTCTTTACTAAGGACCAGGCGGTGCAGAAGATGAGACAGCATAGCTGTGATGGCCGAGTGGTTAAGGCGTTGGACTTGAAATCCAATGGGGTCTCCCCGCGCAGGTTCGAACCCTGCTCACAGCGCACAGACGTCAATGTCTCTTTATGTACATGGACTCGGCTCATCTCTGGAAACCTGATATTCCCGTAAAACGAGTTGTTGAGCTACACATTGACATTGACATAACGGTGTGAATGCAAAAATGCTTCCTAAAGCCTTTGTGAGTTCCTTTCCTGTACGGTCATGGCCCTTTCACAGTACCTGAGAAAACTATAAGTAACAATGAAAATCAGCTGAGAAGTTTTTTAAGGCATTCGACTTAAAATCCAATGAGTCTTCCCGCACAGGTTTGAACCCTACTCACAGGGTGCAGTTAACAAAATCATGCCTTATGTTGTAAGGCCGCATCACAAGGCCATCGAGATAAGTAAAAAAGGGGTTACATATCTAAACAGAACAAAGGAAAAACTGGCAAAGTTGTTGAGCTACAATTGCAGGATGCTTGAAGTAAAAGCCCAAGGCCGCATCACAAGGCCATCGAGATAAGACAAAAAGGGGTTACAAAGGAAAAACTGGCAAAGTTGATTTCTCAAATCAAAGAGTAAAAGGATATTCAAATGTGCTATATCAGACTTCCTCAATAAGCAAACTCTGGTCGATGTCAAGACATTGAAAAGACTGTCTTTACTAAGGACCAGGCGGTGCAGAATGTGAGACAGCACAGCTGTGATGGCCGAGAGGTTAAGGCGTTGGACTTGAAATCCAATGGGGTCTCCCCGCGCAGGTTCGAACCCTGCTCACAGCGAGAAGACATCAATGTCCCTCTTTATATACATGGACTCGGCTCATCTCTGGCTCGACTCATATTCCCATACAATGAGTTGTTGAGCTACAATTGCAGGATGCTTGAAGTAAAGGGCCAACGTCTTTGTCAGTTCCATTCCTGTACGGGCATGGCCCTTTCACATTTCAAGAACCTGAGAAAAATGTGAGTGATAATGAAAATCAGCAGTCAGCTGTTATGGCCATGTTTATGACATTGGACTTAAAATCCAATGAGTCTCCCCGCACAGGTTTGAACCCTGCTCACAGGGTGCAGTTAAAGAAATTATGCCATGAGGCCGCATCACATTTTCCACAAATTGTCGTGGAAAGTGAAAAAGGGGTTACATTATCTTAACAGAACAAAGGAAAAAACAGGCCATGTTGATTCCTCAAATCAAAGTGTCTTTGAATAATGTAAATTGCATCTTCATAACATGCCGTCTATGAAATGATATTCAAAAGAGTCTATATCAGACTTCCTTAATACGCAATCTCTGGTCCATGTCTAGATCGTGAAAAGACTGTGTCAGTCATGCTGCCGCATGCTCCTGGAACTCCCTGAAGAAATCAAACAGGCCCAAACCCTAAAAATATTAAAATCTAAGCTAAAAACCTTCATGTTTTGCAGCAGTTATAATTAAACACAAACACTTCTATCAATGTCTTTAATCCATTAACTATTGTCTCATTAAATGTTTTAACTATTTACTTCTTATATTTGCTTTTATTCATTGTCAATTTTCTTTTCTTACTATGCTCCTCTTGCTGTATGTTTAAATAATGTATGCAAATCACTTTGAATTGCTGCTGTTGTATGAAATGTGCTATACAAATAAACTTGCCTTGCCTTGCCTAGATTGTTAAAAGACTGTCTTTACTAAGGACCAGGCGGTGCAGAAGATGAGACAGCATAGCTGTGATGGCCGAGTGGTTAAGGCGTTGGACTTGAAATCCAATGGGGTCTCCCCGCGCAGGTTCGAACCCTGCTCACAGCGCACAGACGTCAATGTCTCTTTATGTACATGGACTCGGCTCATCTCTGGAAACCTGATATTCCCGTAAAACGAGTTGTTGAGCTACACATTGACATTGACATAACGGTGTGAATGCAAAAATGCTTCCTAAAGCCTTTGTGAGTTCCTTTCCTGTACGGTCATGGCCCTTTCACAGTACCTGAGAAAACTATAAGTAACAATGAAAATCAGCTGAGAAGTTTTTTAAGGCATTCGACTTAAAATCCAATGAGTCTTCCCGCACAGGTTTGAACCCTACTCACAGGGTGCAGTTAACAAAATCATGCCTTATGTTGTAAGGCCGCATCACAAGGCCATCGAGATAAGTAAAAAAGGGGTTACATATCTAAACAGAACAAAGGAAAAACTGGCAAAGTTGTTGAGCTACAATTGCAGGATGCTTGAAGTAAAAGCCCAAGGCCGCATCACAAGGCCATCGAGATAAGACAAAAAGGGGTTACAAAGGAAAAACTGGCAAAGTTGATTTCTCAAATCAAAGAGTAAAAGGATATTCAAATGTGCTATATCAGACTTCCTCAATAAGCAAACTCTGGTCCATGTCTAGATCTTGAAAAGACTGTCTTTACTAAGGACCAGGCGGTGCAGAAGGTGAGACAGCACAGCTGTGATGGCCGAGTGGTTAAGGCGTTGGACTCGAAATCCAATGGGGTCTCCCCGCGCAGGTTCGAACCCTGCTCACAGCGAGAAGACATCAATGTCCCTCTTTATATACATGGATTCGGCTCATCTCTGGCTCGACTCGTACAATGAGTTGTTGAGCTACAATTGCAGGATGCTTGAAGTAAAAGCCCAAAGTCTTTGTGAGTTCCATTCGTGTACGGGCATGGCCCTTTCACATTTCAAGAACCTGAGAAAACTGTAAGAAATAATGAAAATCAGCGGCCAGCTGTAATGGCCATGTTTATGACATTGAACTTAAAATCCAATGAGTCTCCCCGCACAGGTTTGAACCCTGCTCACAGGGTACAGTTAAAAAAAAGTCATGCCATAAGGCTGAAGCCTCCACGAATTGTTGTGGAAAGTGAAAAAGGGGTTACATTATCTAAACAGAACAAAGGAAAAAACAGGCCATGTTGATTTCTCAAATCAAAGTGTCTTTGTGTAATGTAAATTGCATCTTCATAACATGCCTTCTGTGAAATTATATTCAGAAGAGTCTATATAAGACTTCCTCAATAAGCAAACTCTGGTCGATGTCTAGACATTGAAAAGACTGTCTTTACTAAGGACCAGGCGGTGCAGAATGTGAGACAGCACAGCTGTGATGGCCGAGAGGTTAAGGCGTTGGACTTGAAATCCAATGGGGTCTCCCCGCGCAGGTTCGAACCCTGCTCACAGCGAGAAGACATCAATGTCCCTCTTTATTTACATGGACTCGGCTCATCTCTGGCTTGACTCATACAATGAGTTGTTGAGCGACAATTGCAGGATGCTTGAAGTAAAAGCCCAAAGTCTTTGTGAGTTCCATTCCTGTACGGGCATGGCCCTTTCACATTTCAATTACCTGAGAAAAGTGTAAGTAACAATGAAAATCAGCAGCCAGCTCGAATGGCCAAGTGGCATTGGACATAAAATCCAACGAGTCTCCCTGCACAGGTTTGAGCCCTGCTCACAGGGTGCAGTTAACAAAATCATGCCTTATGTTATACAAGTCAAAACAAGTCAAAAAGGGGTTACATATCTAAACAGAAAAAAGAAATGAAAGGAAAAAACTGGCCATGTTGATTTCTCAAATCAAAGTGTCTTTGTGTAATGTAAATTGCATCTTCATAACATGCCTTCTGTGAAATTATATTCAGAAGAGTCTATATCAGACTTCCTCAATAAGCAAACTCTGGTCCATGTCTAGATCTTGAAAAGACTGTCTTTACTAAGGACCAGGCGGTGCGGAGGGTGAGACAGCACAGCTGTGATGGCCGAGTGGGTAAGGCGTTGGACTTGAAATCCAATGGGGTCTCCCCGCGCAGGTTCGAACCCTGCTCACAGCGCAAAGACGTCAATGTCTCTTTATGTACATGGACTCGGCTCATCTCTGGAAACCTGATATTCCCGTAAAACGAGTTGTTGAGCTACACATTGACATTGACATAACGGTGTGAATGCAAAAGTGCTTCCTAAAGCCTTTGTGAGTTCCTTTCCTGTACGGCCATGGCCCTTTCACAGTACCTGAGAAAACTACAAGTAACTATGAAAATCAGCTGAGAAGTCTTTTAAGGCATTCGACTTAAAATCCAATGAGTCTTCCCGCACAGGTTTGAACCCTACTCACAGGGTGCAGTTAACAAAATCATGCCTTATGTTGTAAGGCCGCATCACAAGGCCATCGAGATAAGTCAAAAAGGGGTTACATATCTAAACAGAACAAAGGGGAAACTGGCAAAGTTGATTTCTCAAATCAAAGAGTAAAAGGATATTCAAATGTGCTATATCAGACTTCCTCAATAAGCAAACTCTGGTCGATGTCTAGACATTGAAAAGACTGTCTTTACTAAGGACCAGGCGGTGCAGAATGTGAGACAGCACAGCTGTGATGGCCGAGAGGTTAAGGCGTTGGACTCGAAATCCAATGGGGTCTCCCCGCACAGGTTCGAACCCTGCTCACAGCGAGAAGACATCAATGTCACTCTTCATATACATGGACTCGGCTCATCTCTGGCTCGACTCATATTCCCATACAATGAGTTGTTGAGCTACAATTGCAGGATGCTTGAAGTAAAGGGCCAACGTCTTTGTCAGTTCCATTCCTGTACGGGCATGGCCCTTTCACATTTCAAGAACCTGAGAAAACTGTGAGTGATAATGAAAATCAGCAGTCAGCTGTTATGGCCATGTTTATGACATTGGACTTAAAATCCAATGAGTCTCCCCGCACAGGTTTGAACCCTGCTCACAGGGTGCAGTTAAAGAAATTATGCCATGAGGCCGCATCACATTTTCCACGAATTGTCGTGGAAAGTGAAAAAGGGGTTACATTATCTTAACAGAACAAAGGAAAAAACAGGCCATGTTGATTCCTCAAATCAAAGTGTCTTTGAATAATGTAAATTGCATCTTCATAACATGCCTTCTATGAAATGATATTCAAAAGAGTCTATATCAGACTTCCTTAATAAGCAATCTCTGGTCCATGTCTAGATCGTGAAAAGACTGTGTCAGTCATGCTGCCGCATGCTCCTGGAACTCCCTGAAGAAATCAAACAGGCCCAAACCCTAAAAATATTAAAATCTAAGCTAAAAACCTTCATGTTTTGCAGCAGTTATAATTAAACACAAACACTTCTATCAATGTCTTTAATCTATTAACTATTGTCTCATTAAATGTTTTATCTATTTACTTCTTATATTTGCTTTTATTCATTGTCAATTTTATTTTCTTACTATGCTCCTCTTGCTGTATGTTTAAATAATGTATGCAAATCACTTTGAATTGCTGCTGTTGTATGAAATGTGCTATACAAATAAACTTGCCGTGCCTTGCCTAGATTGTTAAAAGACTGTCTTTACTAAGGACCAGGCGGTGCAGAAGATGAGACAGCATAGCTGTGATGGCCGAGTGGTTAAGGCGTTGGACTTGAAATCCAATGGGGTCTCCCCGCGCAGGTTCGAACCCTGCTCACAGCGCAAAGACGTCAATGTCTCTTTATGTACATGGACTCGGCTCATCTCTGGAAACCTGATATTCCCGTAAAACGAGTTGTTGAGCTACACATTGACAATGACATAACGGTGTGAATGCAAAAGTGCTTCCTAAAGCCTTTGTGAGTTCCTTTCCTGTACGGTCATGGCCCTTTCACAGTACCTGAGAAAACTATAAGTAACAATGAAAATCAGCTGAGAAGTTTTTTAAGGCATTCGACTTAAAATCCAATGAGTCTTCCCGCACAGGTTTGAACCCTACTCACAGGGTGCAGTTAACAAAATCATGCCTTATGTTGTAAGGTCGCATCACAAGGCCATCGAGATAAGTCAAAAAGGGGTTACATATCTAAACAGAACAAAGGAAAAACTGGCAAAGTTGATTTCTCAAATCAAAGAGTAAAAGGATATTCAAATGTGCTACATCAGACTTCCTCAATAAGCAAACTCTGGTCCATGTCTAGATCTTGAAAAGACTGTCTTTACTAAGGACCAGGCGGTGCAGAAGGTGAGACAGCACAGCTGTGATGGCCGAGTGGTTAAGGCGTTGGACTCGAAATCCAATGGGGTCTCCCCGCGCAGGTTCGAACCCTGCTCACAGCGAGAAGACATCAATGTCCCTCTTTATATACATGGATTCGGCTCATCTCTGGCTCGACTCGTACAATGAGTTGTTGAGCTACAATTGCAGGATGCTTGAAGTAAAAGCCCAAAGTCTTTGTGAGTTCCATTCCTGTTCGGGCATGGCCCTTTCACATTTCAATTACCTGAGAAAAGTGTAAGTAACAATGAAAATCAGCAGCCAGCTCGAATGGCCAAGTGGCATTGGACATAAAATCCAACAAGTCTCCCTGCGCAGGTTTGAGCCCTGCTCACAAGGTGCAGTTAACACAATTATGCCTTATGTTATAAGGCCGCAACACACTTTCCACTAATTGTCGTGGAAAGTGAAAAAGGGGTTACATATCTAAACAGAACAAAGGAAAAACTGGCAAAGTTGATTTCTCAAATCAAAGAGTCTTTGTGTAATGTAAATTGCGTTTTCATAACATGCCTTCTGTAAAAGGATCTTCAAATGTACTATATCAGACTTCCTCAATAAGCAAACTCTGGTCCATGGCTAGATCTTGAAAAGACTGTCTTTACTAAGGACCAGGTGGTGCAGAAGGTGAGACAGCTGTGATGGCCGAGTGGTTAAGACGTTGGACTTGAAATCCAATCGGGTCTCCCCGCGCAGGTTCGAACCCTGCTCACAGCGAGAAGACATCAATGTCCCTCTTTATAGAAATGGACTCAGCTCATCTCTGGATCCCTGACACATACAGCTACGTGAGCTACAATTGCAGGATGCTTGAAATAATGGTGTGAATGCAAAATTGCTTCCCAAAGCCTTTGTAAGTTCCATTCCTGTATGGGCATGGCCCTTTCACAGTACCTGAGAAAACTCTAAGTAAAAATTTAAATCAGTGGCCAGCTGTAATGGCCAAGACTTTGTGACTTTAGAATTAAAATCCATTGAGTATGTGATTACATTATCTAAACAGAACAAAGGAAAACATTTCTCAAATCAAAGTGTCTTTGAATAATGTAAATTGCATCTTCATAACATGCCTTCTATGAAATGATATTCAAAAGAGTCTATATCAGACTTCCTTAATAAGCAAACTCTGGTCCATGTCTAGATCGTGAAAAGACTGTCAGTCATGCTGCCGCATGCTCCTGGAACTCCCTGAAGAAATCAAACAGGCCTAAACCCTAAAAATATTAAAATCTAAGCTAAAAACCTTCATGTTTTGCAGCAGTTATGATTAAACACAAACACTTCTATCAATGTCTTTTATCCATGAACTATTGTCTCATTAAATGTTTTATCTATTTACTACTTATATTTAAGTTTATTCATTGTAATTTTTATTTTCTTACTATGCTCCTCTTGCTGTATGTTTAAATAATGTATGCAAACACTTTGAATTGCCGCTGTTGTATGAAATGTGCTATACAAATAAACTTGCCTTGCCTAGATTGTGAAAAGACTGTCTTTACTAAGGAGTAGGCAGTGCAGAAGGTAACACAGCACAGCTGTGATGGCCGAGTGGTTAAGGCGTTGGACTTGAAATCCAATGGGGTCTCCCCGCGCAGGTTCGAACACTGCTCACAGCGCAAAGACGTCAATGTCTCTTTATGTACATGGACTCGGCTCATCTCTGGAAACCTGATATTCCCATAAAACGAGTTGTTGAGCTACACATTGACATTGACATAACGGTGTGAATGCAAAAGTGCTTCCTAAAGCCTTTGTGAGTTCCTTTCCTGTACGGTCATGGCCCTTTCACAGTACCTGAGAAAACTACAAGTAACAATGAAAATCAGCTGAGAAGTTTTTTAAGGCATTCGACTTAAAATCCAATGAGTCTTCCCGCACAGGTTTGAACCCTACTCACAGGGTGCAGTTAACAAAATCATGCCTTGTGTTGTAAGGCCGCATCACAAGGCCATCGAGATAAGTCAAAAAGGGGTTACATATCTAAACAGAACAAAGGGAAAACTGGCAAAGTTGATTTCTCAAATCAAAGAGTAAAAGGATATTCAAATGTGCTATATCGTGCCCCGCGGTGGTGTAGCGGTCTAAGCACTGGCCACTAGTGCATGCTGCCCACCGGGGACTGGGTTCGTATCCCAGCTCGCCAGATCCAGATATGGCTGGGGCACACACGGGGAGCGGCATATTGGGCGGCCGCTCCCGAGGGCGGTATAGGAGTATTTCCGGACAAGGATCCGTCGCGCAACAGCGCCCCCGGGGTGCCGGAATAACAGGTGCTGGGCTCGAGGAGCCAGTCAGCTAGTCTGCCTGGCGGCCTCTTCTGGGACTGCCGGCCACGGGGTCGTGCGGCGGATCCTTCGCAATAGGCAGGGGATAATTGGATGCTAGGTTGGGTTCAATTGGCTACCAAATTGGGTGAAAAAGGGATAAAATCTGAAAAAAATAAAAAAAGAATAATAATAAGTGCTATATCAGACTTCCTCAATAAGCAAACTCTGGTCGATGTCTAGACATTGAAAAGACTGTCTTTACTAAGGACCAGGCGGTGCAGAATGTGAGACAGCACAGCTGTGATGGCCGAGAGGTTAAGGCGTTGGACTCGAAATCCAATGGGGTCTCCCCGCGCAGGTTCGAACCCTGCTCACAGCGAGAAGACATCAATGTCCCTCTTTATATACATGGACTCGGCTCATCTCTGGCTCGACTCATATTCCCATACAATGAGTTGTTGAGCTACAATTGCAGGATGCTTGAAGTAAAGGGCCAACGTCTTTGTCAGTTCCATTCCTGTACGGGCATGGCCCTTTCACATTTCAAGAACCTGAGAAAACTGTGAGTGATAATGAAAATCAGCAGTCAGCTGTTATGGCCATGTTTATGACATTGGACTTAAAATCCAATGAGTCTCCCCGCACAGGTTTGAACCCTGCTCACTGGGTGCAGTTAAAGAAATTATGCCATGAGGCCGCATCACATTTTCCACGAATTGTCATGGAAAGTGAAAAAGGGGTTACATTATCTTAACAGAACAAAGGAAAAAACAGGCCATGTTGATTCCTCAAATCAAAGTGTCTTTGAATAATGTAAATTGCATCTTCATAACATGCCTTCTATGAAATGATATTCAAAAGAGTCTATATCAGACTTCCTTAATAAGCAATCTCTGGTCCATGTCTAGATCGTGAAAAGACTGTGTCAGTCATGCTGCCGCATGCTCCTGGAACTCCCTGAAGAAATCAAACAGGCCCAAACCCTAAAAATATTAAAATCTAAGCTAAAAACCTTCATGTTTTGCAGCAGTTATAATTAAACACAAACACTTCTATCAATGTCTTTAATCCATTAACTATTGCCTCATTAAATGTTTTATCTATTTACTTCTTATATTTGCTTTTATTCATTGTCAATTTTCTTTTCTTACTATGCTCCTCTTGCTCTATGTTTAAATAATGTATGCAAATCACTTTGAATTGCTGCTGTTGTATGAAATGTGCTATACAAATAAACTTGCCTTGCCTTGCCTAGATTGTTAAAAGACTGTCTTTACTAAGGACCAGGCGGTGCAGAAGATGAGACAGCTTAGCTGTGATGGCCGAGTGGTTAAGGCGTTGGACTTGAAATCCAATGGCGTCTCCCCGCGCAGGTTCGAACCCTGCTCACAGCGCAAAGACGTCAGTGTCTCTTTATGTACATGGACTCGGCTCATCTCTGGAAACCTGATATTCCCGTAAAACGAGTTGTTGAGCTACACATTGTCATTGACATAACGGTGTGAATGCAAAAGTGCTTCCTAAAGCCTTTGTGAGTTCCTTTCCTGTACGGTCATGGCCCTTTCACAGTACCTGAGAAAACTATAAGTAACAATGAAAAT
>NC_137680.1:20198449-20268449 GCF_963989245.1 Nansenia antarctica
CACAGCTGTGATGGCCGAGAGGTTAAGGCGTTGGACTCGAAATCCAATGGGGTCTCCCCGCGCAGGTTCGAACCCTGCTCACAGCGAGAAGACATCAATGTCCCTCTTTATATACATGGACTCGGCTCATCTCTGGCTCGACTCATATTCCCATACAATGAGTTGTTGAGCTACAATTGCAGGATGCTTGAAGTAAAGGGCCAACGTCTTTGTCAGTTCCATTCCTGTACGGGCATGGCCCTTTCACATTTCAAGAACCTGAGAAAACTGTGAGTGATAATGAAAATCAGCAGTCAGCTGTTTTGGCCATGTTTATGACATTGGACTTAAAATCCAATGAGTCTCCCCGCACAGGTTTGAACCCTGCTCACAGGGTGCAGTTAAAGAAATTATGCCATGAGGCCGCATCACATTTTCCACGAATTGTCGTAGAAAGTGAAAAAGGGGTTACATTATCTTAACAGAACAAAGGAAAAAACAGGCCATGTTGATTCCTCAAATCAAAGTGTCTTTGAATAATGTAAATTGCATCTTCATAACATGCCTTCTATGAAAGGATATTCAAAAGAGTCTATATCAGACTTCCTTAATAAGCAATCTCTGGTCCATGTCTAGATCGTGAAAAGACTGTGTCAGTCATGCTGCCGCATGCTCCTGGAACTCCCTGAAGAAATCAAACAGGCCCAAACCCTAAAAATATTAAAATCTAAGCTAAAAACCTTCATGTTTTGCAGCAGTTATAATTAAACACAAACACTTCTATCAATGTCTTTAATCCATTAACTATTGTCTCATTAAATGTTTTATCTATTTACTTCTTTTATTTGCTTTTATTCATTGTCAATTTTCTTTTCTTACTATGCTCCTCTTGCTGTATGTTTAAATAATGTATGCAAATCACTTTGAATTGCTGCTGTTGTATGAAATGTGCTATACAAATAAACCTGCCTTGCCTTGCCTAGATTGTTAAAAGACTGTCTTTACTAAGGACCAGGCGGTGCAGAAGATGAGGCAGCATAGCTGTGATGGCCGAGTGGTTAAGGCGTTGGACTTGAAATCCAATGGGGTCTCCCCCCGCAGGTTCGAACCCTGCTCACAGCGCAAAGATGTCAATGTCTCTTTATGTACATGGACTCGGCTCTTCTCTGGAAACCTGATATTCCCGTAAAACGAGTTGTTGAGCTACACATCGACATTGACATAACGGTGTGAATGCAAAAGTGCTTCCTAAAGCCTTTGTGAGTTCCTTTCCTGTACGGTCATGGCCCTTTCACAGTACCTGAGAAAACTACAAGTACGGTAACAATGAAAATCAGCTGAGAAGTCTTTTAAGGCATTCGACTTAAAATCCAATGAGTCTTCCCGCACAGGTTTGAACCCTACTCACAGGGTGCAGTTAACAAAATCATGCCTTATGTTGTAAGGCCGCATCACAAGGCCATCGAGATAAGTCAAAAAGGGGTTACATATCTAAACAGAACAAAGGGAAAACTGGCAACGTTGATTTCTCAAATCAAAGAGTAAAAGGATATTCAAATGTGCTATATCAGACTTCCTCAATAAGCAAACTCTGGTCGATGTCTAGACATTGAAAAGACTGTCTTTACTAAGGACCAGGCGGTGCAGAATGTGAGACAGCACAGCTGTGATGGCCGAGAGGTTAAGGCGTTGGACTCGAAATCCAATGGGGTCTCCCCGCGCAGGTTCGAACCCTGCTCACAGCGAGAAGACATCAATGTCCCTCTTTATATACATGGACTCGGCTCATCTCTGGCTCGACTCATATTCCCATACAATGAGTTGTTGAGCTACAATTGCAGGATGCTTGAAGTAAAGGGCCAACGTCTTTGTCAGTTCCATTCCTGTACGGGCATGGCCCTTTCACATTTCAAGAACCTGAGAAAACTGTGAGTGATAATGAAAATCAGCAGTCAGCTGTTATGGCCATGTTTATGACATTGGACTTAAAATCCAATGAGTCTCCCCGCACAGGTTTGAACCCTGCTCACAGGGTGCAGTTAAAGAAATTATGCCATGAGGCCGCATCACATTTTCCACGAATTGTTGTGGAAAGTGAAAAAGGGGTTACATTATCTTAACAGAACAAAGGAAAAAACAGGCCATGTTGATTCCTCAAATCAAAGTGTCTTTGAATAATGTAAATTGCATCTTCATAACATGCCTTCTATGAAAGGATATTCAAAAGAGTCTATATCAGACTTCCTTAATAAGCAATCTCTGGTCCATGTCTAGATCGTGAAAAGACTGTGTCAGTCATGCTGCCGCATGCTCCTGGAACTCCCTGAAGAAATCAAACAGGCCCAAACCCTAAAAATATTCAAATCTAAGCTAAAAACCTTCATGTTTTGCAGCAGTTATAATTAAACACAAACACTTCTATCAATGTCTTTAATCCATTAACTATTGTCTCATTAAATGTTTTATCTATTTACTTCTTATATTTGCTTCTATTCATTGTCAATTTTCTTTTCTTACTATGCTCCTCTTGCTGTATGTTTAAATAATGTATGCAAATCACTTTGAATTGCTGCTGTTGTATGAAATGTGCTATACAAATAAACTTGCCTTGCCTTGTTGGGTTGGTTCTGGGCTTAAATGCTATATTCTGTTCAGCTTGGTTGTAAAGCAAGCCATGCTAACCCATCGCTAGTTCAAACAGACCGTAGTAGACTTTAAACAACAAAGAGACACGGAATCAATCATGATTATTATTTACTTGCAAGGAGGACGAATATAAGGCCTCTCCTGAGAGAGAGACCCCACATTCATACTAATCTCTCCTCCTGTAAGCCAGTTCTTTTATTCTCATACAGAATGGAAAGGAGGAGGCAGTTTGTGATCCTATCAGAGTCCTAGAAAAGGGGGGTGGTGTTCAGAACGAATCATTAACAGACGTGGCCGTGAGCGACCAAAACCTGTTTTCGAAAAGTGTCCTCTGATAAGCAGGGGAGAGAAGGGGCGAGCTGACCTTCTCTGTTTTGATTGGCTCAGGGACAATAACACGAGGGGTAATGGGTGAGGAAAAGTTCATAAACAGAGTCCAGAGTACAAGGGTGTACAAGGTTCACACAATCATTAACAGAGCCCAGAGACAGGCTGTACAAAGTTTACACAGTGATACACAGAATTATATAGAGTATCCTGTTTTAACCTTATTTAACATTAATGAAAACATCATTCAGCCCTATCATTCCCTGCTGTTTTTCATAATTTATCACGATACAAACATTCTCTCTTTATTCAGGTCGTTTAACTTTCTTTCATATTTTCTAGTTGAACTGTCATTCAACATCGCCGTACAGATCACAGACATGAATCTCAATTTGGATTAGAGTTTCTCAAATTGGGTTAGGTACTTAGGTTCCATCATAATTTCTTGAATCAACATTTGTTTGTACAAGTATTTCTGAAATCAGTTTGTTAGTCATAGCTCTGAAGCAGGGGAAGACACAACAAACAATCATGTGATGTCAAGCATCACACATGTTCCTCCTGCCACTGCAGTCGATAGGTCAAGAGTCATTCAGTTCTGGAGTGTCATCAGTCTGATCTGATCGATTTCGCGGTTCTAGGCTTCGTTTATCGTAAGGGATGCGTTTACAAATGTCTCTGATTGATAGTTCAGGGTTTCTTGTCATCTGGGACATTACTGCCCCAGACTGGGTCGTGTGCCTGGACGGGCGTCTCGTTTGGGTCGTCGGGAGGATTAGGTCCCCTCATTCTAAGAGGTAGTGGATCTGAAGAATTCTTCACCGGGTTTGAGACGTAATATTCACTAAATGAATAACCCCTTTGTAGCCCGGGCTTCCACCACTATCCGTCGTTCGAGGGAAACAATGTCACCTTCTTTCAATGGCTCTGTGTATCCACGTATCTCGTTCTGCGATCTTGACAGCAGTTGAGATGCTCAGCAGCACCCCAAATGGCTCAACCCACCGCGGGCTGCGCCAGTGTTCTCCTTCCATCTCGTCGATGAGGATCTGGTCATCAGGTTGTATTCTCGATCCTGTAGGAAACAGAAGGGACTGGCAGATCATTTGTTCTGGCTATTTCCTATTTCCTAAATAGCCATCCACGTGGCCAGTGTGTTTTCTGTTTCTGCCAAATCTGCTGTCTTTACATATAACGATGAATTGAGTATCAAGGACCCCAATTGAAATATGTACTTTCATGTCACTTGCTTCTGCAAATCTTCTAATAAAGTTTTCAATCAATCAATCAATACTTCCCTAATGTCGTCTACTATGGGTAGTCTACACTTGGTTCCTTCAGACCTCCCCTCTTCCCAGGGCGCAGTCTCAGGCTGGAACCCTTTCCGATGGAGGTTCACTGCCCTCTAACCCCAGGTCAGAGTCAGTAAACCCCCACCCCTTCCGCTTCCCAGAGTCTCCTTTTCAGAGCTCTGATCACGGAAAGCACCACTCGCCTACTAGCTGTACGTCGCTTTCAGCTTATGGTGGCCTGACTGTACATTGAGCTGAGCGCAGCCACCATTTTCCTATGGCTTAAGGCTTTGCGACCCAACCGGCCGGTGACCCAGTCGATAGCGATCCCCAGTCAGTGTCTAAACACCAACCCTGTAGCGGTGATTGGCCGCCCAGTTGGGAACCGACGGTCTGATCCCTAGCCCACTTTGCTATGGGTCTAGAAACTTTGACCGTTTACACCAGCCTTGCCTGTTCACGGGTGTGGTCCCCACATCCCGCTAGGTGTGGGCTGTCGCCCACGTACCACGCACTGCCCACACACCTAGATGCGACAGCTGCGCCGACTAGACGGTACCACGGTAGTATGTTCATTCATACTTCATCAGACACGGGGGCCTTCAGTCTTCTCCCCAGCACTATATTGCGTTCTTAACGTGCCCTCGGAACTTTGCAATTCCACCGCCGCCTGTTAGGGGCTAGGTTCGGGGTGCCTAATCCCCTGCCTAACCCCTTCTCCCATTTACTATTTCAAATTCATTAATTTCATTAATTTCATTAATTTCATTAATTTCATTCATTCATTCATTCATTCATTCATTCCCATAGGTGTCAGTGTTATTCTCATGTGTGTTTCCATTAGAGAAACACACTGTTCAATGTCCAGGTGTTTGGACCCCGTGTTTGATCAATTCGTTCACGAAATGTGCGCCATTATCACTATATATATATATATTTTTTTTTATTGTGTGTAATTATATACGTGAAAATGTGCATTAATCCCTGTCAATCACCTTCCCTGCTGTTTGATACATGTAATTAAAAAGACCATGTATCAAATGAGCTTCTGTTTCGTAGAGGCATTTTCCCATTTATTCTATAAACTTTATCATTAGGGATGCTCCGATTTATCGGCCACCGATTTAAATCGGCCGATTTCACTCCAAATGACTCGATCGGTGATCGGCAAAAATGGCCGATCGCAAAAAACGATCTTTTTTTTTTTTTTTTTTTTTTTTTTCTTTCTGGGGAAGACAGATAACTGAACAGAAAACATAGGAGGACGTAACAGTATGTAAACCATGAAGGCCACGTTTATGATGTCTTTTATACAGCCATATCGACTGACTTGGGCTTCAGGCCCTAACTGGGTGATAGGCCAGACTTTTACTATGCCATAAAAATGGGTCTGCGTTTGCTTGGTGCCTAATGGATCAAAACTTTTGTCTAAAAAGCAAAAAATATGTAGGCTATCCAGTCAGTAGGCCTACAGTTATGTATTTTTTTAAAAATCGGTATCGGTATCGGTATCGGTTGATCTTGAGGAAAAAAATCGGTGATCGGTATCGGCCCCAAAAATCCAGATCGGAGCATCCCTATTTATCATTCGTCCAAATTCGTGTGTTATAATGGAGGTTTACTGCCCTCCAACCCCTTCTTGGGTCAGAGTCCGTCTACCCCCACCCTTCTGCTTCCTGTTCTCTCTCTCTCTCTCCTCTCTGTCCCTCTCTCCTGCTCTCGCTCTCCTCTCTGTCACTTTTTCCTTCCTTCTCTCCTAGTCTCCTCGTCTCCTCTACTAGTCTCCTAGTCTCGTCTCCTCTCCCCGTCTCCTCTCCTAGTCTCCTCGTCTCGTCTCCTAGTCTCCTAGTCTCCTCGTCTCCTCTCCTTGTCTCCTAGTCTCCTCGTCTCCTCTCCTTGTCTCCTAGTCTCCTCGTCTCCTCTCCTTGTCTCCTAGTCTCCTCGTCTCCTCTCCTTGTCTCCTAGTCTCCTCTCCTCGTCTCCTCTACTCGTCTCCTAGTCTCCTCGTCTCCTCTCCTTGTCTCCTCTCCTTGTCTCCTAGTCTCCTCTACTAGTCTCCTAGTCTCCTCTCCTCTGCTCTGCTCTCTGTCTGTTGTTCCATGCTCCCTGTTTCCTGTTCTGTGTCACACTCTCTCAAATAGCCCCCACCCTTGCGCTCCTCTTCTGCCTCAAACGCACACAGTTCATAGTCCCCTCCCGTGTGTTTCTCCTCTGCTCTCTCTGTCTCTCACTGATCATACAGTAACCCTAATCTTGAGACTAATTCTAACACATAACCTTTCTAATTCTACACTTTTCTAATTCTCACAAGCATTCACTTTCAGTCATAGTTTCAGTTCCATTCTTAGTCTGCTGTTTACCTAACACGAAAGGATATACATTTATCTTTCGAAATGGATTCCTTTCGTATGTCAAAACTCACAGTCTAATTTCCATTAGTCTACTGTTTACATAGCATAAAAAGATATACATCTGTCTTTCAAAATGGATTCTTCTTGCATGTCAAACAATTCCTATTTTGTACAATTTAGGATAGATAGACTATTCATTTCGATTGCAATCTTTCTTTTTCTATTATATTTACCGGTCTTTGTTGCTTATGTCTTGGTCTGGATCTCGTCAGCCGTCCTTTTGGAGGAGAAAGGTTCGACATCTGCAAGGACTTTCTCCGGGTTCGCTCGATCCCGGGCTGTCGCGACAGACTTCGGTGTGTCGAATCTTCTTCCCCCATCAGACGACCTTGAGATCCGGCTCGAAGGACCACGTGTTGGGTTCTGGTTCTGGGCTTAAATGCTATATTCTGTTCAGCTTGGTTGTAAAGCAAGCCATGCTAACCCATCGCTAGTTCAAACAGACCGTAGTAGACTTTAAACAACAAAGAGACACGGAATCAATCATGATTATTATTTACTTGCAAGGAGGACGAATATAAGGCCTCTCCTGAGAGAGAGACCCCACATTCATACTAATCTCTCCTCCTGTAAGCCAGTTCTTTTATTCTCATACAGAATGGAAAGGAGGAGGCAGTTTGTGATCCTATCAGAGTCCTAGAAAAGGGGGGTGGTGTTCAGAACGAATCATTAACAGACGTGGCCGTGAGCGACCAAAACCTGTTTTCGAAAAGTGTCCTCTGATAAGCAGGGGAGAGAAGGGGCGAGCTGACCTTCTCTGTTTTGATTGGCTCAGGGACAATAACACGAGGGGTAATGGGTGAGGAAAAGTTCATAAACAGAGTCCAGAGTACAAGGGTGTACAAGGTTCACACAATCATTAACAGAGCCCAGAGACAGGCTGTACAAAGTGTACACAGTGATACACAGAATTATATAGAGTATCCTGTTTTAACCTTATTTAACATTAATGAAAACATCATTCAGCCCTATCATGCCTTGCCTAGATTGTTAAAAGACTGTCTTTACTAAGGACCAGGCGGTGCAGAAGATGAGACAGCATAGCTGTGATGGCCGAGTGGTTAAGGCGTTGGACTTGAAATCCAATGGGGTCTCCCCGCGCAGGTTCGAACCCTGCTCACAGCGCAAAGACGTCAATGACCCTTTATGTACATGGACTCGGCTCATCTCTGGAAACCTGATATTCCCGTAAAACAAGTTGTTGAGCTACACATTGACATTGACATAACGGTGTGAATGCAAAAGTGCTTCCTAAAGCCTTTGTGAGTTCCTTTCCTGTACGGTCATGGCCCTTTCACAGTACCTGAGAAAACTATAAGTAACAATGAAAATCAGCTGAGAAGTTTTTTAAGGCATTCGACTTAAAATCCAATGAGTCTTCCGGCACAGGTTTGAACCCTACTCACAGGGTGCAGTTAACAAAATCATGCCTTATGTTGTAAGGCCGCATCACAAGGCCATCGAGATAAGTCAAAAAGGGGTTACATATCTAAACAGAACAAAGGAAAAACTGGCAAAGTAGTTGAGCTACAATTGCAGGATGCTTGAAGTAAAAGCCCAAGGCCGCATCACAAGGCCATCGAGATAAGACAAAAAGGGGTTACAAAGGAAAAACTGGCAAAGTTGATTTCTCAAATCAAAGAGTAAAAGGATATTCAAATGTGCTATATCAGACTTCCTCAATAAGCAAACTCTGGTCCATGTCGAGATCTTGAAAAGACTGTCTTTACTAAGGACCAGGCGGTGCAGAAGGTGAGACAGCACAGCTGTGATGGCCGAGTGGTTAAGGCGTTGGACTCGAAATCCAATGGGGTCTCCCCGCGCAGGTTCGAACCCTGCTCACAGCGAGAAGACATCAATGTCCCTCTTTATATACATGGATTCGGCTCATCTCTGGCTCGACTCGTACAATGAGTTGTTGAGCTACAATTGCAGGATGCTTGAAGTAAAAGCCCAAAGTCTTTGTGAGTTCAATTCCTGTACGGGCATGGCCCTTTCACATTTCAAGAACCTGAGAAAACTGTAAGAAATAATGAAAATCAGCGGCCAGCTGTAATGGCCATGTTTATGACATTGAACTTAAAATCCAATGAGTCTCCCCGCACAGGTTTGAACCCTGCTCACAGGGCACAGTTAAAAAAAAGTCATGCCATAAGGCTGCAGCCTCCACGAATTGTTGTGGAAAGTGAAAAAGGGGTTACATTATCTAAACAGAACAAAGGAAAAAACAGGCCATGTTGATTTCTCAAATCAAAGTGTCTTTGTGTAATGTAAATTGCATCTTCATAACATGCCTTCTGTGAAATTATATTCAGAAGAGTCTATATAAGACTTCCTCAATAAGCAAACTCTGGTTCATGTCTAGATCTTGAAAAGACTGTCTTTACTAAGGACCAGGCGGTGCAGAATGTGAGACAGCACAGCTGTGATGGCCGAGAGGTTAAGGCGTTGGACTCGAAATCCAATGGGGTCTCCCCGCGCAGGTTCGAACCCTGCTCACAGCGAGAAGACATCAATGTCCCTCTTTATTTACATGGACTCGGCTCATCTCTGGCTCGACTCATATTCCCATACAATGAGTTGTTGAGCTACAATTGCAGGATGCTTGAAGTAAAGGGCCAACGTCTTTGTCAGTTCCATTCCTGTACGGGCATGGCCCTTTCACATTTCAAGAACCTGAGAAAACTGTGAGTGATAATGAAAATCAGCAGTCAGCTGTTATGGCCATGTTTATGACATTGGACTTAAAATCCAATGAGTCTCCCCGCACAGGTTTGAACCCTGCTCACAGGGTGCAGTTAAAGAAATTATGCCATGAGGCCGCATCACATTTTCCACGAATTGTCGTGGAAAGTGAAAAAGGGGTTACATTATCTTAACAGAACAAAGGAAAAACAGGCCATGTTGATTCCTCAAATCAAAGTGTCTTTGAATAATGTAAATTGCATCTTCATAACATGCCTTCTATGAAATGATATTCAAAAGAGTCTATATCAGACTTCCTTAATAAGCAATCTCTGGTCCATGTCTAGATCGTGAAAAGACTGTGTCAGTCATGCTGCCGCATGCTCCTGGAACTCCCTGAAGAAATCAAACAGGCCCAAACCCTAAAAATATTAAAATCTAAGCTAAAAACCTTCATGTTTTGCAGCAGTTATAATTAAACACAAACACTTCTATCAATGTCTTTAATCCATTAACTATTGTCTCATTAAATGTTTTATCTATTTACTTCTTATATTTGCTTTTATTCATTGTCAATTTTCTTTTCTTACTATGCTCCTCTTGCTGTATGTTTAAATAATGTATGCAAATCACTTTAAATTGCTGCTGTTGTATGAAATGTGCTATACAAATAAACTTGCCTTGCCTTGCCTAGATTGTTAAGACTGTCTTTACTAAGGACCAGGCGGTGCAGAAGATGAGACAGCATAGCTGTGATGGCCGAGTGGTTAAGGCGTTGGACTTGAAATCCAATGGGGTCTCCCCGCGCAGGTTCGAACCCTGCTCACAGCGCAAAGACGTCAATGTCTCTTTATGTACATGGACTCGGCTCATCTCTGGAGACCTGATATTCCCGTAAAACGAGTTGTTGAGCTACACATTGACATTGACATAACGGTGTGAATGCAAAAGTGCTTCCTAAAGCCTTTGTGAGTTCCTTTCCTGTACGGTCATGGCCCTTTCACAGTACCTGAGAAAACTACAAGTAACAATGAAAATCAGCTGAGAAGTTTTTTAAGGCATTCGACTTAAAATCCAATGAGTCTTCCCACACAGGTTTGAACCCTACTCACAGGGTGCAGTTAACAAAATCATGCCTTATGTTGTAAGGCCGCATCACAAGGCCATCGAGATAAGTCAAAAAGGGGTTACATATCTAAACAGAACAAAGGAAAAACTGGCAAAGTTGATTTCTCAAATCAAAGAGTAAAAGGATATTCAAATGTGCTATATCAGACTTCCTCAATAAGCAAACTCTGGTCCATGTCTAGATCTTGAAAAGACTGTCTTTACTAAGGACCAGGCGGTGCAGAAGGTGAGACAGCACAGCTGTGATGGCTGAGTGGTTAAGGCGTTGGACTCGAAATCCAATGGGGTCTCCCCGCGCAGGTTCGAACCCTGCTCACAGCGAGAAGACATCAATGTCCCTCTTTATATACATGGATTCGGCTCATCTCTGGCTCGACTCGTACAATGAGTTGTTGAGCTACAATTGCAGGATGCTTGAAGTAAAAGCCCAAAGTCTTTGTGAGTTCCATTCCTGTACGGGCATGGCCCTTTCACATTTCAATTACCTGAGAAAAGTGTAAGTAACAATGAAAATCAGCAGCCAGCTCGATTGGCCAAGTGGCATTGGACATAAAATCCAACGAGTCTCCCTGCGCAGGTTTGAGCCCTGCTCACAAGGTGCAGTTAACAAAATCATGCCTTATGTTATAAGGCCGCAACACACTTTCCACTAATTGTCGTGGAAAGTGAAAAAGGGGTTACATATCTAAACAGAACAAAGGAAAAACTGGCAAAGTTGATTTCTCAAATCAAAGAGTCTTTGTGTAATGTAAATTGCGTTTTCATAACATGCCTTCTGTAAAAGGATCTTCAAATGTACTATATCAGACTTCCTCAATAAGCAAACTCTGGTCCATGGCTAGATCTAGAAAAGACTGTCTTTACTAAGGACCAGGTGGTGCAGAAGGTGAGACAGCTGTGATGGCCGAGAGGTTAAGGCGTTGGACTTGAAATCCAATGGGGTCTCCCCGCGCAGGTTCGAACCCTGCTCACAGCGAGAAGACATCAATGTCCCTCTTTATAGAAATGGACTCAGCTCATCTCTGGATCCCTGACACATACAGCTGTATGGGCATGGCCCTTTCACAGTACCTGAGAAAACTCTAAGTAAAAATTTAAATCAGTGGCCAGCTGTAATGGCCAAGACTTTGTGACTTTCGAATTAAAATCCATTGAGTATGTGATTACATTATCTAAACAGAACAAAGGAAAACATTTCTCAAATCAAAGTGTCTTTGAATAATGTAAATTGCATCTTCATAACATGCCTTCTATGAAATGATATTCAAAAGAGTCTATATCAGACTTCCTTAATAAGCAAACTCTGGTCCATGTCTAGATCGTGAAAAGACTGTGTCAGTCATGCTGCCGCATGCTCCTGGAACTCCCTGAAGAAATCAAACAGGCCTAAACCCTAAAAATATTAAAATCTAAGCTAAAAACCTTCATGTTTTGCAGCAGTTATGATTAAACACAAACACTTCTATCAATGTCTTTTATCCATGAACTATTGTCTCATTAAATGTTTTATCTATTTACTACTTATATTTAAGTTTATTCATTGTAATTTTTATTTTCTTACTATGCTCCTGTTGCTGTATGTTTAAATAATGTATGCAAACACTTTGAATTGCCGCTGTTGTATGAAATGTGCTATACAAATACACTTGCCTTGCCTAGATTGTTAAAAGACTGTCTTTACTAAGGAGTAGGCAGTGCAGAAGGTAACACAGCACAGCTGTGATGGCCGAGTGGTTAAGGCGTTGGACTTGAAATCCAATGGGGTCTCCCCGCGCAGGTTCGAACCCTGCTCACAGCGCAAAGACGTCAATGTCTCTTTATGTACATGGACTCGGCTCATCTCTGGAAACCTGATATTCCCGTAAAACGAGTTGTTGAGCAACACATTGACATTGACATAAGAGTGTGAATGCAAAAGTGCTTCCCAAAGCCTTTGTGAGTTCCAGTACCTGAGAAAACTATGAGTAACAATTACAATCAGCTGAGAACCTTTTATCGATCCTATTTTTCAGGTTTTCTGCTCGAAATGACATGACCACAGTGAATATAGAATATCTCCACAATCACAAGGGCCTTCATAATGATCTTGGTATAAAATGAAAGCTAACACCTGTGGGGTGGCTGTAGAAGTGCAACTCTGGTCCATGTCTAGATCTTGAAAAGACTGTCTTTACTAAGGACCAGGCGGTGCAGAAGGTGAGACAGCACAGCTGTGACGGCCGAGTGGTTAAGGCGTTCAACTTGAAATCCGATGGGGTCTCCCCGCACAGGTTCAAACCCTGCTCACGGCGCAAAGATGCCAAAGTCTCTTTATGTACATGGACTCGGCTCATCTCTGGCTCCACTCATATTCCCATACAATGAGTTGTTGAGCGACAATTGCAGGATGCTTGAAATAAAGGGCCAAAGTCTTTGTGAGTTCCATTCCTGTACGGGCATGGCCCTTTCACATTTCAAGAACCTGAGAAAAACATAAGTAACAATGAAATTCAGGTTTTCTGCTCGAAATGATCCAATGAGTCTCCCTGCACAGGTTTGAACCCTGCTCACAGGGATTACATATCTAAACAGAACAAAGGAAAAACAGGCAATGTTGATTTCTTAATGCAAAGTGTCTTTGTGTAATGTAAATTGCATCTTCATAACATGCCTTCTGTAAAAGGATATTCAAATGTACTATATCAGACTTCCTCAATAAGCAAACTCTGGTTCATGTCTAGATCTTGAAAATACTGTCTTTACTAAGGACCAGGCGGTGCAGAAGGTGAAACAGCACAGCTGTGATGGCCGAGTGGTTAAGGCGTTGGACTTGAAATCCAATGGGGTCTCCCCGCGCAGGTTCGAACCCTGCTCACAGCGAGAAGACATCAATGTCCCTCTTTATATACATGGACTAGGCTCATCTCTGGATCCCTGATATTCACGTACAATGAGCTGTTGAGCCACAATTGCAGGATGCTTGAAGTCAAGGGCCAAGTCTTTGTGAGTTCCATACCTGTACGGGCATGGCCTTTTCACATTTCAATTACCTGAGAAAACTGTAAGTAACAATGAAAATCAGCAGGGACTTAAAGTCCAATGAGTCTCCCTGCGCAGGTTTGAGCCCTGCTCACAAGGTGCAGTTAACAAAATCATGCCTTGTGTTATAAGGTCACATCACACTTTCCACTAATTGTCGTGGAAAGCCAAAAAGGGGTTACATATCTAAACAGAACAAAGGAAAAACTGGCAAAGTTGATTTCTCAAATCAAAGAGTCTTTGTGTAATGTAAATTGCGTTTTCATAACTTTCCTTCTGTGAAATGATATTCAAACGAGTCTACATCAGACTTCCTCAATAAGCTAATTCTGGTCCATGTCTAGATCTTTAAAAGACTGTCTTTACTAAGGACCAGGCGGGGCAGAAGGTGAGACTGTACAGCTGTGATGGCCGAGCGGTTAAACTGGTTTTGTACCTCCTACAGATGTTGTTACTGAGAGGAAATCAATTCATCCTCACTAGAGAGGTGACATCAGAGTCCTGCATTAAAGTGGGTCGAAGAGCTTTGAACAATAGTGTCAGGTTGAATTTCCTCAGACTAGATGAAGTAACTGTGTTGCAGTCATTAGCCATATTGCCTTCAGATATTCTGTAAACAAAGGATTATTTCCCAGACGGTGGGACAGTCCTACAACCCCAAAGGACTTGTCATATGTAGGTGTATCACATTTACAACGGAACACCGAGGGGAAAGCATTAGCAACATCTGAAATAACCTTGGATGGAGCAGTTTGTCAAAATCTAAAATGTTCCCCCAAAATGTAACCAATATGTTATACAACAGCTAAATCCAATTCATACACTGAAGATGAGTTTCCTTTCATGTATTTATTTTTCTTTGAACCATCGGCTATGAAGAATGAATCCACCCACCAGGTCATCGAAGATGTCCCTCTGATGAACATGGATGGTGATGAGGGTCTCGTACTTGGTCCTCTCCACTGCGCCCAGGTCTTTAGTGGTCATGTCAATGAGGGTGTTGAGAAACTCCAGGAAGAACTGGTTAGTCTTGGTCATGATCTTACGGTCATAGCGAGCGTTGGTCAGGGCCTCCTCCGAGTCTCTCGTCCAGATCATCTGTACTCCCAGGAGACCAACCTAAGAGTGTGACAAAGAGTGTGACAAAGAGATTCAAGATTCAAGATTCAAGATAGCTTTATTGTCTGTCACACAGTGACAGAAATTCTCCTTCGACAGGCAGTAGTGCAGCTCAAGAATACAGTTCCACATTAAAAACACACATAGGTCACATACATTAATACATACAATAAAAACAGACAGACATAGCAGTGTTCATAAAATGTAGTGCCTATTTAAAAAGTAATAATAATAAAAAACAGTGTTATGGTTTAAAAAGAAAAAAATGTGTGGTTTAAAAAGAAAAACAATGACAAAGAGTGTGACAATGAGTGTGAGTGCCCATTTCTCTTACTTTCATCATTCCTCTTTAAGATTCAAAACATCCTTTTCGGTATTGAAATACCAACCACTGTCATTTCATTGAGACTATATAACGGAATGTCTAACTAACTACTGACTACAACATGCATGCCTATCCACCTGAGCAGGGAAGGAGTCCAGGAACTCAATGAGCTGGAAGCCAGAGTCCTGGATGTTGAGAGCAGCCTGGCGGATGACCAGGTGCAGAGACCTCTGGGACTCCTTCAGCAGGGCGTTCAGCCACACCTCCACGTTCCCCTCGGCAGTGACTGGCCGGTCCAGCTCCACCGTCTCCCCTTCCCTCGACGAGATGGCCAGGATACGGTCGTACGCCTGTGGAGTCAGACACTTCCAATCACAATTTGACACTTTTTCTTTTTTTTTACACTTACAATATCCAACACAGAACCGGATTCACATGTCATGTGTTTTGCACCATTAGCAAGCTGAAGCTGTGTCTTCCTCATTTCAACGTCTCACTCCTTCTTCAAACCTTTATTTCATCTGTTTGTTCTACCTTCTCTGTTTCATATCCTACAGAGGTGCAGTTGACTGCTTAGTGAACCTGGCGCTCAATATGTTCATATTGTAGCCTGATAACTTCAGATGTATTATTTCTCAAGTCCTGAATAATAGAACAGATAGTCCGCGATCTGACCTTGTCATGGAAGCGGACACATTTGATGTTGTCAAAGATGTTGAGCAGGTGAGCCTGGATGGTGTGGGAGTCTGACGCTTGGCCCAAGATCTCCAGCAGGGCGGGGTCGGACACGAAAAAGAACCGGGGGAACAGCAGGCGCTTCTTCTCCAAGTACCTGGAACACAATGAGTCACGAAAATACCAAACGCTCGTTTGATATACGCTCGTTTTACACACGCTCGTCATTACTTTACAGTACTGTATACAAAAAGCCCGGTCCTAGGAAGACAAAACATAGGTTTGAGGTGTCATACTGTGTTAATGATTCGAGACTAATGCCATGCTGGGTGCTCACCCAGTGAGAGACTTCTGACAGATCTCCAGCTGCTCCAACAGGTGGGGCAGCAGCTGTCCCATGGTCTCGTCCCCCACACACGACTGCACCACATTGGGCATCTCATGGGCACGCGTCATTATCTTCACCCAAGACTTGTCGATGTTGGAGAACCGCTTCGCCTCCTGTGATTCAGATCAGACCGGATTCTCATCCCTGATGAGGGTGACGCTATGATATTCTATAGAGATTCTTTGAAAGGTGGTTTTGGGTCTTACCTTGGGAAGCTGTTTGGCAATGTCTCCACCCACAAACACAGCCTCCAGGTAGATCCAGAGGTTCTGGACAGTCATCCAGTTCTCTATGATGTCAGTCGTGTTGGACAGGTTCTGAACCCACTTTTGGATTTGGGCCTTGAACGGAGTGTTATATCTGCGGAGAATTCAGGAATCGGTCAAGAAGATCTGAACGAAGCACAGTCAACACACAAACCAAGACAGTCCTCATCGTGCCATTCATTGACACCAGGGATGCAGAAGCGGGGGTTATACGTCGCAAACAAACCCATTCTCTAAACATAGAGTATTACAGTTGAACTCTTAGATTACAAATCGAACTGTGTGCTGAAATGATGAGAAATAGTTTGAGTTCATCCTCCTCCACCTCCTCCTCCTCCTCCTCCTCCTCCTCCACCTCCACCTCCACCTCCTCCACCTCCACCTCCACCTCCTCCACCTCCACCTCCTCCTCCTCCTCCACCTCCTCCACCTCCTCCTCCACCTCCACCTTCACCGCCATTCGGGTCAGCTCCGGTCTACCTGTTGCTCATGAGTGACCCCAGCACCATGAGGCTGTCCTCCATGTTGGTGATGATCTCGGAGGTGCTGTCTCCCCTCAGCAGCAGCTCCCCTCGGGTTTTAAAGTGGGCGAAGGTGAAAGTCTTGTTATCCCACTCGGCGATCACCTGCTTTAGTTTCTGCTCAATGTCTCTCTCTTTCACCGCGCTGATGCAGATGTCCTGCCAGGGTGATATATACAACAACGTGCCTTTGTGATATATCCACTAGAGAATAAACACGTCTAGTAGATTAACAGAGCGGAATAAAAACGGCATAAATACTTTAATTATAATAACACCGCAGACATTATTGGACCATAAACATTCTCTAATGTCAAGAGAACCCGTTAAATGTTTATAATCCAGAGTAAATGAGGTCATGAGTCGTATTTCAACTCCAGTGGGAATGTGTGTTTGGCCGTAGGCTGCATGAATGTTCACCTCGATTTCCTCTTTGCATTTGAGGAGCGGAGCTTCCATGATGTTGCGTAGCTTGAAAGTGTCCATCTCCACCTCGAAGCTATGCCCCGTCACTTCAGTGATCCTCTTCCAGTGGCGTGTCATCATGGCTTTGTTGGTCATCAGCTCCAGCAGGGGGCAGCACTCGTTAAACTCATCTATAGTTTTCTTTAGGTCAAGGAAAGCCTGCCACTCTTTCAGTGCACGGGGCAGCTTGCGACATCTGTTAAGGGCCAAAAAAAGAACGTTTTTGAACCACTTCTCACAGATTAAGTTCCTCAAGGACGTTTATAATCGATGCTTTGAATGAAGAAGACATTTTCTTCCTAGTATGCATAGTTTCATAGGATAGAGCTCATAGGATTGTCTCTGGCTTACATTGTGGCTATTGTGCGATGTATTTGCATATCCAAGGACAGACATTACATGGAACAAGGATTAGTAAAATCTCCTCTTTTCACATGTATGCCTGTTTTGCTGACACCATGCATAAGGAAACCGCATACTGTACATTTAAAGGTGCACCTGAAAACATTAGACTCAACAGTATTTTTTCCCTGGGTGGAATAACTTTGTGCACCGTATGGAGATATCTCAAACCTTCATTTCTGGCCATGACGAACACAAAGACAGAACGCCTTTAGAGGACAGAGCGTTCCGATAACTCCGATTGGGACAGTGAAATTGAAATCCATTGGAGCATTCATGCCTTTCAATGGAACGTATTACATGATGGCCTGAGGGAGGGTTTCAATATCAGACCACAAAAGCGGCGGGGGATGTTAATTTATTTTTTCTACTTTTATCACTTGCCGTGTCTGGAAGTCAAGGAGTTCGTTATTGATTCTCTCGATGTGGATGTCGGCCCAGAGGATGTCATAGTAGCCGTTGACAGTGTCGATGACGCTATTGTAAAGGCCGTAGAGCTTCTGCAGGAGGGTGAGCTGTTTCCTGATCTCCAGCAGCTGAGGATGCTGGGTAACCGGCAGGCCAAATAGCTCCTCTCCTCCGGTGTATGTGATGTATTTACGGAACAGGTTGTCAAAGCGATTCTGAAAGAAAGAAAAAGGATATCCTCCCATCATCAACACATCAGTATACACGACCGTCAGGCCATATCCAATACGATTCCAGATGACAACATCTCACAGAAACTCTCATGAAATGTACAGCTTTGTATGGATGACACACAGAAATAGACATAATTATGACTCTCATGCACAGTGCCGTAGAAGCACACACCTGGAACATGATCAGTCTGTCACTCGCGTCTTGGGGGGCTAGTCCAACCACCATGGGCCCATCCTGGGAATCAAAAGTACATTTTACATTTACACTTTTTGGGCAGTTAGCAGTAGCCCTTATCTAAAGCGACTTACAACAAATACACTTGTCTTACAAGTAAGTGAATCATCTATCCATCAGTCATCGCAAGAAGTAGTAAAAGTAAAGAAAGTAATCCAGGCCATTGGCAGTGAAGTAGTAGTAGGCCATTAGCACTCCCCTTCAGAGCACACTAATTATCCTTTGAAAGTAAGTAACGGTTTCAACAGCTTCAGAGAGCTGTGTTGGGGCGTGTGTCATCACCTTGTCATATTCCTGATAGAAATGTTCACAGTCCTGAACGAACGTCTGGACGTTGCTAATGAGCTCTCCTCTGAAGTTGGGCTGCAGAAACACTAGTTCGTTCTGGACCTCTGTGCCCCGGGAGAGCAGCTTCTCCCAGGTGTAGCGTAGTGTGTCCACTTTCTCTGCCTCCTCCTTCGCCACAGACAGCTCGTACTTGTGAAGCATGGCGTAGGACTCCTAGGGATAAGGGAATGGAGAATAGTACTGAGGAATTAACAGGAGAAAGATCTCTCACAAAGACATTCAATCACGTCATATCACGTTTGCCATTTTTGCACATTATTATAACAGGAATTTAACCAAATCTAATGTTGGTGTTTTATATGTCATACTGTACCACAGCAGGCAATTTATCAGCAGATTGTTGTAGTCTGAATGGATTTATCATAGGACCCATTTGTCATGCAGTGAAGTATCTGTCTGAAAGGTGTTTTTGCAGTCTCGTACCTCTATGGGGCCTACTTGGAAATCAATCGAAATCTGCTGCTCCCTGATTTCCTTCAGCGATGCCATGGCGATGCGGATGTCGTCGAGGTCTTTGATCGGCCTGTTCAGTTTCTTCCCCGCCTCGTCCACCAAGGTGAAGATGTTCTCCATCTCCATCCTGTACTTCCTGTTGCAGTGGAGGCCGTAGTCCACCATCCAGCTCTTCGTCTCCGCTGTCAGGGCCATCTTCAGATCAGCTGGAGAGAAATCACAATCACAATCAGAATCGCTTTTATTACATCAACGTACGGATACAAGGAGTACAACGGACCTATCGCTAAGCCACGCCCCAAAATAGAAATTGTCCAATCATATCATAGCAAAAGTCACTACAGGCAGAAAGCTCGGACAAACAACTCTCTAATATCTGATGGTGAAAAGCTTCTAGACGAAATATTCTTGTCATCTTGTCAAAAAACATGTCTATTACTTGCTGTGGTAAATCAGAAATCAGAAATTTGCCAACTCCCGCCATTGTAAGTCATTGAATGTCAATCAGTCACGGTCGGTCAGTCAGTCACTGTCAGTGAAGCGTTGTTTGTTTGTCCGAGTTTTCAAAGGGGGCGTGGTTAGCGATAGGGCCATTGCTTTTATTACATCAATGTACGGATACAAGGAGTAAAATTCTTGGGTACAGGTTCAATTAGACATTGGCATTGCAGCAGAAATACAAAATCAATAATAGAATAAGCGGGATATAAACAACTCTCAATAAAAGAATAAGCAGGATATAGACAACTATCAACAATAGCTAGTATAGTATATACAATAGCATCAGAGCATCAACAATAGAATAGGTGATAGCAGCAGAACGTGAATCAGCATATCAACGTTCTTAATGTTGACAAAGAACATCCATTTAATCAATGTTAACAAAAAAGCAAGAGATGAAAAAGCTGTACTCTGTACTGCTGTATAACATCATAGAATCAGCCTTGCCACACTTTACTTCACGGTCAGTTTGATAGAATAGTCCTGCGAGACAACATGACAACACTACCATTAGCTGTGTGTTGCTGTACAGTGGCCTGAAGAGTCAAACCATAAAACGGAGTGAGCAGCGTAGTGAAGTACAGTATATGAGGTTACGCTAGCGTCACAGACAGTAAGGGTATACCGGTGAAGAGGGCCAGCGCTCCCACTGTGATGAACTCAGGCTCGGCGTTGATCTCCAGCTCCAGGTCTCGGTAGTAGATGATCTGGGACTCGAACTCGGACAGCGTGGGGCTGCCCTGGCTGAACTTCTGGATGGTGTCCTCCCGGTCCTTCCTCCAGATGTGGTGGTAGCGGCTGAAGCGGTCCAGGGCGTTCATCACCTCCTAGTCACCGGCCCAAAAGCACAGGTGTCAGCCTCGCTACGTGACCAGGTCATATGTGACACAGTCGGATCATTTTGGTCCTCATATCGGGATCTGATGTAATGATCTGACGTTTCTTTCGAAAAATGTGAATGCATTTCCGCGTTGTTGAAAATCACTGACACACTCGCTAGTCGACTAACACAGCTTGTTTTGTGAGCCTGCTAACAATGTAAAGTAGTGTTCTAGTTAACTAGGTAGCAGGGGGATTACTGGGGATTACTCACTGAATCCATTGCATTGCAGTGTTTTGGCTTGACTAGTGAGAACGTTGAAACGTAGTTCCGTGTTTCAAAAGAAAAGTCCGAACATTTTGATTGGTTGCCGACATGCGGACCAAATGATCAGACTGTGTCACATATTATTTAGCATTTAGCATTTGGCTTGTGGTCTGTAAAAATAAGACAAGTATATTCTACAAAAACACAACATGCGAAAGATAATAGATTCATCAGGGGAAGCCTAAAATGTTATCAACACAACAAAACGTTTGGATTTTTGATTCAACAGATAGTGAGGAAACATGACTATGAATGAACATAGCCCATGAGAGTATAGTGACTAACCCTTCCCCCCAAAAGAGGAGAAACACAGGCATTATGTGTAAGCTCTACTGCATGTGTACTATTTACATCCTCTTTTCCGAAGGCTGTACCTTCTTAGTGGAGTTAATTGAGGTGCTCAGCACAGACACCAGCTTGACGATCTCCTTGTTCTCAGACACACTCTTATAGTAGTTCCTGGTCTGGAACGGTACGGTCTGGTTCACAGAAGCAGAGACGTCGGATGTGCTGCCATCTGGAGGAAACAGCAAATAATTAGACATCTCACCTCCCTCCGCGCCAGCAAAATCCAAAGTATACACAAGTATAAACAAGCAGAGAGCCAACTCCTCTCATCTTCATATGCACATATGCAAATGACAACACCACTCATGAAAATGTGTTGGCCACCACATCAGCTTTCTCTTTTAAGGAGGAAACTTTAAACAACACTCCAGCCCCATCCATAGGAATGGAAGTTAATGAGCAAAATCCACTGAACCAGAGCTTTGATTTCAGATTCGGTGCACAAGACTGTAGCTGATGATGTTGCCCGTCATCAAAAGCTCCTGTATCTACCACCATCTTATGTTATCTCATCTTACATTAGCTGCCTGACACCATAGCTGCAGCGTGGATGGAATGACTTGGATGAGATGTACCTGCCTGCTTTGATGGGATGGGTATTTGGGTGGCCCTTAAATGTCTGTTTCAAGTCAGAGTGAGCTGTGCTCCGCTGAGCTGTAAAATGAGAAAAAGGCTGGTGCCTGGCAGAGTAGAGGGCTGTGGTATGTTGTGTTGAGTTGTGCTGAGTTGTGTTGTCTTGTGTTGTGTTGTGGCGTGTTGTGTAGTGTAGTGTAGTGTTGGGTTGTGCTGTATTGTGTTGTGCTGTGTTGTGTTGTGCTGTGTTGTGTTGTGTTGTGTTGTGTTGTGGTGTGTTGTGGTGTGTTGTGGTGTGTTGTGGTGGGTTGTGTAGTGTTGTGTTGTGTTGTGCTGTGTTGTGTTGTGTTGTGCTGTGTTGTGTTGTGGTGTGTTGTGGTGTGTTGTGGTGTGTTGTGTAGTGTTGTGTTGTGCTGTGCTGTGGTGTGGTGTGTAGTGGTGTGTTGTGCTGTGCTATGTTGTGCTGTGTTGTGTTGTGTTGTGTAGTGTTATGTGGTGTTGTGGTGTGGTGTGTTGTGTGGTGTTGTGTTGTGTAGTAGTGTGTTGTGTTGTGGTGTGGTGTGTTGTGTTGTGTAATGTAGTGTTGTGTTATGTAGTGGTGTGTTGTGTTGTGTGGTGTAGTGTAGTATAGTGTTGTGCTGTGTTGTGCTGTGCTGTGTTGTGTTGTGTTATGTTGTGTTGTGTTATGTAGTGTTGTGTTGTGTTGTGTAGTGTTGTGTTATGTAGTGTTGTGTAGTGTTGTGTTGTGTTGTGTAGTGTTGTGTAGTGTTGTGTAGTGTTGTGTAGCGTTGCGTAGTGTTGCGTAGCGTACCAGCCAGGCTCCGGTACGTCGTGTCTCCGTCCTCTGAGTCGCTGTCACTGCTGTCTCCTCTCAGAGCCGCCATGCGCCTCTCACTCATCTTCCTCTGCAGGAGGACAGACAGACAGACACCAGGGTGGAGGGGGACAGACAGACAGACAGACACCAGGGTGGAGGGGGACAGACAGACAGACACACACCAGGGTGGAGGGGGACAGACAGACAGACAGACAGACACCAGGGTGGAGGAGGACAGACAGACAGACAGACAGACACAGGGTGTGAGGGTGTTGCTCTCTGTTTAACGGCCTCGCCTAAAACTCAATCTTACGACAGACTAAAACCATCTCCTTTCTACCCTCAGTGAGTGTAGGAAGAGAACGAAAGGAGTGAAAACTCATTCAGACCTCGTTTTCACAGAGCACGGTGAGGTTTCTTGAGGTTTTGGAGTGTCCAAAGACGTCCAAAGCCCAAGCCAAGCCTCACCTTAGAGATCCTCTCCTTGCTCCACTGGCCCACGCCTTTGCTGACGCTGACCACGCACTCCACGGCCCGGTTCAGGGCCTGTTGGACCTCGTCCAGCGCCGGGACCATAGCCACGTTGGGGATGGCGAGGGTCACGCTGGCCCTGAAGATGGGCTGCTGCCCTCCGCTCTTCAGACGGCCAGGAGAGTCGCTCTCTGCTGCCGGGAGGACACGGAGACGTGTTACCATGGGAACGACGGGCAGCTCGTTCGAGCCGAACCCTCGAGCTAATGTGACAAGCTCAGAGTAAGTAAGTGTGAACGGCAAATTGCAGCAGGCCTATGTGTCGGATTACACTTATTACACAAGATCGTTCTACAGAAGATCGTTCTAGGACCGTTTCCGAGACCTTCTATCACTGGATGGTTTAGCTTTATATTCCAACTCGTTGTTTTAACACCAGAACAGCCATGCCTTTTTTTACCTACTCTAAATCGGGTTCAAATTACCATAGTCTTTACAATGGAAAGCTGCTATTTACACACAACGACCACTAGTTGGCCGTCTTGTAAATTAGCCTGCCTCCTATGCAGAAAAACCGCAAAATAGCTTTATACTAGCTTATCCTGATGTGATTTTGAAAAATGGAAGGATACTGGGTGGCAGAACGCACATATCTAGGAAACGTCATGATATTAAAAGAAAAATTACTCACAGGGCCAAATGACTCATGGCTGTTCTAGTGTTAATACAAATAGATGCCCCCCCCCCCCCCCCACCCCACATCTATGTTGAATGCAGACTTTACCGAGGAAGTGCATGAGGGAGGAGGCGTGGATGCGCTTGCGCAGGGCCTCCAGGGTGTTGCGCGTGAGCCGCAGCAGGGCGTCCACGTTGCGGTGGTTGAAGTGGGAGAGCAGCTCCTGGGCCTCCCCCTCCATCACCTCCATGATGTCTCTCTTCTTCTTCCTCTTCACCAGGGGGGAGGCGGAGGCGGGGCCCGCGCTGGCCACCGCCGCCGTGTTCCGAGACAGCAGGCGACCCTCCGATTTGTCCTCCTCCTCACCTTGAAGACGACGAGACCCCGACTCGTCTTAAACACCACTCTTTTCATCATCATCATGGACATTGCTGTGCGTACACCCCTATTTTTTTTTTCATCATCATCATGGACATTGCTGTGCGTACACCCCTATTTTTTTTAATATATACGTATATACAGATTTTTCTGTGAAGCCACAAGCTACGTCTTTCGGATCGTGACCTTCGTCTTGCGGTGTTGCGTCAAACGTGTGTAAGAATCCCGTACCTTCACTCTCCACGTGGTCCATTTTGCTCTCAGTCCGACTCTGATCTGGAAACTTCTCCTCCTCCTCCTCCCTGTGCTGCTCAAACTCCAGCAGCATATTGATGAGCTCGTTAGCGGCCTCCTCCACCAGGGAGCTCTTGGTGTGCAGACTCTGAGCCCCCTTGATGCATAGGTCCTTGGATGGCACAGGAAAACACACCACATTAAGCGATCCATCAAACTTTATTTATATAGGACAAGGTGATGTTAGAATTATAAGGTTCTACATAATCTACATAAAATCATCATGTTTTTTTACATAATCTGATCCATTAGGTGTTTATTAATGCCTATGTGGTGTTATTTGTTTAAATGTTGCCATTTTTGAGTTAGTAATTCATAAAATACAAAGGTTCCATCTCACAAAACATAATGGAATGTAAAAACGTTGTCGCTCAATATCTCTGAACTACCCTAAATGGAGATAGAACCTTATAATTCCAAGCTCACGACAAGTCATACAATGAACGCAACTCCAAGTGCTGAACATAAAAAAACAATAGTAAATAAAACACAATAAAACGAGAAATAGGAGATAAGAAAGAGATCAAACACAACACAATAAAACTAGGAATAAAACAAGGACATAGGAGATAAGAAATTGGAGTAAAAGTGCAAGTTGCTAGATAAACACTAGATAGAAAGCCAGGCTAAAAGGGTGTGTTTAAAGCTTTCTTTTAAAGATATCCACCCTCTCTGCCACCCTCAAGTCTTCCGGCAAGCTGTTCCATTGTCTGGGGCCATAGTGGCTGAAAGCATGAATGAACACTGTCATAACATAAAAACTGAAATCACACTTGTGTGTCTTACTGTATCATGATTTAGCCTGTCGATATTGTCAGCGGTGGAAGGGAGTGTGCGCATTAGCTATCATTAGAGGCAGGTGATGACTATGCAACGGTTTTGCCTCATTAATTGACAAGCATGACTCATCATTGACTCATGACCTTAGTGATGACAGCATCGGTGCCAGCCATGTCTAACCAATGAGGCTCTCAATACTAAAGCATTGATAAGAACTGCCCTAATAACAACTGTCGTCATTCAATTGTAATTTGTAATGCAATTTTAATATCAGTAACACTTCATGAGTTAATGAGGCACGGTACATTTACGGGCCTTTACTCCTGACTAGAAAACAGCTGTCTGTAACAAACCACAGAACAGCCATGGTGGAGTCATGGTGACCCTGTGAGTAAAACATGTTTTATACCTTTGATCAAATTTCAGGAACCTCCTTTCATGACCTTTCCTAGATATGTGCGTTCTACCTCCCAGTATCCTTACAATTCCAAAATCACATCAGGATAAGCTAGTATAAAGCTATTTTGCAGTTTTTCTGTGTAGGAGGCAGGCTAATTTACAAGAGGCGCCTTCTAGTGATCTCTGTGTGTAAATAGCAGATTTCCATTCGAAAGCGGGGGGGCTATTAGACGGCTCTAATAGTAGGTGAAATAGGCACGGCTGTCCTAGTGTTAAAAAGCAATGGAGCCAGGGAGCCTGTCTTTACCTTGGTGGTCTGAACAAACTGCTCGCAGGTGAAAGGCTCCTCCTCAGGCAGCACACACAGCGTGCTGGAGCTCATCTCCTGCAGCACGGCGTCAATCCTGAACTCCACCAGATCGTTCACTCTGTCCATCAGGAGCTCCAGGTCCGCTGAACACAAACACACACACACACACACACACACACACGCACACACACACACACACACACACACACACACACACACACACTCACACACACACACACACACACACACACACATGCACTCACACACACACACACACACACACACACACACACACACACACACACACACACACACACACAGGGGGTCAACATGCATTCCACTAAGACACTTTTCTAACAGTTGATAGAATCTACTCAAACTGGAGAGGTGATGTATAGTAGAGTACGGTAGGCTATATTATATCCGGAAATACATCTTCCCATGGCAACAGAGTATTTTAGGGTCATTCTAAAATCCCTGGTATTTCTGACCAGGTGGGATTGAGCTCTGCTCCAGTACTTACTGAGTGCACTGTTTATACGGCTGAGGTATTTCTCGATGTTCAGTGAGGTCCAGTTGAGTGAGGTCAGCCCGGGCAGTATGGCTTCATCCACTTTGGCGACATGGGGCATAACCAGCTGTTCAAAAGCACTCTGAATCTTCGCCCTGACTCTGGAGTTCTCTGTCACTGCCAACTGGATAGATAGATGGTAGAACATTCTATTCAATTCAGAAAAGAAATGTACGTATGACGTGAACCACGTTTCAACGTTGTTGATAATGATAACACAACACAAACTCGCTCGTCAGGCCAAAATACTGCAACGCAATAGATTCGGTAAGTAATCCCCCACTGCTACCTAGTTTACTATAACACTACTTTACATTGTTAGCAGGCTTGTTAGCAAGCTGTGTTTGTTGACTAGCGATGTGTCATTGATTTTCAACAACGCGGAAACATATTCACATTTTTCGAAAGAAAAGTCTGATCGTTACAACAGATCCTGATATGAGGCCCAAAGCATTAGAACGTGTCACATATGACAGCGGAGGCTCGTTGCATGGAATGGAATGAGGAATGGTATCGAACATTACATGGAGCTTGTCCTCCGAATCCCTAACAACACCAGCCTCCACTCGTATATGATTCTAATGAATAAAACCCCATTCATAACTGTTAAGATGCACTAAGACTTCAGATGGACCTGCAGTTTGTTGTAGTTCCTCTTGAGAGTGTCTTGTTTCTGCTGCAGGATGGCTGCGAAGGGAGGGATCTTCAGCCTCATCCTTGTCATGCAGTCTGTCTCCCGAATCTGAGTCAGGATCTCAGGGTCAAAGTTCACAAACAGCTCCCCTGTGTCTGGACATTTGACCAGCAGAGAGGCCTGCAGGCCGACTCTGGCCTCGTCCATCTGGGAGGCAGAGACAGAGACAGACAGAGGTAAGACGAGATCTTGGCCTGGTCGGAAATGAACAATTCGAAACATTGTAGTCTGAAAATAGTGGGCTTTCTGATTTTACAGATGGATAAAGCTTAAACTTCAGAATAAGCATTGTATTTTTTAAAAGGTCTGAATTCATGGATAGTAGGTATGTAGGTAGGGTACAGTAGGGAGACAAGTAGACAAGTCTACTAGAAGTCTAGCTTGGCACATCCCACCTGTTGCATCCAGCCTTGGTGGTAGAGCATCTCGAACTCCAGGAGCACCCTGGCCACTCTGTTGTAGTTGCGGATGATGCGTTTGGCCTCAGGCGTGGCCAGAACCCCAGGGTGCACCTGGAACAAGTCCATGGGCTCCTGGATGCGCCGGTAGAGCTGGCGGACCCACAGGATCTTCCCCGCCACGGGAGGCAGGTCCCTACCGATGGGTGGGTCCATCTTCTGCTTGGTGTAGATGCGGGAGACCATCTCTATGTCTTTGCCGTAGTTCTGGAGGATCCGCTGGTATTTCTCGTCAATGCCCAGGTCTGGGATGGCCAGTCTGTGCGGTGTGGTGACATTAAGAAAGGTTGAGGTGAAATAAGGGAATAAATTATTCATGCGAATCAAACATTGCTCTGGAATATGAAAATAAGGAACGGAGGTCTGACCTTTCAAATTTCTGTAGTACGCTCAAAGCTCTCTCTGTGTTCTGAATCTTATCAAATGTGTTATCCATAAAGGTCTTCAGTTGGTTCTGAAACCAAAGTGAGACGAAATAAACAACCACACCAAAAAAGAATAAGACTATTTAGATTTAGTATCAGATAGGTACCGGTTATGTTCTAACATGACAAACTTACATGCAATTCAGTGGTATTTTTACAGAATTCATCATAGTCTTGGTCAAAGTCTGTTCTTCTCTGGTCCAGGAAACTGTAGTGCTTTTTCTGCATGTTCAGTACAATGCCCTGAAAAATACAAGTCATTTTGTTCTTTCAAAGCCCTTTGATGAACTCTACATGACATCCACTCTTCATGCACGTGTCTGTATCAATTTAAACGACAGCTGAGAGAATGTCCACAATGTTTCTGTTGAATGTTAAATAATTGGGGCTTCATTTCATTTTAATCAGACGAGAAGACTGTGAATGTAGAAAGATGATGACAGGAAGGTGAAGGCTTGAAATAAAATGAAATGAAATGAACAGAGTATAAAATAGCAGTAATTGCTCCCAGGAACAGCTTACCATAAAATATCTATAGCGTGTGGACAAACTGTCAACTTTCACAAAAGGCCCGGACTTAGTAATGGATCTTAATCCGCTTTATTATGGGTTAAATGTTATAACGATTCGAAAATGCTAGTCATTTTTGAATTAAATAGATAGGTGTGTGAGTAAAGAACATAACTGTATACTTTGTTAATTTCCGGTTGTTAGGAGTTTAGTATAGGTCTATGGGGTTTGTAAAATTGTGTCTCTGCATGCTGAAAGTAAGATGATGATGAGGGCTCATGCACTGGATTGAACAACGAAACATTCTGTGGCACAAGTTACCTCCCATTTCCCCTGCATTTCTGCAGTCTGTCCAGCAATGGCAGTAGAGAGAGCAGACAGCTAGCATTACTAATGTACACTTAGACAATCATTCATAAAACTGTCCAAATGACAACAACTATCCCCAGGCTATGTGTAAACAGAATGTAGATAATGTATTGTATATGTTATCATGTACACTCCAAACAAAACATTAAAAACACACTAACTAAACACACAGATTTGTGTCGATTTGAGTTAAACAAACAGCATTTATCCTAGATTTCTTAATTTAACATATGTCATATTTCTAACAAGAAAGGGAGCATTCACTTAGCTTCAAAATACATGCCTTTCATGCCTGGTCGTTTGATCAGTTAAGCTACATCTACTATAAGTGAACAAAGTACACTGAACTCGAACTGTGACAAATCCAAAAACAAAACAATGAAGTCATTCCAACGTGTACCTGAAACCTGGTCGCCAAGGTTTCCAACCCTTCAATCTTGGAGTCCTGGAGAGCTGAGTATGTAGTGATGGTGCTGAACATGTTGAGGATCTTGTAGAGGCGGCGTTGGAACGTGTCAAACTTTCCAAAGATGTACATCTCGCTGAAGTCAAACTGTCTCTCCGAGGGACTCTGCTCCAGCTTTTCCTTGGTTTTGTGGAAATATTTCTGGTACTCCTATTAGATAGTATTCATGTGAAAATCAATTAGAGGGGGCGTGGAAAGGAAGTTACAAATGATTAGGCTTGTGAGAGTTACGGTAGTGTTGTACTATGTCTATGAATGAATTCAACAACATGACATCTCAGCAGTAACGAAAAGTAAGCCCTGAACTGTGATCAGATTGTTCTAGTGGATGAATACTGTGATTTGCCGTGCTGTTTGAGCCTGTGAAAACAAACAGTTTGAGAGGTGAAATCAGTACCTGGTTCAAGTGGATAGCAGCTTTGAGTTTCTCAGCAACGACATCCTGAGGCTGGTCCCATATTGACGCCGAGCCGCTGTTGGTGATGTACGCCTTGCACGCTGTGATCATTTGGTTTGTGACCTGAGACGTTGAGACATCGAAGCAAAAAAAAAAGATACATTTCAAGTTAGCTGGAAGGAACAAACTCAGTAGGAGGACTCATCAAAGAGCTTCGTCATGAATATTACCTTCACAAACAGGGAGGTAATCTTCTCTGAGGTGTTGTAGTAGCGGGAGATGCTGTGGATCATTCGGATTGCGTTGATAAGCCCCGGGATTGCCTCCACCATGGACACCTGTTAGCAATTAGCATCCAAACATAACATGACTCATTTCACACGGATTGAAATGCTATGATATGCTATATGCTATATGCTCTATGAAATGCTATGATATGAAGTATGGTGAAGTGAAGAAGGCTAAAGGGAGTTGAGTTCTCTCACAGGATCACTGTTGTAGAGGGGGTCACAGAACTTCTCCAGAGTGTACAGGTACTTCACGTTGTCTTTGGCCTCGTTGGCTGAGTCGGTGATTCTGGTGTCCAGCTCTCGCCAAGACTGCAAGGACAGATAATAATAAAGTCGGTCAGAAATGTGATATCTTCAAATCCGACAGGGAGCATGTTTATAAGCATGGATGATGGGTAACACTTGACACTAGTACAGCCGCGCTGTTGGCCGTCGGCTGAGTTGGCCGTCTTGTAAATTAGCCTGCCTCTTACACAGAAAAACTGCAAAATAGCTTTATATTAGCTTATCCTGATGTGATTTTGAAAATGTAAGGATACTGGGTGGTAGAACGCACATATCTAGGAAAAGTCATGAAAGGAGGATCCTGGAATTTGATCGAGTGCAAAGATATAACATTTTTACTCAGGGTGAGAACCCCACCCATGGCTGTTCTAGTGTTAAAGATTATTATTATCTTAGGGTTAGGGTTAAGGTTCTCCCCCTATAAAAAACCAACATTTTCGAATGATTTATTCCCTATTCTGGTAGCATTCCTACAATATATGATAATTGTGGAAGAGACAGTAGCTCACCTTGATCAGTTTGGACTTGGCCACCATGAGCACGCCCAGGACAGACTTCACGTCCGGGCTCTTCAGCTGGTCCAGGAGGTAGTTAAAGCGGGACATGCGTTTCTTCCAGTGGTCCAGTTCAGCCCGTGGGCCCAGGTCATCAGCCTCCTTCCTTAGCTGGTCACTCTCAGCCAGAACCTGGACAACACACATGCACACGCACATACGCACACACACACACACACACACACACACATACGCACACACACACACACACACACACACACACACACACACGTGCACGCACACACGCACACACACGCACACACACGCACGCACACACACACACAAACACACACCACATACCACACACACACACATACACACACATACCACAATAACAGCACTGGTCAGTGGAGGAGAATTGACATCTCTGAAGCTTGATACCATTGAGTTGCAGGTCCCACCGTACCTGTTCAATCTGTTTGATCCATATTTTCATGCAGGCTTCAATCTTCTCTGTAGCCTCTGTGCTGTTGGCTACAGCCATGTAGTCAGAGGGGCCTTTGAGGGTCTTCAGGTCGAAAGTGTCACACTCTTTTAGGTTCACCTAAAAAATGCTCATGGTCAATGATATCAATTCTCACTTTAAATGTATTTCCATGCAAGGTGCATGTGTGTGTGTGTGTGTGTGTGTGTGTGTGTGTGTGTGTGTGTGTTTGTGTGTGTGTGTGTGCGTGCGTGAGTGTGTGTGTGTGTGTGTGTGTGTGTGTGTGTGTGAGTGTGTGTGCGTGCGTGCATGCGTGTGTCACCTTCTCCTGTAAGCTCTCCTGCGCTCCAGCCAGCACAGACACAAAGCTGTCCAGTGAGCTGATGAAATCCTGTTTGACCACCTGGGCCTGTGGGCTGACCAGCTCTCCCCAGCCATGGTTCATCTTCCTCAGGGTGGGGATGAAGATCTCCGAGAGCAGCTGCTCCACGCTCTTCAGCAGGCCCACCTCCGTGGTGTCCAACATGTTAAAGTTCACATCCTACCCAGGGCAACGGACAAGACAGATGACCACACACATACAGTACAATCTTGGATGAGAGACGTGTTTTAGAGGCAATAAACGGACAGACTATAGCACGGTCATTCTAGCTAAATGGAATTGTTGCTGTATCTGTGTGCTTTCATCTCTATCAGGTGTGTGAGCAGACTAAAACAGCCTCATCTAAAAAAAGCTCATAAAAATGCACGACACACCATTCTATTAGTGCGCTTATCTAACGCTTATCTTAACGTTACGCAAGACCCAATTGAAGGAAATGTCCGCCGTGCTAATTATATTTGATTTTTCAAATGACAATGTCCTCACGGGCAGGAGAGAGACTCCTTGTCAAATGTTCTCTCACGTCACGTGACTGTCACTGGGGCGGAACGATCGCATCTGGCTATCAGGGCTGCTCATTAGCTTTGTATGGGGGGTAAATCAGGGAGGATCGATGGGTAGGACCGCCCGCGGGCCGCTACCTCTCATCCTGTACCTTTCCGTCCGTGAAAGGAAACTCGACACAAAAGGCAAAAACGATCAATTATTCAAGTCGGCCAGAAAGAAGTGCAATCAGAGCGTAGCAGGTTTAGCGATCATTTACCCCGAGCCAGTGTCGTTTTATGTCAAGGTTCTCGCTCCTAATCTAAGGAATGCACATTGAAAGTGGACGACTACACTTCGGTCCTGTCTACTTTTGGCTGAAGAACTGACCCCTATACCTACAGTAGAGAAACAGAGCAGATTGAGAGGGGTTATGATGAGAATAGTCAGGAGGAGGTTCACCTTGTGCACATTCTCAGATGTGATGGCTTTGGATGTGTTAGCTCTGGTGAAGAACACACACACACCGGTCAGAGCCACGTCTTTTCCCTCGGTGACAAACACTTTGGCCCTCTTACCTCGGCTGAGGGACGAGGCTGCCCCTGCTGGGGGGAAAAAGACAGATCTGAATCAGTTACAGGTGTAGGCTATACATCTTCATCATAGGAATAGATACTGTCTTAGTCTAACTGGAGACAGATATCCCCCTCTCCTCTCAAGATTACATATCTCTTTGCCTAATGGCTACAACTCTGTCATCACAGTACATTCCTGTATAATTTCACCACATGATCAACACTCCTCTTACCTGCTTCCCCTGGCTCCACATCCTGATAGTAGAACATGATATGAGGAAGTCCCTCTGCCACGAAGAACTGCTCCATGCGGTCAATCTTTGAGAGATTTTTTAGAGAGATTTACATTTTTGGCATTTAGCAGACGCCTTATTCCAAAGCGTACTTACAAATACAAATACATTTGACTAAGTAACTGAATCATCTCTCCACCAGTCACAGCAGGAGAAAGTAATCCCTAGAACAGAGGATCAGTTCAGGATTAACATACATTTGAATTCGTGTGGGTTGTGTTATGTTTGTCTTGACTTCATTCAGTCTCCTGCAATTATGTATTACCCCACTGTGGACTGATGGAGGAACATTAAAAACAAACGTTGTTGTTGTTGCTGTTGTCTGTGTCTGACCTGAGCACCCTCCAGAACAGCATCCTCCACATCAGCCTTCTCCAGGCCAACGCAGGACGCCACGATGCTGAGGATGTAGTCATGTCTGCCATCCAGCTGGGCCCTCTTCGCTTCCCGCTCCTCCTTTAGCTTTTGCTGCAACACACAGAAGCATCAGGCCGTCAACCCCAACACACAGAGACATCATACAGTCAACCCCAACACACAGAGACATCATACAGTCAACCCCAACACACCGAGGCATCATACAGTCAACCCCAACACACAGTGACATCATACAGTCAACCCCAACACACAGAGGTATCATACAGAGCACTGGGTGGATGTCTGAGACATGAAACTAGCACCGGAATTCAATTTCAATGTCATTACATACAGAATGAGGAAAGAAATTGTGTGAACGACCAGAAAGAGAGCAACATAAAGTTCTGAATCACAATGATAAACGGTCCGCAGTGACAGAAAGGAGCAGAAACTATTCCATTCCCTTCAAGACAAATTGCTGAACATTCCAATACCCATCAATAATAAAATAAAATATAAAACATTTCAAATCTAAAAAGACTCGTTTAGACTCAAGAAAATAAAACAAGTTTTAACACAGATGAATAAATTTCTACCCATTACATACAGTAAATTATGCATTAGCATAAATTAACACTCAAGGCAGTGATTCTACACATAAGGGACCTTCACACATACTTTGTATGCAGTAATCTGGCTATTAGATATCACTGATGAGTGAAGCTCCCTCTTACTCCTCCTGGACTTTGAGTCGGCCATCTAGAATTTCAATTACACGTCCACAGAATTCCAATCACGCTCAGGCTCCAACCGTGACGGCAGAATATGGGACACTTGAAAACGCTGTCGTTGAAAGAGTGGGAAAATGTCCAATAATATCCACAATGCACACTGAATCCATTGCTTTGAAGTTACTGTCTATAGTTCCAATGCTAAGTCCCACAAGAGAAATGGACACAACAATAGGTTCCCTTCACGAACATCTCTTGAATGATAATATGGTCAAGTGGTTCAGATGCTCCCCCTTCTCTGTCCCCTATAGCACTGCTACCCTGTAGCGTTAGTCAGCCTGTATACAGTTAGACACAGACACAACAGGACCAATGACTGTTGAACATTAGCCACGCCAGGCTACAGTAGCAGGGGCCTCATTCTAAAACGGACAGATAGTAAAATCTACCACAATGAGTTGCTTGGCGGTGCTGCTAGGTAACCCAGGAAAAAAGGCAAACCAATAAATTAAGAACACTTTGTGTTGCATTTCATGTGCCGGATGCAGATGCTTAAACTCTCTACTTTTATTCTCCCAATTGTCTGTCTGGAATTTAGCCTGTGAAGTCTGGAGAGGTTTTCACTTTTACTTGCATCCAACATTTTGAAACAGAGGGTATTAACATTTAATCACTACATTCAACATTGGGTTCTTGGAAGAGTGGACTAGGAAGCCTGTCTTTTATTTCTCAACCTCATTCTCGACAACTTTCTGTTCATCTGGAAATGAAACAGTAACATCGATGGTTAAATAGTAACCTATCAACAACTAAAATCGTTGAGACACATGAGCCATCCAATTTTACATTTTGCGACTGAAAAAGGCTCTTATTGTGTGTGTGTGTGTGTGTGTGTGTGTGTGTGTGTGTGTGTGTGTGTGTGTGTGTTCGTGTCTGTCTGTCTGTGTCTGTGTCTGTGTCTGTGTGTGTTCTCACATATTTTGTGATTTCAGCACTGCACATAAAGTATTGCACTCCCACCATTGTAAAGTAATTATGGGATCTATTTACTATAATCAGTCTTGTAGCTAATTAAGTCCTAAATCACTTGGTATTGCACTTCTTGGGCAAAAAAAACATCAAACGTCTGCTCCTCTCGATGCATCGGATGCCATTAATACTGTAAGGCGTGTGCGCACTGTTGAGTAAGCTCACTAATCTGCCTAGACAGCCAAATTGACTATGTCGTCTTCATTGATAAACCCGATGGAAAGACAGTTCTGGTGGGAGGATGTGGAAGGAGGAGATGATGGTAGGCAAAGATTTACAGCAGCAGGCCTTAAGGTCATGCATCAGATGCCGGAGTCAACAAGCCTGGACCTGAGAGAGAGCAAACACAGCTATTGATCTACGGGGCGAAAACACAAAGCACTGTGTCAGCATGGCAAACACAGGGGAATGGTGAGTCAGCCAACACTGCCAGAACCACTGGAAAGAAAATACCAGATAATACCAGCCAAGCCAGTGGTTGCTGGGCGACTGGCCACACCACACCTGCTCCCTCACAGTGACTCCAGACCGAGGGGCTTTCATGCTGAGTAAACAGCCACCTCAGGCTTCAACTCGCAAACAAACACCACATCACACCAAGCGTACACACCAATGATCGCCTCAACTGCAAACTATCACCTTGCGATAAGAGCTGAATGAGTGTAATGAAATGTTCTCCCCAAACACATCTGGCAAATACTAGCTTGAGGATAAGAAGTGTGTTTTGGGGAGTGGTGAAGAAAATGCATTATTGTAATGTATGTTCCATGTCTTGGAATCCATATGACATTTACAAGTTGCATATTACTTGTGAATAACTAGGTGTAGCACAAAAAACAAAATGTAATTTTGCTTGGTCCTGTTTTGGTGCAATTGTTCAATTAGCCTCAGCTCACTTATTTCGCTCCAGATAAGAGCATGTTATGTACAATACCAGCAGAAAGTACTCAGCATGGAAACCATTGTGTCCACAACACTGAGCAGAGGAACCACAGGGAGCTGTTTACTCTCATTATTCCAATCCATTTCCTCTTACCATTGCATTATACTGGGTGAAATCTCTTACCTTGATCACTCTGATGACACTCTGTTTCCACAGCTCTTTCCTAAACGCTCGAGACATAACAACTCCTCATATCACAGCTCACAATCTACAGTACCATCAACAATGTTGATACTTCAGTTCCCTAGAGAATAAACCCAACAGAATAGGCCTGTGTGCACTCAGGAGGGTAAAAAGGGCATGCCAACAGTACATTTACTCCCATCTTGCTGTTTACTGCCTAGGGTGTCAGGACAGTTAAGAACTCCTATAAACTATTCAAACAACTTAAAGACACAGGCGATTTGCCAACGTTTAACACTCCCTCAGGCGATGGGCATGGGAGTATCACAGCCTGAGGCCACTATAAGTATACCAAACCTTCTCAAGTCAAGGCTTCTTTTAGAAGCCATTGTGTAGGTGACAAAACAGTGTAAAAGGAACTTTATAATCCCCTCTCTGGGTGTCAGGTGTTTTGTCCCACCTTGAACTCTCCAACACCATAAACCCAGGTGAAACCAGGTATTAGCCCACAGTACTGTATACGCTCTCAAATAAGTGATATATATATATCTATTGTATACGTAGATGACTGCAGTCTAACATCCCTACATAGCTATACAATGATGTAGGCTTGAAAAAATAGAAAAAGCCTTAAACTTTCGGACAATTTATTTCGATTTGATGAGTGTAGTTGAGGAAAGGAGTTAATGCTTGTTTTTAGTGAAGATTCTGTCAGCGCACTACATTGTTGATAATAAGAAATCCATTTATCATTCATCACTCAAGTCTATGGACAGTTCTACTGAATAAATATAAACGTAATGGAATGTCACTCTGGAATTGTCTTATCTTTTATCCTTCTTCATAACATTGCATTACTTTATATTGCATATTGGACTTGATCGTAGAGGAACTTAATGCCGTGTCCTTGAAGGTTTTATCTTACATAGAAATATGACACATATTGGTTTTCAACGATTGTAGGTTATTCCAAAAAAAGAAAAGTAGCACTTAAAGCACTGCAACGTTATTACTATTATTATTTGGAAAGTTCCCGACTACAGTATGAAACCCAAGTTTCTGGTCATGTATTGAGTAACATTTTACCACATTATAGTCTGATAAACATGCCAGAAGACTGGTATTGTATCAAGATGAATAGAATAGTTTTCTTAAAACATTAATGATGAGGCATCATTTCCTGGACGCAATGCATTTGCTCACAGGGTGTTAAGTCACTCTGTGTGTAACTTAGAGCTCTGTAGGTCAGCTTACCTTGTTCTGATAGTCAGGTTTAAAGTGGAGCATCGTCACTGTCTACCAAACTGTCTATTCAAGCATTCCACCCGCTTAACTCGTATTACTATTGATGAGATCGCAGAGGAATTCCAGGGCAGAATAAGCTTTGCCAGGAATCAGCATCTTATTTTCCTGTCCAAAGGTTACTGTCTTAAATTATAATATTGTTTTCTCCTCAGAGGCTTTCTGACTAGATAGTGTAGTATTGGGTGACCACCTGTCGGCTAGGTAATTGTCAGAGGCAGTGCTATCCTGTTACGTCAACAATGGGTTAAGAGCTCAATGGTTCATTAGTATGCAGGATAGAGTTACAGTCCGGACCCCCTTGGGTGGCTATGGGAGAGTTCTGTAGACCAATCAGATGGCCAGACCATTACAAGGTTGTCTCATCAACTGTCAATGGCTGTTGAATAAAAGCAACAAAAATGTGAAGTCTAACAGATACAGTAGGCCTTTATATCGGGGCGGCTGTGGCGCAGAAGGTCGAGCCGGTGTCTAATGATGGCGAAGGTTGGCGGATCGGCGGTTCGAGCCCCGGCTGGCCACATGTCGAGGTGTCCTTGGGCAAGACACTGAACCCCAAATTGCACCCAATGAGCGGGCCGGTGCATGGTTGCTTGCCGCCATTGGTGTGTGAATGTGTGTGTGAATGGGTGAATGAGAGGCCGTTGTAAAGCACTTTGGAATAAGGCGCTATATAAGTCAGTCCATTTATATCATACACTCTACACCTCCAAGGTTGAAGGTAATGAGGTGTACTAGCTGCGTTCATACAGTAGATCACTCTACATGATTTGTAATTAAAGTATAGCGCCACAGGGTAATCTAAGTACAGCATCCTATTAAAACCGTGTGTGTGTACATTCCCCCTGACCCTGAACTGGCACTCTTTGGATGCTGAGACGGCTTTGAACTATAATATAGCCTATATTATGCCTGAGGAATGGCCGGCATTGATGACTGGTGTGGTAGCTGCTAGGAAAATTATTCTATTGGATTGGAAATCACCTTCACCTCCCTGCTTCCAGAAATGGCTCAACGAATTAATCAGTATCATGCAGATGGAGAGAATACGCTTCTACAACTCTGAAGTTCCCAAAAGATATTTGAACATATGGTGTCCAATTATTGACTATCTCAAAGTAAAAAATGTTTTTGATTATATCCTGTAGTGATGCAAGCCTGTACTCTTTTTTATTTTAGTTTATTTTACTCGTACTCTTTACCCTTGTAATACCTGATGTTGCATTTTGGGAATTGCTTTACACCAAATCATACTAGACAGGTATGCCTGGCAGCTTGTTGTTTGTTAGTTAGTTTGTTTGTTTGTCTTGTGTATGAAACTGAAAATAAAATATTATATATATATATATATATATATATATTGACGGACACACTGTGAATAGAAGGTGTGTGTATGTGTGTGTGTGTGTGTGTGTGTGTGTGTATTGCAATGGGCGCCTGGGTTCTGTATACATTGGCTTACAAGGAAACAATGGCTCCTTTGTAATTCCCATTCACACATGCATGCATGTACCACTGTTAAAAGTCTGAAACTAAAAAAGGATAATAACTACTACAAAGGAATAATATCAACAGGGAGGTGAGTTGAAAGTGTCAAGCACTGATCTGATCTGTTTGAAATCTGATGGGGAAATATACTAAAGAGAGATACCTTCCTCATTAAGACGAAAAATTAAAAGCGGGCTAAGTAAAGGAAATGTCATGAAATTCCACAAAACAGGTACAGTCGATCAGACTTCCTATGGTGTCTCTATGCAGCCTGTACACATACACGAAATACACAGTCGATCAAAGCCAGCCACCAATGGGGAACTGTTGAGTGACACACCACTCAAGATTAAAGGACCACCAGCATTCGCCTATGGCACGCCCAAGAAGAATACACGATCATGAGCAGGGGGGAAAAAAAAAACACCACCCAATTAGACATTCCATCAGACAACATGGTAACAGCACAGGGTGATCAGAGACACGGCTGCCTCCAGATGAGGGGTTTGAGAGCGTTTGATACTTGGGAAATGATTGCGAAGCTTTGCATTTAAAAGCAGTTACATCATCAATATTTCACCACGGCACTGACTGATTTCTTTAGTGAGCTCTGTCTCGTTTGGGGGCATCAGTGTAACAGGAGTCCCATCCATGAATAACGTATGACCCTGGTGAGATCTCAGAGAGAGAGAGAGAGAGAGAAAGGGAGAGAGAGAGAGAGAAAGAGAGAGAAGGGGAGAGAGAGAGAGAGAGAGAGAAAGGGAGAGAGAGAGAGAAAGGGAGAGAGAGAGAGAGAGAGAGAGAAAGGGAGAGAGAGAGAAAGGGAGAGAGAGAGAGAGAGAGAGAGAAAGGGGGAGGGAGAGAGAGAGAGAGAAAGGGAGAGAGAGAGATAGAGAGAGAGAGAGAGAGAGAGAGAGAGAGTACTCCCCTAGTGGAGGATGTTGCCTACACTTAGTCTCACACCCAGGAGCACGGAAATGCTGTGAAGCCCCCGTCATGGAGCATCAACTGGTTGGATGACGTGCCATTACTTGCCCTCCTATCACAGTCGTCTGACACCTAATTATAAATGGAAGACATGCCAGTCTCCAGAGCACTGGGAAGTGACAACAAATCATTATATTTCCCATGTATAGTTTTCTGAAGTGCTATCAGGAAAAAAACATATATCTAATCAAATATTCGGGTTGTGTGTACAGTGCATTAAAAGACAGTTTTGGCACTGGGTCGCTGTTTCTCAGTCGGGTAGTGTGTTAGTGACTGTGGGACTCTGTCAGCTTCAATCTCTGGCCGTGACGTCCTGGGCTTGGTTGAGTCCCTCTGCGGCTGGAGGTGGGAGGTTATCTGGAGTATCTCTCTGTTCTGCTGCCATCACACTTGACTGATGACTGGCTTGAAGTGCGCTCAGGTGGAAAATCTAAACACGAATCCCTTGCCTTCCCCTCAAACCAGGATATTGAAGAACCAAAATGAGTCCTCAGAATCATCAATCTAGTGAGGGAACAACGACAGGCTTGTCTAACATCACAGCTCCAACAAAACGGCAACATTCAAACATTTGGCACAATCTTCCTTGATAAAATCTCTTGTGTTCACGTGGAAACCACTACCATTCAGAATGCTAAACTCAAACCACCAGTCACACTATCACACTCCTCATAATGGGCAAACACCTATTGCTTTTGAATTAGCAATCACAGCTTTAGCAATAAGAAGTGAGCTCTCCTGTGTTGGAGAACAATGGCCAACTTTGCAGATAAAGGTAGAGCGAGAGGTGTGAGAGTCGGAGAAGGAGGAGGAGGACAAGCAAAAGCAAGAGGACAACCAAGACTACCTCGCAAAAAGGACGGCAATGGGGAAGGAACGTCATCGGCCAGCATGACATTGTTGAGGTTCCTGGCCAGCGAGGGGGGAACATCACCATGTGCTCAGCTATAAATCACCAAGGCGTCCTCCATCACCAGTCAACCCTTGGCCCCTACAATAGTGCCCATCTCATCACTTTCCTGGACACACCACCCAATATAGTCACCCCAGATAGACAGATGGATAGCCCAGAGCATTCCACGTACGTTTCCACCGGCCCCTGCTCTGGTCCGCAACTGGTTCATCGTCCACCCACGTTTTTCCGCTCTTCATCTGCCACCCTATTCTCCATTTCTCAACCCTATTTCAGCTTGGTGTTGGAAGGTCTATGAACACAGGCCCCATGTGCGCATACCCCTTCTACAAGCAATGGAGGACGCATGGTGATATAGCTGCTGAAGATGCAAAAGGCCTACTGATAATCTTATCATAGAAATGTTTTCCGCTGATCATAGTGTTTTCCATTGAGCACAGTGTTTAATTGGTTCTTAGAAGTGTCTATTCATTTAGACTGGTGTGTGTGTGTGTGTGTGTGTGTGTGTGTGTGTGTGTGTGTGTCATTTGACGCCAAAATGTCATTTTGAGAAGACATAACATCATTTTTAATGTAGCGTTTGCTTTTGCAATAGATTCGTGTTTAGGGTTTTGTGTGTGAGTTTTTGGATTTGTGTTAAGAGTTCGAGCCATGCTGCTTTCAGCAAATGTGTTAAAGCTATAGAGAAAACTGTAAATAAATACATCTACACCTACGACTTCACCCCCGTAAATACATCTACACCTACGACTTCACCCCCGTCCACCCCAGCAACTCCATCGTAAAGTTTGCAGACGACACCACCGTGGTGGGATGCATCTCGGGGGGGGACGAGGCGGCGTACAGGGATGAGGTAGAGCAACTGAGCAAGCTGTGCAAGGTTAACAACCTGCTGCTGAACAAGTCAAAGACCCAGGAAATCATCGTAGACTTCAGGAGGAAAAAGTCAGAGATCCAGCCCCTGCTCATCGACGGAGAGAGCGTGGAGAGAGTCTCAACCCTCCGATTCCTGGGGATGCACATGCGGGATGACCTGACCTGGAAGGACAACACAAAAGCCACCATCAAGAGGGGACAACAGCGGCTATACACCCTGAGAGTCCTCAGGAAGGAACACAGCAAGCAGGAGATACTGGTGACCTTCTACCGCGGCGCAGTGGAGAGCATCCTCACCTACGGCATCTGCAACTGGTTCTCCAGCTGCACAACAGCGGAGAGAAATGCGCTACAGAGAGTCGTGAGAACAGCACAGAAGATCACGGCGCCCCCCTCCCCTCTCTGGAAGAGCTGTACAACACACGCTGTCTCAGGAAGGCCTCCAAAATCTCCAGGGACCCGACCCACCCTGGGTACGAACACTTTACCAGGCTGCCCTCGAAAAGGCGGTTCAGGACCCTGGCCGCAAGGACAAACAGACTGAAGAACAGCTTCTACCACAGGGCCGTCCAGGCCCTGAACACAGCAAAGACCTAAGTTCTGGGCCCTGGACAGTCTGGACGGATTGATGGCAGCTGCTGGACTGAAAAAATCAGGTGTAGTGCTGAGGCACAAACATGTACATTTCAAGCCTGCAAACTGTGACACTTTAAATAAATGTGAAATAATACTATTGTGCAATATGACAACCCTAGTCGTCTATCTGTACAGTATAGTACAGTGGATAGTGTACATAGCCTTTATTTATGTAAACCAGCTCCTTCCTTTCTTGCGATTTTTTTTTAAAGTTTTTTTTCTTCCCTTTCCTAACACCAGGGGAGCCACCCCTCCTAAATTTCGTTGTTTGGTACCTGTACTGTAGCAATGACAATAAAGTCCATTCATTCATTCATCAAAAACGTCTTTATTATCTTCAAGTGATATCACTACTACACTTGGAGCGACACAATATTTTGTAGCCATTTTGTAGCGAGACTGCAGCGACAACCGAGTTCTCTTTGTAAATTATTAATTTCTTTCCACCATGTTTTCCATAATCATCTTACTACTGTATTGGTTGCAAATGATACAATGCCGCTCTCTGGTGGCCATATTGGAAATTACATGCTGAAGCCAATTGAGTGGGGTGTAAGCTGGGTGTGCTTTTGCAGAACTGAACATTATTATGATGGGGTTTTTTGTATTTGATAACAATTCTCCGTAGGGCATTCATTGCACCATTCACTGCACAGCACACATCAACATTGTGGATATACTGCCATCTACTGGACTGGGGTCAGGAATGCATCTTGCATATTTGGGCCGCAGTGTTTTCCCCCAGGCTAGGAGGGTGCCAAAGAGCACCATCACGTGACTTTTGGCAGACATTCATGACTTGTTTAAATCCAGAATAGTATTATTATTCAACAGAATTTAGTAGCCATCAAAACAACTGGTTATCTGAATAATACACATGGTTTGAATGAAATGCCAACTGTGACTACAGCAGAGCTCTAGTCTCACTACTGGTACTTGAAAGAGATACAGTAACACATACGAGTATACTGTTACAGTTACCCAAAGATCACTGGTTCAGGTATTGCCTCACGAGAACACGAGACTGGAATGATGTCCAACCTAACCTTGGACATCATCATCGAACACCCTAAACAAAAAATACATTTCTCCAAAATAACATTTTGGTAACTTGATGAATGTTATATAGACAGGCTACTGGTCTGTAGCCTATGCAAAGCAGTAATTCTGTCCATACTGATAACAGTAAGTTACACAATGTCTAATAGCATGTTAATTACAGAAATATACTACAACAAAGACTCTCTTGCAGTTGCATCAGGTGTGATTTTAGAGACAAATACTGTTCTAGTGTTGGAATGCTCTTCACCAGGACCCTAACATTGGACGGAGGAAGAAACACCTTGCCGGCTTAAAAAATACAATCATATTATGCCTCCACCCGACAAATAAAAGACGAACAACCCTCCCATGAAACATACCCAATATTATTGCAAAAAAAAAGTCCATATCAAACCTGCATTTCCTTGATTGATTCCACGGGGGCTGAGGGTTGAGAGGACCTGTTTCTGAAGTTGGACTTCGCAGGCCGGGGGCTAAAAGACATGTTTAATCTCCACCACGAGCATTTAGTAGACTATAAAGTGTGCATTTTCAGGATTCTGAAGCCAGGCTGATGAGCTCTGTACGTCACGTGGATGTGTTTGCATTCGGTCCTCGGTACCCTGGCTCGAGCTGCGGTTCCCAGATAACACTTTAAGCCCACCAATAATGTGTTGTTTAGCTGTTTCCTTGGGAACGTCGACGTGGGTTTCTGGGGGTGGGGTGGCTCAGGGGGTAGCCCCGGCCCGTGCAGACCCATGCAGTGAGCATGCCCATCCCAGCCAATACCCCGTGATTAGAATCCAAACGTGCAGGAGAGGAACTGCCCAAATCCCACATGGTTTAGCATGGTCCATGATCATCTATACATGTTTCTGTCCTAGTGCAAATTGAATAGTGAATTGTCTTTAATTCTAAGGGATGTGTGATCCAACTTGTCAGATATGGTTGTGAATTTTTTTTTTATATCCCCGATCAAATTGGCTAGTGAAAAGCTTAGAAATGTATCCGTTCTATGGCCATGACATTTCTGTGATTGTGACATTGTAGGCTAAAAAAACAGCCGACACCCAGTGAACGTTGAGTGCAATACATACATTGTTGCTGATTTTATGTTGTTGTTCTTATCTTAAATTTTTGTTTTTTTCTAGTATGGCATGTAATCAATAGGCCACATGCACGCACTTCGTTTGCAATGTTCGATAGGCTATGTGCATTTTGACACAAAACATTCCCGTACGTGCGTCCTTTTAGAATTCCAGTATAACTCAATTCCAACGCGTCGTAGAAAGCATTAGGTGGCAGTGTTCGATCGCAAAAGAGAAGCAAGTCAGGGCCCAGGCAGGCAAATAATAGGATACATACAGTACATCATCGTGCACCATACATCCGTACGCTCCTTGTTAGGGAAACAACCCCAAGTCAGACAGCCCAGCCCAGGTACCCTCTGAAATATTTACTGTTGTTCAATGGTCATTTAAATGATCCTCATGATCTTATTGGTGCTTGAGGAATATAACCTATTATTATATTACATAGGGCCTACCTATTACCGAGGTAGGGGCCTATAGCCTACAACTGCCTCACCCGATCATAACACAAATAAGCGTGTTTAAACAACATATTTGTAAACAACGTAGGTTATTTGTAAACCACCATAATGTAAAACCATTATGGATAAACAAATAATCAGAAATGGGCCTATGCTATGTTTTGAATTGTTATGTTCATCTTATATACTGCCTTTGCATAATATTTTTTATTTTTTACGAGAGGTGTTACATTTATTTCTTCAGTTCTTATCCCTGATCCATTCTGCAGTCATGCAGCAGGTCTACCAGAGATGGGGCAGTCAGATCACATCGGTTGGTTCCAGTAGGCTATACCATAGAGACGTCGCCTAGGTTTCATGTCTTACAGTAGTAGGAATGATTCGGCTGCACAACCCAGTGAATAATTTTCTCATAATATAGGCCTAATAAAGCAATGTATTATTGTGACAAACTGCATCAGAATCTCAGGATTTCCACTAGACTCTCAAGTCAAGACCTCCCCTTTCCCAGCAGAGAGACTTCCCCCTCCTCGGCTCCGGTGGAGCGCCGCCGCTCGGTAATAAGAACGTTCATCCCAGCCAAGATGGAGGTCCGCTGCTTATTGCAGAGAGAACAGATTGCGTGACTATTACAGTTAGACCGATTCGCATTTCAATGAAAGCTGTTCTATTTCCCTCTCCGTGGAACATTTAGAGAAAGTCGGGTGATTCTCGGGTGGATTTTTGTTCCCGTTATCGTGATTCTCCAGCCATGAGCTCCGGAGAGGGAATAGATGAGGCTGCTAAGGACGCGGCCGACATAGCGGCGTTTTTCAAATCCGGTAAGTCAAAGAGGGGCGATGCTCCCCCCTGTCCAGCCATCGGTGGGCTATTATTGATACATTGTTCCTCTGTGGATAAGCAACCTTAATGCCAGCTGGTAGGTGCGTCGGTGGTGAGAGAGATGCGTTGGAGAGAGAGCTAATCATTAAAGACTCAGCAATAGTCGCGACTGTCGGTCTCATGCGTTTGATTTCTAAATGATTGTAGTAGTAAATGTCGTAAATGTGATTTGGAGAATTAGACCATATGTCATATGTTGATGGATTAGCCATTATATAGAAATATAATTAAAGCATGAATTACAATCTCCCTGGGTGATCTTGGTTATCTCAAATGAGTATCTTTGGCTGTGCGTCACAACCACAAACATTTTTGCTTTGAGCTGAAACATCTATAGAACAGAATCATGTAGATTGTGTGTTATTATTTTGACTGTCAATTATAAATCATATTATCTGATTTTGTTTCTGAGATCTACGAACTGAAACAACCTATACTCGCTTGATGTAGCTATGCTTCTTCTAATGATAATGGAAGTATTACCAACCAAGAGTAAAGTGATCATCTCATCCTAATGTATTTATTACCCAAGTACATTAGGATCCTCCGAATCTGTGCGTTATGAGGAAATATTAGAATCTAATTATCGGCAGTGTATTATAGGTAAGAATTGTGTTGAATACAGTTTTTGGAGTGTAGCATACCTACCTAGGGAAAGTTCTCAGACCGTGAAGACCACCTCTGATCCAGCAGCAGCTGTTAATTTGCTCTCAGCTGTTTTTGGGGCACCTGGTGCCTCTTGGTCAAGAGGTCTTCTGCTATCCACCATATCCATTGATCACACACACACACACACACACACACACACACACACACACACACACACACACACACACACACACACACACACACACACACACACACACACACACACACACACACACACACACACACACACACACACACACACACACACACACACACACACACACACACACACACACACACACACACACACACACACACACACACACACACACACACACACACACACACACACACACACACACACACACACACACACACACACACACACACACACACACACACACACACACACACACACACACACACACACACACACACACACACACACACACACACACACACACACACACACACACACACACACACACACACACGTTGGGATAGAATTGCACATGACCAGGTCTGTGATATTTTGGAAAGAACATTGATTTAGTTGATATGCCAGTGATTGTAAGTCCTTGTCGTGTTCAGTAATAAGAATTAATAGATCATCAAGTTAGAACACATATTGTAGGTCTACAGTAAACCTGTCCTCGCTGGGCTCCTCAAATGTAGTAGTAATAATATTTGTTGATATTATGTACAGTCTAGTGTGACTCTAACAAGGTTCAGAATGCATAAATTCCCCAAGGCTCCTTCCAATAGTTTAACCACACATTTTCTCTGACAGTTTGGAATGCTATAATGGTTTGTCATCAGTTGTCGCATTCTCTACGGTTGGAATGTAGCCATTGTTACTCCAATGCTACTTTTTGTTGTAGCTGTTGTTGTTGGAAAGTTGACAATAGCTAGCTAGCTATGACATAATGTTGGCCCACTGTATGAACAGCATTTGATTGTGAATTGTACCCAAAGCACCCGCATTTACAATACTTCTTCTAGGACATTATGAAGTGAATCAGAATTAGCAAATGTCTTTTGTGACATTGTTTTGCTTCCAGATAACACACTGATATTGGATGTGCCTAAACTGGGAGAGTGATGAGAGAGGCAAGGAAAACATGATCTCTGAGTGTGTCAAAACAGCCATTCAAAGCAATGGATAGAATGTCTGGCGGTATATCCTACACCCTATTCATCCTAGAGCCATGCTGGAAAAAAGAGGCTATCCCTCTTTCTGTAACCTCTCCAGCATGCTGCCTAATTGCTGCTGGCTTGTTGAGCGTCGAAATATTGGCACACAGCTGCTCTTTCTTGTTGCACTGAACACATTTTTTGTTTGCTCTGGGTTGCACCGCGATGCCCTAGTTAGTCACTGAGCCTTGAGTAGAACTCTTGTGGAGCACTAGACAGCCCCAAGTTTCTCTATGTCATTTAAGACCAGCCTAATTTTAGTGTCAGCCTGTTTGAGAGTGTCTAACTTGATGATACTTGAGTTAGTCTCAAATGTAAGACGATACTGTACTCATAACATCATATTTAGCTTGATTAGAGAACTGGGTTATCAACAACAACAACAAAAAAACATCTTCTGAGCTTAATTGCGCCCTCATCCAGTACACACATTTGCAGGCTAGAGTTGCCTTTGCAATCACTCCTGATGTGCATCTATTTCTCTTTCTCCTTGATGCAAGTGTTTTTAGAGCAGAGTATTCATCCAAAAGTCCCACATTGAATATCACTGATTGTGTCCTGAGTCACCCTCTTGAGGTTGTCACAACTTAGTTAGTCAGTCCACTTGAGAATGAGGCACAGCAGCTCTGCGGCAGGCCTAGGATCTCCATGAGCCCACATAAAGCTGTAGGACTACGTCTCAAAGTATTCAAAATATGGGAACGCGAGCTATTGAAGGAGCCGTTTCTGATGTTTAGCTTTGGGAAGGTATAATGATGTCTTGGTCTGTTTGATCTGGGCATGCTTGACCGTGCAATGAACATCGTTGTGTCCACTGCTGTAATGCAGAGCTGCTCTCTGGCTATTCATAGCTGAGCTGTGTGGCATTGGCCTCAGCGACCCAAATCAAGATGTCATTTCAGTAGTGGTTACTGTATGAATCATGAGGTTGGATTAGAAATTCCTGCATTCTAATAATTTATGCATCATGGTCTATACTGTACCTGTGGAGTACGGTAACAGCGCTCTGTTACTGTTATGCTGTCTAGTAGTTGTTACTTAAAGTGCCACATGCGTATAAGAACGGTTCATCTCAGTGTTGCCTGGGGTTTACAGAACTTCTATGACGCCATGTTTGTAAATGAGTGCAGTCAGCCAGGCACCCCACGTTGGTAATTGCAGGGTCATAAGATACAAGTCACCCGTCATACCACCAATGGTTTAATGAGACTTTCGCTTCCAACAAAGATCTAGTGTTTACTATGTGAAAGTGCCCAACTATTTCTGGCCCGTATCAAATATCAAATTATCGTAGTTAGACGCCATTTGCTACCACATAGCTGTTTTGCTCATTTATCATATTAGAGTTGTGTTGTTCGTACCAGAAGGACCATTACATGGCCGATGGTGTAAATCACTATGCACTTTGTGTGCATGTCTGTGACTCACATTCACAGCATGAGGTGTGCTGAGGTACTCGCATTTGATTGGTTGAAAAAGCTCCTTACTTTCATTATGTACCCGCTCCATGGAAAGATGTATTGCAGTCTAGTGGTGATATTGGGTCAAAGTAACCATCTATATCAACTGTAATTAAATGAGCAGAATCATAATGTGTTACATACGGGTAGACGTACAAGTCTTACCCTTTTTTAGGAAATAATATTACCTATGAAAAAAAGCATGGCATCATGTGTAATTACACAAAACTGGTGAACAACATGTCATTCAAGGTAGCAGGGCATTAGTGATGGAATGTGAGTGTCATTGACGATGAGCTATGTTGTCAATTTTGAACCCGTTGGCCTGTAATGTGAGCCAAATCGTTGTGCTGTGATGCAGCATTATTATCATCCAGTGTCATCGTGCTTATCGAGGCAGAAAGCTCACGCTTTTGTAATGAAACTGTCTGCTGAGGAAGGAGGAGGAGGAGCACTTTAACCGACCAGTAAAGTCTTGGCTCTGTTAATAATGTCATAGGGCTCAGGATGCTCCACAATCAGTTCACATTATGAGAGTCGAAAGAGGGACACGGACAAACAGCCCTGCAAATTATAGAGTAGCAGAGCTTTTGGGTGGAGTGCGCGCTGCGTTTGCCTCCTATTCTACAAGGTCAGAGTCCTCCTGCCTGCGTCCTTACAGTACGGCCGTGTAATTGGCAGTTGTTGGTTGAAGTGGAAGTATAAAGCACCGAGTGGCACTGCAGCATGAAACATCCGTGGCCATGCCATCCTCGTCATTGTGGAACAGAGAGGCTTTTGAGTTGTTTTGCTCAAGTCTCTCTCAGTGGTTTCCCCCCTTTCTCTCTCTCTCTCTCTCCTCTCTGTCTCTTGAAAAAGCCCTACTGTATGCTCATGAAGGGGGACCAGATGTTGAAGTGGCTGCCTGTTATGGACGTGTTTATTGGAGCTGTTTATAAGAGAGGACAGCAGGAGTATTTGAGAGAGAGGATCCGTGGCGATGCTTCCTGACCCACAGAACTTGATTGGTCCATGTGTCTCCGCGGTCCACACGAAGTAGCAGTCAGACTCCATAGACAGTGGGAATGCTGCCTGTGGGCTGTGTGGAAGAAGTCATGTGAATACCATGAAGTTAAAACGGTTCTGGAGCAAAAAACAACAACAACAACAACAACTCAACATTTATTCCAGGACAGTCGATGCCAATAAGTCGAATTCCAAAGGCTGATTGCTAGCCTAAGGGACGGCTTAATTCACTCCGAAATATAGCGAGGAATAAATCACTTCCTACCACCCATGTTGCCTGGGGGGGTTTGGAAGGAAGGTATTGGCGGTCATAAAGAGTGGCTGTGGGCTGAGCTGCGTGTCTCCTTGGAATCCCTCATCTGATAAGAGGGGATCTCCTATCCGTCAACATCAGCCAAGCCTGCCAGCTTCCCTGCCCCCTCCCCCCCCCCCCCTCTCCCCTCTCCCTCCCAGTCCCAATACTAAGGGAGGCATCTGGAATCACAACATCTCACAACCACCCTGGCCTCCCAGGATGTTGCCTGCTTCTCAAAGACTAGCTTTACAGTATATCAAACAACAGCCCCAGATGGGTTTCATGTTTCTGATCTTGTGTTAATAACACTCCCTGTCTCTGGTGGTGGGGTCTTCACATTCTCAATGTATATGTGGGTACTGTGCGTAACGGACTGGGCATGTGATCGTTTATTTTCATCATACATACAAAGGCAAATGAAAAAAACTAAACAAGAAGCATACCATACTCTTTTATTACTCAAGTGAAGGTGCTGCGTTGTCTGTTCCGAGCGATTGAGCAACGTCTTGAGGAATAGCCTCGTTTTTTTTTGGGGGGGGGGGAACCAAAGCGTTGCCCACAGTCGTAGCGTCGGGATGTTTAGTGTGGCTGCAGCTGTGTTGCCCTGCGCTTGTCTCTCGTGAACAGCTGTGCACAGCCTGTCAAACAGGAACTCCACACAGAGCCAAACATCCTCTCCCCCTTTGAAGACGCTAACATGTTTAGATCCTCCTTGTGTTGCACCGGCAGGGCCAGCATTCTCCTGGCTCAGATAGATCACGTGCCGGGCCTCGGCCAGGTTTGTTGGGAAAAGGGGAAAAGAAAAAACCTTAAATCCACATCATACGATGTCATCGATCCATTCATACATTTTTGCATGTTTCGGGTTTTTTTCCAGAATGAGAAACATTCCAGGATTTTGCTCCGCTTGAATAGTACTGTAGGTACGGGGCTGGTTGTTTGGTCGTACACATCATCGTGCTGTGAAGAGCGGCCCCCTGCGGCCCCCTGAAGGTGAATGGGGCAGGAGTGGGACGCCAACTTGACAAAACCCCAGTTCCCACTACAAACAGTACTGTAGCTGTTGATCTGACTGTAGCTGACTCTCCCAATCCTAGTTTGGGATCACGTGCGATTGCCCAGTCACGTGTCTTAGAGAGAGAAAGAGGAGTGCTGACATTTGTGACCCCCCCCATCCATTTGATATAAACATTTAATCCCTACTGCAGTTTTGCTGCCCATAATCCACCGCAGCATATGCTGGTTTTGTCTTGTGAGAAGCAGGCAGAGCTAAAATGTCCCGTGCCACTCTCCGATAGAGGACTGACCCAGAAAGAAAACGTCTCTCCACTGCCAACAGCCGACAACACTGCCGCAGAAGCGTGCCAGTCGAAAAAAAAGAAGAGCTTTCCTTCCACCCGCTGTCGTAAATGAGTAGTGAAAAAGAAAGACTATGTCTAAAAAAAAAAGTCGTCTGTTCGATGATCCAACATTTTACTTCACAGATACCAAAGTACAAATACAGATCCCTCGCTCGGTAGCTTTAAATGATTAATTCCCTTATCAGTTGGTTTTCTCTAAGTCATTTGGTCGTATGTTCAGTTCTGTGTCAGACCCCTTAGGCCACATGTCTGATGCTGTTTAATCTCTTGGAGTATCCCGATACTGTGAGCTACAAAGAGCTCCTCCTTGCCCTCTCATCATCTGCAAAGCAGTAATCAGAGACTCGAGGTAGGAGGTTCGCAGAGCACCAGACCACTGCATTGACTTTTAACTCTCTCTCTCTCGTTTGTCTAGATTGCTCCCTTCCCAAGTGTGAACCTAAACTGGACGGACCGGCCCAAACAGCAGGTACTGTACATCTGTCTTCGCTTTATTCATTGTTGTATCTTGGGTTTGGAGATTTCACTTCATAGTATCGGGTTAGTTACTACTGTAATTCTGTTTTCATTTTTCATACCTACGCCTTGCATTTGGATTAGGCTACCTGATAGGGGATGGATCCGTCTCTGACAGATCCGTCTGAAAATCTTTCTATTGGAGCAAAATTAATGCTTTTGAATGGCAAGTAACCTCTTTTTAAATGAATATAGAATATTGAGTTTGACTCATGAAGTTGTTCATGGATAACCAGGCCATGACCCTCCTCTAGCTCAATGTGACACAGCTCCGCTTCACGGTGGCGTCTGTCTGTGTTCTTTATGGTAAATGGTAAATGGACTGCACTTATATAGCTCCTTTTTTGCTGCTCCAAAGCGCTTTACAACGGCCTCTCATTCACCCATTCACACACCAATGGCGGCAAGCTGCCATGCAAGGCGCTGGCCCGCTCACTGGGAGCAATTTTGGGGTTCAGTGTCTTGCCCAAGGACACCTCGACATGTGGCCAGCCGGGGCTCGAACCGCCGATCTGCCAACCTTGTGATCATTAGGCGGTGACTCTACCTCCTGCGCCACAGCCGCCCCCAGAGAGCCAGTGGTCAGGTCTTCCTGAAAACTGGTTATCAATGGCCAGTGGTGTTTTGCGATTGCGATCGATGTCTTTTGGTGAGATGAGACATTTCGCACTGGACATGATGTTGTTTTTCCCTTCATGTATGTCTCTTACATTTACATTTACATTTTTGGCATTCAGCAGACGCCTTATTCCAAAGCGATTTACAATCAATACATTTGACTAAGCAGGTGAATCATCAATTCACCAGTTGTAGCAAGAAGAGTAATCTAGCTCAGGCCAGGGGCCATTGGCAGTCGTTCTTAGATTGTTGTCTCATGTGTTCATGCTCCCTGGATGTTGTTGTTGTTGTTGTTGTTGTTGTTGTTGTTGTTGATGTTACAGATGAAGTGATTTCAGTTGTGTTGTTTTGGTCTCCAAACGTTGTGGATTTTCAGTATTGCAACCTTAGGTGGCGTAAGGGTGTAATGTTAGATTCCAACTTCGCAGGTGTGTGTGTGTGTCGTACGCAATGTATTCTGTTTCAATTAAGGAATTTGCTGACTTGGCACCTACCAAAGATGTTCATTAGGCCAGAGGTAAAAGGGCTTCAAGTGTGTTCACCAACGTTGACCAAATATTTCCATCCCCTGAAAAACCCCCGTGGCTATTTTCAATGCTAAGTAGGCAGAAGCATTTTTTGTTATGATTATTTTTGCTTACTTTCTGCTGCCAGCGAAAATCAACTATGTGCATTCCTGAGTGGGTTTCATGTTTTGGGTTGTTTTGTTCAGTGCTGGAAATAACCTCCTCCCCCCCTTCATTTTGGCATGTGTCAGACCGCCGCTAATATGCTTAATCACCATATCTGTCTTAATTCAGGCAAACATCATTCCTGGTTTTCCCTGGTTTAATGATAGAAATGCATATTGCATATTTTGTTGAAGGTCTTCTAATGAAACAGGGCCTTCTCAGGGGTGCAGTAAAACAGCCCTGACGACACATTTAAAAAACGGTTGAGACTTGGACTCATGCCAGGATGAATATTAGGATCCAGCTTGGGCATTTGAATGCCTTTATTCCCTCTGTGTTTTACTATCTTCTAATCAACCCGGCAAGGAAGACAGTACAGTTAGCAGGTAAAGTATCCCATACAGAATAGACTACTGGTTCCATAAAGGACAACACAACACAATAGCGCCGTGTACGGTCGTGTGTGAAAGTGTGTACTAGATTTGTGTTTGTGTGAATGAAAGAACTGTAAAAACCTGACTAGAGGCCCCAGTCGAACAGAGGACTCTTCTCTCTCTCTAATTGGACACTGCTGTGTATGGGGGGGCGGGTGTGGGGGGGTGGGGGGGTGCTTGCCGGGAGCAGTTTTGCTCTGCTCTGCTCCGTGTTCCCGGGGGAGAGGGGAACACAAAAGGACCTTCTAGAGGAAGCCTTTGTGGCCGCTGCCAAACCTCTGCCCGTGCTGTCAGTACCCATCAGGCCTGCTGTCGTCACCGCGCCACGGCCGGGCCCATGCATTAAAACATGAGGCCTCCTTTCATGTCGAAAAGCAGGAGGAGATGCTCTCGCTCGCTCACTCACTCGCTCACTCACTCACTCAGTCATTCACTCGCTCACTCGCTCACTCACTCGCTCGCTCACTCGCTCACTCGCTCAAGACGGATACTGACGTATTCTCTTCCTGTCCGCCCCTCGCTTCCTCTCTTCTCCCTCTCTCCATCTTTATTCTCTCTTCCTTCTCTCTTTCTCAACCTCTCTCCCACTCATTCTCACTCACACCCTTAAATATTCATAGTTACCAATGGAACTCCGGAGTCTTGGAAGGATGCCATTCATTTGACATTACCAGTGCAGTTTCTGATATGTCACAATTCATTCTATTATTGACATCATAATCACTGTTATTTTGTCTGCTGGCTTTGAAGCTTCTATTCCTTCAAAAAATGTTTGGTAATATAAATATTGTTGGTCATATTGTCTGTGGGGCCATACTGTATAAAAGCCATTAGCTGAATGTGGAAGGAGTAAATGATTTCGCTTTCGCCATCCGTTTTGATTTTGCAGCTTGCTGGTCTGATTAATCTAGCTGCAGTGAATTGTGGGGGAAAACAGGGCTCTGCTAACTTCCACTGGGCCCGTCTCTCGCTGCCACATGTGCTGTGTTGTTCCCATTCGGATTCTGTGGGTTCAACTCAGTCAGAACTCTATCTGTCCTTCGCCTGTTCTAAACACACGGTGCGGTTCCTGCTGTTGGATCTCCCTTTGAATAATAATAACCATGTGCTGCAGCAGGGCGAGGGTTGGTTGGCTCGGCAGCTTGAAATGTAAAAAAAAGAAGAAAAAAAAGAAGAAGAAAAAAGCACAAAAAAAGCCCAAGATCCTGCCCTGCCGCGCATGTTTTGGTCTGTTTCAAACAGAGAAGTAAAGTGGTGTTCTGGAGCTCATTGGCTATTCCTTTTACTCTGCTGCTCCACAGAGGCCGGGATGGGGAGGAGAAGGGAAGGCTGGGAGGTGGGGGTGGGGAAGGTAGAGTGGGTGGGTGGGTGGGTGTGTGTTTGTGTGGGTGTGAGACAGTGGCACTTCAGCTCTCATTATTGCTCATGAATGACTTCCGTGTCCCTGGCGTACGAAGACTCACCGAGGCAATTAGAAGAGTGTGGAGGCAGGGCACGACTCCTACCTCCTCCTCTGCTGCTCACAGAGGCCCCTGGAAGAACTGGCGGAGGAGAAGGAGGAGTGGAGATGTTTGCTTAGCAATTAGCTTAGCGATTAGCATCGGTCCACGTTGTAATGGAGTAAAAAGCACTGTGGTGGGGAGAGGAGAGGGGCTAGGTGGTGGTGGTGGTGGTGGTGGTGGGGGGGGGGGGGGGGGGCATAGAGAAAGGCAAGAGTGAGGCCAGTCCAGACCCCCCCTGAAGAGGCTGACATGGAGACAGCTGGACTAGATCATGCAGTCAGGGAGGAGGGAGGAGGGAGGAGGGAGGGGATGGAGGGATGGAGCAGCCCTTAACTGGATCATCATGGATCACACCCACAGAGGTGGTTTTTTAGAATGGCACAGCCAAATTGTCACCATTCCAGTGTAGGATATCAACATAAAGCATCATTAATTTGCCCACAGTAACCTCTCTAATTACGGATAAGCGCACAAGACGAAGGGGGGGGGGTTATGAAACTGAAAAGATGACGAGGATAAGGTTAATATGGCATGTTTTGGCACACATCACGGGCGTTTCTGTTTCTGTTTAGGCCTTAGCTTCTCTGTATTCTAGCATTCTGAATGCTATGTGAGCTTGGACTAAACCGGTGCTTTTGCTTCCCAGGTCCGCCGCAGCTGTGTTGTCATAGATATATGAGGCACATGACAACCAGGCCTGCAGGCGAAGGGTGGAACTAAGTCAATTACTGTGTAACACTACGTCCCTCCCCCCGCTATGCTACAGTGTAGTGTAGCACGCAGCCCTGCGGAATGAGCAGGGTGTCAGCTCTAGCCCTATCAGATGTACCAACATCATCGCTATATACTATTATAGAATAGAATGATACATATTCCAGTACTGCACCGCACCTTGATGAGGAGAGGTTCGCACTGGACCTAGAGTCTGGTAGAGTCTCTGGCACTGGTCGGGCAAGAAATGCTGAACAGGGTACCTGTTTGAAGGTGGATCGTGGACATTTAGACGAGGGTGTGCTGGAAGTTAAATGGTTCTACCACATTAGCATTCTAATAGAAGTACAGAATGGGTCCAATTAGTTGTCTTAACTGTGGTCCATGTCACAAAAATGCAAGGTTGAATTTGCTCAGAGCAAGCAAAAGATTTCTGTGGCTTTTCTTTTTTTGGTGGAGGGGGGGGGGGGGGGGGGGATTGCAGTTGTTGAGATTTCAAGAATATAGCCTCCTGTCCTGAAGTGTAGCCGAAATGATATTCAGAAAGCATCCCTTTCTGAAATATAGGCCATTTTTATCATCAGGTCAACTCAACTCATCCACCGCCCTGAACATCGTGTTGAACGGAGCTATGACCGGTCCACTCCCGTTTCGGTGTTGGTGTGTCTGTATTGACGTGCTGCTGTCCAAGAACTTCAGCTGGATTCAAGGAACCGAGATGTAACGCATAAACCCCTTTCTTTATGCAAATAGGCACTCCATCTGCTCGACATCCCTGCCGTGAGCACGCTCTGTACTCGTTCTGTGTGTAAACAGGAGACTTGATTGTCCTCGGAGGGATTTCCTGGAATTACTCTCTGAATAAAAAGACGGCAGAGACATCACTCTCTGTTCCTGCTTAAGGGGGAATCCTTAAGGCCACCAGTCTCGCCGTTAGAGATTAGAGATGTACATGGCCTGACTGAGGATTAAGGTTAAATGTCGACCATCCTTTCATTCAACGATCTAGGTCGGCTCCACATTCGTCATACTATCTTCTTCGGCGAAATAAGGAAACCCTTGGCCCTGTGTGATGCCATTGGGTCATCTCTGTTGGTTCCACGCCCCCCCCCCGTGTGTGTGTGTGTGTGTGTGTGTGTGTGCGTGTGTGTGTGTGCGCACACCCATGCTCTCATCTCGTGTGTTTCCAGAGTAGCCACCACTCAGCTGAGCCTGAGAATGGTCTCCCCCCCCCCCAAGCCTGACGGCATCGCCCTAGGCGACGGGCTTCCCCCCCCCCCCCACCCCCCTTCTCCCTCTGAGGAGCTCTGAGGCCGGGCCCGCTCTGAGGCAGGACCACGAGCCAGCGCCAGCCTGCTCCTGGAGAGAGAGCGCTGATGCATGTGAGAGGAGGTTCTAGTCCATCACACTCAAATCATCATCAACCTCTGGATGGACCCCCACCACCACCCCCACCCCCCACCAACCACCCACCACCACCAGCCAATGGGCTGTCAGAGAAAGATGCGTGGTGGTGGTGGTGGGGGACTGGGATTCACTGACTGGAAAGGGAGATGGGGCTTGGCCGGTTCGATTACAAAGCTCTTAGCAGAGGGCCCTGCTGAGAGCAATGGGAACAACACGGAGAGATAGCGAAGGGAGAGTCTCGTTGCACCATCACATCCCGGACGCCCCTAGCCTAGTTCCATGGAGCTAAACCCGCCACGGTCCCCCTTCTCTGCTGCTTCCTGGCCGCGTGACGAGCTGAAGGGTGAGAGAGGAAAACCATGGCCATGCAGATCCTCTCTGCAGGACTCTGTAAGTATTTTATACTCTTCTCTATCCGACGGTTGTATCACGGCTAGAGAGGGACTTCTCCTCACCCAGACCCAGACCATGTCCGTCCTGCTGTCGATTTGGAGCATGTTACGTGGGTTACGTCATTCTCGAAATAGCTGTTTCCGTTCTTCTAACGAATCCACGATTCGTCTGTTTTAAATATGCTTGCCCTCGCACTAGCGGCGTTTACGTCGGAGTGCTCGTGAGGGCCGTAGAGCACAGCAGAACGCGATTAGCTCGGTTAACATTTGGCTATATGTATTTGGGTTTTGGGACATGACTTCGGTCTGTCCTCCACATGCTCTTCCTGGATCTGGAGTCTTTCATCCTGACACTTGATAACCCTGCCCCGAGACTCTCCAAGACTGGAGGATTAATCGTCCATTTCCGTTTCATCCTCTAGTTACCAATTAGGTCACGGAGTCGCAAAGGACGGACGGTCGGTCATGTGTCGAATGATTTAGAATCTATTTTGTTTTTATTGCCTTTTTTTTAATAAATCTTTTATTTTCCAGCTGAAAGGGCAAAGGTGACAGCTGTAATGATGAATGCCGTTATTGTTGTCTGATTTCTTCGGCTGCTGTTATGTTGTTTATCTCCCCAGCGTTGCGAGGCTGTGGTGTGGATGTTCCCCGCAGGGGGAACGGCTGCTGTAAAGTGAGTCTCTGCAGAGGGCAGGGCTCACCACCACAGCAGAACAGAACCAGCTCAGCTTTGCTGAGGAGGTAATAATCGCCTCCAACTGCGTCGCTCGGACTTGCTCCAGTGCCGTTCCATTACCATCACCATTATCTTAGCTGGGCCAATGGCACACACTGCAAAGCTAAGGCACCAAGGCCTTTATCTACATACTACTAGAACTACTAAAGGCTTTTTGCAGTGAGTTATGACTTTGACCAAAATCAAATATTCATAACCATAAACTTGTGAATAGACTGAATATGAGAATAAAGCAAGTGGCCCGCCTTGACGGATCGTGCTCATCCATTTTCATGACTGTATTCCTAATTTGGAATGGTAAAATGACCGGGATGACTCGGCGGGAGCAAGAGGTTCACATTGTGCTTCTTCATGCTCTCCATTAGCGAGACATTCGCTTTATCGATTCTGTCCGATTTCTGCTATAAGCTTGAGCGGGAAAGAAATGCACTAAGGATGGGTATCTCGACTGACCAAAGTGCACTGCTCTAAAGCATTTAATATTTCAAGAAGCAGTCGATATGTCTTCAACACAATGATGACGATAGACAAAATGGTAGCTCAGAGGGGTGAAAAGGGATGGACAAGTTAGGCTACATTTCGTGACGTTAGAATTATAAGGTTCTATCTCCATTTTTGTCAAAATCGAGTTTTTTACATAATCTGATCCATTCGGTGTTTATTAATGCCTGTGTGGTGTTATTTTTAAAATGTTGACATTTTTGAGTTAATAATTCATAAAATACAAAGGTTCCATCTCACAAAACATAATGGAATGTAAAAACGTTGACACTCAATATCTCTGAACTACCCTAAACGGAGATAGAACCTTATAATTCTCAGCTCACGATTTGATGAATCCCTTGCTCAGTCGCTCCTCTGTATAAGTCCTGTGTTTGGGTCAGCTCTGTGCATGCTTGGGTGTCCCTTCCAGGGCTCTCAAGTAACATAAGGCCCCTGCCACACCAGCCTTAGTGAAGATGTGACTACTAACTACCCATTAGCATAGAGCAGCGGATGTTGTTGATAGCCTGTAACTTACTTAGTTACGTAGGCCTTTAAATACCCTAGGGAGCATAGGCCATCGATGAAACCCCTTCCATCGTCTCGGTCCTGTGCTCTCCGATCCAGTTGTTGCCATGACAGCCCTTCCGCCTTCATCTCCTGTTCTGTGGTTCTTCTCCAGGGGGTTCTAGGTCTTCCTCTCTTCCTCCTGCCTCGTGGGTTCCATGTTAGAGCCTGTAAACTGTTAAAGAGAGATGAGGGGGGTGTATGGGTATGTATGGGGGCTGTGAGGTTTTGGTCTAACTGGATAAACTTACCGTAGAGGTAATTCAAGGACTCAAGACAAAACCTCGTTGTAATAGTTGCTGATATTGCAGTCCACTGAGTTTAGTACAGTATGTTTCTGTGTTTGTTGCTGTTCCTCCTTTAAGACTCAGAGGAAGGTGACCTCTAAGCTGTGGCCTATTTTCTTTCAACCCCTGGGGGCAGTGGAACCCAAATGGAGAGTTTTTGGGCCTGGTCCCCCTGTTCCCTGGTCTCCCCTCACAGGCCAGTGTGTGCTGACACCTACTGGGAGAGAGCAGCATGCAGCACCAGGCACAGACTGTCTTACACATTGGAAAACTTTGAATAGATTTTAATTCCTCAAATAATGGATACTTAAGGCTTCATTGCCTTGGGTGATCTGGAAGTTTCTGACAGGCAGGCAGTCATAAATCAAACATTGAATATGCATATTTGCCATTTCTGCTCTTTTCCCTTTGCATTTTGCGTCCTTCTGTTACCTCGGGCCCTGTGATGTTGTTAAACAATGCCTACGCAAAGTCCCAAGGAGTGGGAAAAACTCTCCTGTCAGATGAACTGACCACACAAGACAAATCAGAATGGACCATGTGTTTGTTGGTACCCACAATCCGTGAGCTTCGAATGATAAGGTTCTATCTCCGTTTAGGGCAGTTCAGAGATATTGAGCGTCAAAGTTTTTACATTCCATTATGTTTTGTGAGATGGAACCTTTGTATTTTATGAATTACTAACTCAAAAATGTCAACATTTTAAAAATAACACCACACAGGCATTAATACACACCTAATGGATCAGATTATGTACATTTTGACAAAAATGGAGATAGAACCTTATAATTCTAACGTCACAAATCTACAAACAAGCTGTTGTGCAGTTTGCTATGTGATGGTTTCTAAGCTTTAGCCATATTTGTTTTGGGTTTCCAATAGTAACATATCAGTCAAAATGTATGTTGGTTCCTTCTCTCCTCCAGCCATGTTTCTATGAGATGGGGTGGAGTACAAATTCAGATGTGGTTAAAAAAAAGTTAAAAAGCCCTACAATTAACAAAATAAAAGCAGTTGGTGCTCCTACATTTGGTTTTAGTATGTACAAATTCGGAGTACCAACCAACTCTCCCTATGCCTGCTCTGTAAAACACAAGGCATCAAAAAGCTTGACCAAAATCAGGAACAATCGGCGCAGAAATCAAATTGTCAGTCTAAATCGGTGTGTGAACTTTTTTCTACTTTAGTAGTGTTGCAAACATGTCGACTGTCGACCGGAGAGTCGTTAGTGTATAGAGTTAACCCGCGTAGAGCTCTATCTGTTGGTTCTCCATGGTTGTTATGGTGTAGATAGCTCAGATATTCCATCTGATAGAGAGAGCTGTTGTATGGGCCGTGTTGACATAGGAGATTTGGGCTGGTTCAGAGCTGCAACAACAGTGTTGGACATAGGAGGTGACCCTCCGTCCCAGAGTAACACATGAGATGGACTCTGTGGACCCGTCTGTGTGTTCACAGCACTGGGGTCCTTTTGTCGGAGAGAAGTCTAGTGAAAATCTATTCAGAGACTCTCGCTGGAGAGGGGCTCTCTTTGCACTGCCCCAGGACATCATGAGCTCATAAACACAAACGCTGCTCTATGCCCCGCTACACACACTACGCACACTCACACACACACACACACACACCAGGCAGACACACATATACACAACCCATTACATTTTGACTCTCTGTTGACCGGAGAAGAATAAACAACATCACTGATTGGATTTGTGAAAGAAAATGCATGCAAAAAATACTACTGCCGAAGTTGCTGGTAAATAACATAATTTGTGTGTGTCTGTGTGTGTGTGTGTGTCTGTCTGTGTGTGTATATGTGTGTCTGTGTGTGTGTGTGTGTGTGTCTGTGTGTGTGTGTGTGTGTGTGTGTATATATGTGTGTACACGTGTGTGTGTGTGTGTGTTTACACAATTGAAACCTCTCCATGGTTCTTCCTCTGGGAGCTGGCTGTGACTCCACAGCTTGTAAACAGGAACTTGCAGGGTTTTAACAGACTCGGAGCCCTGCAGGTGTTTGGACATACTCTCTCTCCGGCTCTCTGCCTTTCCTCGTCTTCATTTTCACCCAGCGTTGGTTTATTTGTGTTGTTCAAACAGGCAGATATTAGAGTAGTTTGTCCCCAGTTGGCCAGATGCACTTTTGTTTGTCAACTGATCCTATATTCACAAAAAGAGACATTTTAAGTAACTAAAGTTACCTGGTGGTTTTGAGAGCCCTTTTTCCAAATGCATTATTTGAATTTTCAAGACCTTTGTGCTCGCCTATTGGGCGGCAAAGGGAACTGCCCCTTCCTACATGCGAGCAATGGTCAGCCCCCATACACCTGCCCGTTCACTCCGCTCCTCCACCTCTAATAATAATAATAATAATAATAATAACTTTAATTTATGTAGCGCATTTCAAAAACCCAAGGACGCTTTACAAGGGAATGAACGGACAGACAAAACAGAAAACAAACAAAGCAAAAACTGAAACAATGACTAGGGGCCAAAGGCCTTGGAGAACAGATGTGTTTTGAGGGCTAATTTGAAGGAGTCCAGGGTGGGGGCGTTGCGGATCACCATGGGGCGGGAGTTCCAGAGAGTAGGTGCAGCCACGCTGAAGGCTCTGTCCCCAAAGGTCCGTAGGTTGGTGCGGGGGGTGGACAGCAGGCCCATGTTACAGCAGTCGCGCTACCCGGTCACGGCTTTTCACCATCCTGACGCCCCGCTGGTGGAACGACCTCCCCACCACTGTCAAAACCGCAGAGTCACTCCCTATGTTCCAACTGAAGATCTCTTCAGGCTACACCTTAACTGTCCCTCCTGAAACCTCCTCATCCCCCTGTTCAGTTTCTCTACTGTATAGTAACACACTTACAACTAAAAATCTTCCTTCTTCTTCTACCATTATGACTGCCAATGGCCCCTGGCTCCGAGCAGAGATGACTTTTCTTGCGATGACTGATGGATAGATGATTCACTTACTTGTAAGTCACGTTGAATGAAGGCGTCGGCTAAATGGCAAAAATGTAAATTTTGTTGTTGACCTCCAGCATGTAGGAAATAGCTATTTTCAGCTGTTCCTCTGGCATGCTATCTGAGGTCATCAGCTTAGCTCGCTGAGAAGAGGTTTGAATGTTGTCTCGTATGTGGGGGTCTGTGGACGGTTTGTCAGGTATGGTAATAGGGGAGGTCTGTTCTATAGTATTCTACGGAGCCTGACATGACTATACCCAGAGGGGAGACCAGACCGTAGCCTGCTGTAAACATTGGCTGAGATAGGGTTATCTATAGACCTATTACCTGCTGTCATATATCTGCTATCCCCCCCTGTAATAATACCAACAACAGAGCTTCCATATCCCCTCAGGTAATGGACTGGGTAAGGGGGGGGGAATGCTCGGTGTCTAAATTCAATTGAGGCATATGGAAAATATGACTGTCAAGTGTTCTATTCTGATGAGCGGTGGGTTGCTGCGGCTCGCTTTGATCACGCACCAGAATATCCTTTGATGGCTTCAGCTGTCTGATTGTTCCAGGCTAAGCCCTCGCATCCCACGTAACCTTCCCTTTGACTCTTCGGTAAGCGAAAGGTAATATTTTGCAGATGCAGACTGCCGTTTAAAAAAAAATATATATATATAGTCAGGAATTGTTTTTTTTTAGGCAACATAGTGCTCCTAACAACATTAGAAATATCTCTCGTCTGCAGATCTCTTCCTGGATGAGCTCATCTGGGTTGTCCCGGGTGAGTAATGCTATCTCTCTCTCCGTCTCTCCCACCCCCTCCTCTCTTGCCAGTGATTGGAGAGCTCTAGAGATATTGCCTTTTTTTGATTGGATAACAAACCCAGGTCAAACGAACGCGTCCACTCCTGGGACGGCAACCAGGACCATCGCAGCTCCTATTGGCTGGCTGGACCCAGTGTTTTATCCATGCTGCTCATGTGACACGGGAGCAGCAGACAGCCGCACACTAGAAGACCCAATCCACCCAAAAAACTGCCTCTCTCTGCATTCATTCGCCCCCAGACCCACCCACATACTAAACCTTATTTTTTTTATTACAGAATGGGTGATATACTGTACAGTAGGCTCAAGGAATCTTAAGATGTTCCACAGCTGCAGCTATACAGATACATTATTTGGTTGTTGCTTGTTGTATCTGTAGTTATTATGGTAAGGAAAAGGTATACCGTAGCAATGCTTTGGATGCGTGCGATTTGCAGAGTGCGACGCGTCGTGTTCGAGAGAGATTCTTATTCTCCTCTCCTTTTTTTTTTATAACGCTCTGTGAAGCAGGTGAGAGGAAGAGGGGGTCTGTGGTGGGGGGTAGGGAGATGAAAGATGAAATTAGAGTCTCGGTGCGCAGTGTAAAGACATATCTGTCTCTGGTGGGAACTCCAGCTAGAAGCACACGTGCACACACACACACACACACACACCCACCCTCAGGGGTAACATCACACTATATCACCTTATTTCTTCCTCACAATAGCTGGAGCCTTAGCCTGGCTCACACCTGAGGCATGTTCCAGGCATGGTGACGCAGTCTTCTGTAGCCAAGCAGAGGCAGAACACAAGGGACCGCAAATGATAGTAGCTCATTAGCTAGCTGTCACTGTGCTGTGCTGAGCTAACTCTAGGTCTAGGTCTTCCCTCTCTCTAGAACACGACAGAAATGCTGCAGTATTTCTGATGACGGTCAGCTTTGGACAGTTCCCTGGTTGTAGAATGTAGTGGTGGATCACGGGCTGGGTTTCTGTGTACAGTTGTCTGGGAGGGCCTGGTGTTCTCTCTCTGTGACGTGGACCAGCAACCTTCCCATCTGTCTCTGCCCTGGCAACTGCTCCTTCCAGCAAGGCAGCTGACATGGCCTCCACACACAGGCTCACACAGCATGAGATGAACCACTATCACACAGGCTGGCTGACACAACACGAGATGAACCACCATCACAATATTAAATAAACCACCAACACACAGGCTCACACGATCCATGCTGCAGACACAAACGCAGACTCACAGAAAACAAAACAAGACAAGGCAGTAGAACAACAGATCTGATATTTGATATTACTAGTACCGGTAAATACTTAAACACTACAACACTCCATTTTCAAACCGTGTATTTTTTCGACGTACAATGACTGTTAATACACCGTGGAGGGAGTGTTTGTTGTGCGTTTGCTCCAGTGCTAATGAATTAAGAAGGCTGCCTCCACTAAAGGGTAGAAAGGCATATTCAGCATTTGACCAATGGAGCCAGCGTTCCTCGTCCCTGACAGAACCGTCGCAGTATCCCTGAACCCTGAAAAAAATGCTCCTTTCTCTCCCCTTCGGCTTGGTTGTCAAGTTGTATTTAATTCAGATTGGTTTATTGAGTTGGTTTTTGTCACTGCCTCACAATTGGAGCTAGATTTTATAGAATCTGATAATGAATAGGCTCTCAGAGTTTGGGGCTTGTTCATTGTAACGTCGCTCTTCAGCTGCTGCCCAGACTGCTCGATGGTGGCCTTACACTCTCTCTGCTGCTCTACTCCCTCTCACACCACTCTCTCCCTTTCTCTCTTTCTCCTCTCTCCTGGCTTTGTTTCGCCTCGTGTTTTTCAGCCTCCTCAGCTCCTGTTCCCTCCCTGACAGTGCCCTCAGACCAAACAGACCAGAGAGTGTGAGAGATCCACGTGACTTAAGGTTTTGGGTAGTGAGAGTTGAGGGACGCTTTAGGGGAAAGGCCAGCCTAAATCCCCGCCCCACCCCACCCCACCCCCCGTGCAATCACAGGGGTTATTATTAAACACCAGGGCTTTTTCCCCCCTGGTCACCTGCCCAGGGTGGCATGAGAGTGTCTGTGGATACCACAGAGGTGGCGGAGGGTTGGGTTGGTATGGGGGGTGGGGTGGGGTGGGGGGGGGGCAGGATGGGAGGGCACAGCTGCTACGGGCCGTGTCAACTGTGCAGCCTCACGCCCCCCATCACCACTCAACCCATCCCTTGTCATGCCACCTCACAGTGGGGGGTACTACTGCCAGCATCTGCCCCCACCATCCCCATCCCACCGCCCTCCCTCTCTCTCTCTCTCTCTGACAGACAGCTGACTCCCCCCTCTTCCTGAGAACTGATAAGCCTCCCTCACTTATCCATTCCCGACGGCTCAGTCGTGATACGTGACCGCCCCGGACGGACCTCGGTCAGAAACCTGCTCAGATGCCCACTGCGGCGGGCCGGAGTTTCCAGTTCGGGGGGCCAAGTCGATTATTGTTCGTTTTTTAAGCGTCGTCCGAAGTCGGTAGAGGTATCTGACCATGGCCGGACTCACAGTGCTGTTCCGCTTCCTCTACATGGGGTTTCTGAGGGACAGGCAGGGGCGTCTGACAGAGCTGGACCAGTGTGACACAGAGAAGAATGGTAGGTCAAATCAAAAGACTCATTCTGCGCTCTGTCGTTCAGCTCTGTGATATCTACCTCGTCTTCACCCTGTCTGCGTTTTTTTCAGAAGGCGGGTTATGTGTTATTATCGTAAAGGCCTCCAAATCCCTTGCCTTTTGGATCCATGCTAAGTAAACCGCTCTCAACTTATGATGGTATCCCAATTAGGAGAAACAAATGGTAATACCCCCTCGACTTTCCTTTGAAAAGCTCTAAACCCCAACGTAATCTGTCGCTCGGAAACAAGCTTTTTTTTTATTTTTATGTGTAAGAACACCTATCATAGTATTCGGTTTATACATACTTTTAGTCATGATTCGCAGAGAGAAACATAGACGAGTAAGGTCATCCACCCTCTCCGTAGGAGATGGAACGGTAATGGAGTCCTCGGTGGCGCGGTGTAAGTGACTGCATTTGCTGGTGAACGGCTAGGGGGTCCAGGAATTAGAGAGAGGATTAAAAGCAATCATCAACAAAGCCTGTTCCACCGCAAATCCGGGTACGACAACTGTTTGCGCCGGCCCACTTTGTGTGTCTGTGGAGTAGTGAAGCAGTGAGTACTGCTTAATGCAAAGCAACACTCGTCGACAGTAAATCTTATTTGGGGTCCGACGGGGGACACAGAGGAAAAAGTCAAAGGACCTGGCATTGCCTTCTTAAGCTCGCCAGGAGGGAGGTTGTTTTCCATGTATTCCTGCTGTTCAACCTGCCCATAGCCTGCCCGTGGGGAGGCACGGTGGGCGACCAGGGGAATTAGCTGGTTCCCTTTGATAGAGTCGTTTGGATAGGTAGACTCTGGAGTACTGTTGTTTACGATGGCAGTGTTGGATAACCACAGTTGGCAGTTTGCACAGGCAGGGAAGGCTCTGATCCAGCTCTCAGGTACAGTGATCGTCTACTGTTTGCTTTCTGCGGGGCTCTGTGTCTGTCTTGTGGCGTGATGTGAAGAGTTAGCATTATAGTTAGCATTCTATTTCAGAATGCTACCAAAGAAGGTGAAAGGTTGCCGAAAAATGAAAGAGAAGCAGCAAGGCGTTTGCACAAATGATGTTCTTCGTTGTATTAACTCAAAATCCAACAAGAAATGATTGCGTTGATTCATTTTCAAGACATGGAAGACTGTGTTTGTGTGCATGGTTTCTGTTTGTCAGCGATTGTTTACCTGTTACGGTATGATGACTCTCTTTCGCTCTTGTTGTTTGCGTTCCTCTTCTGTTTCATTTGACAGGAGGTGGTATCATCTACTACCCCCCTTGACTGTGTCTCCAGAGACACCTGCCTCCCCCCCTATACTGTTTCTCCTAAGAATTCTACTACCCCCTTGTACTCTTTATCCAGCGTCTACTTAAGAGAAAAACAAAACAAATTCTTCTATCACGATGACTGCCAATGGCCGCTGGCCTGAACTAGATTACTTTTACTGCTATGGCTGGGGGATAGATGATTCACTTACTTAGTCAAATGTATTGATTGTAAATTGCTTTGGAATAAGGCGTCTGCTAAATGGCAAAAATGTAAATATAAACATTATTATTATGTTAATATTAGTATGTTATTATGTATTAATACGCTATATTTAAGCAATATCACACTCGAGGTTGTGCTGTTATACTGAATATCAGCACGGCTGTGATTCGGTCGTAGGTACGAGGCCGCAATCTCGAGTGTGATATTGATATATACAACAGTTCTACAGCGCGATTTATTAGTTAACAGTAATAAGCGACAACCGATTATGATTTGTTTGTTTATTTAATCATAAAAATAAACCAAAAATAGTTCCGCAACTGAACTTCAAATGGACTGTTGCCTAGTAACGTGAACACAAACAATGTAGTCTAATTAACGGTCATTTAATAGAACATCTGTGCGGCGGAGTGATACATAATAGTTAAAAGTCCCAGTGCTGTTATACTGTATATCAGCACTCATGGAATGCCTCTTGTCCAATCAAATCCAATCAAATGACTTGGTCGGAACTAACTGTTGTATAAAATATAATAGATACACTGGTTAGTAAGAGAGCCACACAAGAACGCAGGTGGAGACATTGATATCCATTTGAACTCTGCTTTACTAGCATCATTGAACCAAGTTATCAGTTACACTAAATGGGTGCCTAGAGCGCCCCCTAAAGCATGGGAATAACAAGGCATACTAGGGATGGCAGGAGTGGTAGCATATCTCTGAGGGACAGCAGGGGAGTGTCCTTGACCTATGAAGCTCTGAGGCTCCAGTCCCCCTAATCCACAGCAGCATATGCTCCACATTATGTGTACATGCACTGTGTTAGTGACACTGCATTAGGTCAGGCTATATGAAAACCAAGATGTTCATCAAAGCCTGTGGAGAGTGCCTCAAGCACGACCCACAGCCCACTCTCTCTTTGAAGGAAATAGTGTGCATAAAAAACAACCTCATCCCAGTTTATTGTGGGGTTCTTGTGAGTTGCCGTGGTAATAAATGCAGATGAGCTTTTGGTGGCTCCACAGAGGGGACCTGAGGAAATGAAGGCCATTCATCATGATTATGGCAGAGCGGAATGAGATCCTGGTCTGCTGTGAATTTCAGTCCGTCTGAACCTGTCACTTCCAGAGGCTTATCTCAGGCCAACTACCCTCCAGGCCTGTCTTTCTAGAGCACTCCTCCGAGGGAGGGGGGTGTTCTCAGGTGGAGGAGGGGGAGAGAGAGAGAGGGGGCTGTTCTCAGGTGGAGGAGGGGGAGAGAGGGGGCTGTTCTGAGGTGCAGGAGGGGGGGAGAGAGAGGAGGGGGAGAGAGGGGGCTGTTCTGAGGTGCAGGAGGGGGGGAGAGAGAGGAGGGGGAGAGAGAGGAGGGGGAGAGAGGGGAGGGGGAGAGAGAGGGGCTGTTCTCAGGTGTAGGAGGGGGGGAGAGAGAGGAGGGGGAGAGAGGGGAGGGGGAGAGAGAGAGGAGGGGGAGAGAGAGGGGGCTGTTCTGAGGTGTAGGAGGGGGGGAGAGAGAGGAGGGGGAGAGAGGGGAGGGGGAGAGAGAGAGGAGGGGGAGAGAGAGGGGCTGTTCTCAGGTGGAGGAGGGGGGGAGAGAGAGGGGGGGGAGAGAGAGGAGGGGGAGAGAGAGGAGGGGGAGAGAGAGGAGGGGGAGAGAGGGGAGGGGGAGAGAGAGGGGCTGTTCTCAGGTGGAGGAGGGGGGGAGAGAGAGAGAGGGGAGGGGGAGAGAGAGAGAGGGGGAGAGAGAGGAGGGGGAGAGAGAGAGAGAGAGAGGGGCTGTTC
>NC_137680.1:20273449-20295166 GCF_963989245.1 Nansenia antarctica
AAATGTTTTCTGACTTTGGGTAAGAATTGGGTTTTGTTAAATATATAGTGGCTACAGTATGTGACGTACAGGTTACACTTTCTAATAATGTTACGTAATAAAGCATTATATATCAAAGCCTTGAAGCTCTCCCTAATAGCATTCAAAAACTGTACTTACACCCAAACTGGATCTCTAAGAGAAGCTTAAAAAACGAAGGAAAGACAAAAAAAAAAAAAAAATAGTGTACAAAGTATCACCCTTCTTAAAACAAGCCATACAAAGCTGGTTACAATTTCAATTGTATCCTCCTGAACTGTCAGATGAAATATTACAGCAAATAATCGGGTTAAATTCAAATATACTTATTGAACAATCGCCACTGTTGAGATTTTGTTGTGAGGAAACCGAAGCAACAGAACATCTGTTTTAGTATTCCCCCATTGTGTCTGACTTTTGGTCTAAGGTTCAGGAAAAAACAATATTAATCTAAAAATAATATTTTAAAAAAGGGTGACACGGACAATCATATACAGTATATGGCATAAAATATGGCACCAAGTGTGGCACAGATCGGATATGTAACATGAACATGTCAGCAGTAAAAAAGCACATTGAATCTGATATTCTCAGATCCGTTTCAGGCCTCTGATACAAATCTGATATCTGTCATTTGGACCGAGAGGGTGGGTATATCAAGAAAGGTGGGATGGGCTGGGAGCAGCTGAGGGGTGGAATTACCTGAATGCAGCACATGTCAACGGTCAAAACACAAGTACACAACACAGGACATTTAAGGAAGTATAATAAACATGTTTTATCATTATTCATTTTCAGAAGGCATTAAGTTAGCTAGTCTTAGCCAGCCAACACTGACACACAGTCTCAGTCTGCCAGCTAGTCTAAACCACAACAGCTAATGTCATTTGAGGCAAGTAGTTGGAATATCAAGAGTAGCTCTCAGCTACAATTTGTTGCTGTCTTTCTTCAAAAGTAGCTGTGCTGGCCCCGGCCAATGAAACTAATAGGACCAGGGCTTTAGATAAAGATTTACTGACTTACAAGTTATTTAGCCTGTGTTTTTACATAGTTGCTTGTATGACACTGTTGTGGACACAAGCCCAGAGGAGTCAGCTGCTGCCAGCCTGAAACCCCCTGTCATTCCCCTCAGCTGTCTGCACAGCCTTGTGGTCGAAGAGTCACGCGGGGGTGGCGTGTGTGTGTGTGTGTGTGTGTGTGTGTGTGAAGGTGTGTTTCACTGAATTGTGTGTGGGTGTGTGTATAGGTGTGTGTATAGGTGTGTGTGTGTGTGTGTGTGTGTGTGAATGAGAGAGAGAATAATATTGTCTCATTCACACACACACACACACACACACACACACACAGCTATATAAGATATTATCTTAGCTCTTAATTTCTATTAAACCCCCCCCTCTCTACTGTCTTAGGGACAGATCATTGTCCACGGCAGCCTGACAGACATTGGTTCTGGTCTGGTCCTGGTCTGTGTTGAGGGTGTTGTTGACCCAGCTCCTCCGGGGCCTCTGGCGGTGCAGCGGAGGTCATCGCATGGACGAAGGCCACGACCAGCCTGTTACATAAAACACCACTAAGAGGAATGCGGGGCACACTTCACAGGAAACAGAGGAGTTGGGTTTCCAGTGGGGCCCAGCGTTACTGTACCACTCACACACACACACACACACACGTGCTGGTGGTGGAATGTTTAGACGGGGCTAGACTATGTCGGATCATGAAAGGAGGTTGTACCAGGGAGGCAGCTGAAAGCAGAACAGACTTGTCCGTATTATTGTCGTGCCTCACACCTCGTCACGTTTGATCTCAGAGCAGCGGACCGTTCACTGAGCTTGACTGGAATGAGACATGAGGGAGTGACACAGAGACACCTGCATACACCACACACACCACACACATCACACACACACACACACACACACACACACACACACACACACGCGCACATAAACAAAGCCCTGAATCTTGCCCACCCATGGTCTCTGCTCTGTACTAGCATGAACGGATGGGGGTATCTCAGTTAGTTACAGTACCTGCACACTTATTCACTCACATGCCAGACACACACACACACACACACACACACACACACACACATACACACTGAAATAACATCCACCTATTGCTGCATATCGTGAGCTTAGAATTATAAGGTTATATCTCCGTTTAAGGGAGTTCAGAGATATTGAGCGTCAAAGTTTTTACATTCTATTATGTTTTGTGAGATGGAACCTTTGTATTTTATGAATGACTAACTCAAAAATGTCAACATTTTAAAAATAACACCACACAGGCATTAATAAACACCTAATGGATCAGATTATGTAAAAAAACTCAATTTTGACAAAAATGGAGATAGAATTATTGGTTCTAACATCACGATATGTGTCCCCGTCGGCCAAGTCCAAAGATACTGTGTCTTTAGGCGCCGGTCTGCAATTGACCTAAGTGACATCAAATGTAATGATGGGCATTGGGGCCTGACTAGTGCTGACTCTGTGGGACGCTTAATGGAATCGATATCATAGGAGGAGCCATGTATCGGTTGGCATCTCCCACCACATACTCCTCCTACCTATCTGTTGGAAACATTAAGACAGAGTGATGCTGGTCAACACCGTTATGTTGGTCTTCTCTTCCATCTGTGACCACAACTGTAGAAGCTCTTTCCTAATCCCCCCAAAATCAGATTTCAGTTATTATACCGAAGTGTGTTGACTATCCTTTTGATAGGAGATTATTTATCATATCAAGCAATGACTTGCACTAATCTGTTGTAGTTAATATCTAACCCTAACCCTATAGTCTAGAGATAATCTTCAAGTTTGAATGAGGTTTATGATTAGAGATGGTTGTTTCCTGTGGTAACATCAGGACCATATGTGACATGTTCTAGTCTTTTGGTCCGCATATCAGCAACCAATCCAAATGTTCGGACTTTTCTTTTGAAACGTGGAACTACGTTTCAACATTGTTGATAACACAACACAAACTCGCTAGTCAAGCCAAAATACTGCAACACAATGGATTGGGTGAGTAACCCCCACTGCTACCTAGTTAACTAGAACACTACTTTACATTGTTAGCAGGCTCACAAAACAAGCTGTGTTAGTTGACTAGCGATGTGTCAGTGATTTTCAACAATGCGGAAATGTATTCACATTAATTGTCGAAAACATGCGGACCAAAGCATTAGAACGTGACCCATTATTTGTCCATCAGGAAGAGATGGTATTGTAGGTAGAGATGCATTACTCTCTCTGCAGCTTTGACGGAGATTAAGCCTGCTCCTCTCAGCATGACTGTGAATATCCAGAGAAAAATAATTACTGGGAATCTCTTGAAATAAATCTCGAGCCTTAGTTCTTAGAGAATAGCAAAAAGGGTACAACATCAGGTCCTAGAGTTAAAGACTGATCCCTGATTTCACTGGACTGACTATATAGCGCCTTATTCCAAAGCGCTTTACAATGGCCTCTCATTCACCCATTCACACACACATTCACACACCAACAGTGGCAAGCTAACGATGCGAGGCGCCGGCCCGCTCGTTGGGAGCAATTTGGGGGTTCAGTGTCTTGCCCAAGGACACCTCGGCATGTGGCCAGCCGGGGGGTTCGAACCGCCGACCTCGCAATCATTAGACGCCGGCTCTACCCCCTGATTTAGAACGCTCCCGTAACTATCGCTCCACTTCTGCCCGACTTTAGTTCTAATCAGCGGAGCGAACACGGAGCTCGTTAATGAGCCCATTACCATTCCACATTATGCGCTGGTGTTTACTTGGCCGCCTCCTATCGCTTTCCGCAGTTGTCTCCCGTTGACCCTCTGCAACTTTGTGTATCAAAACAACTCTATTCTCCCTTCATCATTATCAGCTCAAGTATTTTCATAATCCCCCCCTGCCTCCTCCCCCCTCGTCCTGTTTTTGTTTTTTTCCCCTTCATAAATGGGATATTAGTATTCAGCGGGGAGTCTGGCCCTGAAGTGAACCGCCATTTTTTGAGAAATCGACTCGCTGTGAATGGCTGATGAGTTGTGCGGCTCTGCAGACAGCTCGTGATGAGGGATAGCACATGACATCACCCCTCTGCAGGAGAGGAGGAACCCTCCTCTCTCCTCCTCCTCGCTGCAGCTTAGCAGGCTGCCGCCGCCGTCGTACGCTGTCGAACCTAGCGAGCTGCCAACCCTGCTGTACTGTACTCAATGTCCACTGGTACGACTGTACCATGACTGCTGTGATATATCCACTGACACACTGTGAATAGAAGGTGTGTGTGTGTGTGTGTGTGTGTGTGTATCTCTCTGTGTGTGTCTGTGTCTGTGTATCTCTGTGTGTGGGTGTGTGTGTGTGTGTGTGTGTGTGTGTGTCTGTGTGTCTGTGTATCCCTCTGTGTGTGTCTGTGTGTCTGTGTGTGTGTGTGTGGGTGTGTGTGTGTGTGTGTGTGTGTCTGTGTCTGTGTGTGTCTGTGTCTGTGTATCTCTGTGTGTGTCTGTGTGTCTGTGTGTTTGTGTGTGTGTGTATGTGTGTGTATGTGTGCGTGCTTCGGTCGGTCGCTCTCTGTCTTTCTCCATGGTATTAAGTACTAGCCATCTGGTGAGGAGGCGGGGTAAGGAGTTAACACCAGAGTGGAGAACAGGGAGAAGTGATGCAACTCTTTGATCTGTCTGACTGCTTGGCGGGACGATAAGAGTCCTCTCGGTTCACCAAGCTTTCAGAGTATTATTTACTTTGTCCACTTATTTGGTTCTTAGCAGTAGATCAAGTAGCGGTAGGACTGGCCCGAATGGGTATGGCTCTATACCTGCCACGTGCTTGTAATGACTGCTGCCTTCGGTCTTACTTGTGGGGGGAGGAGGGGGGAGGGGGGGAGGGAGCAGATTGAGAGACAGGTTTTTAACAGACTAATAAACTCTGCGACTCTGAACTTCTCATGACTTCATCCAGAACGGGGATGTAATGATGAAAGGAAGCCTGACTGGTGGTGACCACCGTCATGTATTACAATTCAACAACCCTCCACAAACTGAGCCGTAATCCCCATGATGCACCATTCTGTTCTGACCGGTCCCCTCGTTTTTTTTTCTTCATTTCAGGGTTTCATCGAAATGAAGAGATGAAGGCCATCGACGTCCTGCCCATTCTCAAAGAAAAGGTTGCCTTCATATCAGGTGAGCTACTAGTACTCTCTCGTTTTCATTTTCTCCAGGAAAATAAAAAAGTCCCATCGCATATTATCAGTCTCTCTCTCTCCAGGGAGCCACCGTGGCCTGGAGGCACAGTAGCAGCTTAGCATTCACACAGTATGAGATGCAGCAGCAGCAACAACAACATCTCAGTGAGCCCTGCTGCTGTTTGAGATTCCGAGAGGGCTTCTTACCTGTCATCAGTATTCTTTTTCTCCTAAACAAAGAATGTCATGTGAAAAGCGAGGCGTTCCAACCCTATGACTAATGGGTTTCCGGAATATTGATTTGTATCTGTCAAGACCACATAGTTGGCCTGTGAGCGGGCATCATCATCAGCCTTGTTGACTCATCATATTACATGGTTTCTACTGAAACACATTATTCTCTAAATGACCCCCTATGAATCACCGGGGGGGGTCCTTTTGCACCCCGCCCCCCCCACACACACACTATGAATCACCACCAGAGCACTGCATTTTCTAGAGAGCAAAGGAAATGGGACATATTGGGAGACAAAACACAATGCTGCAGTACGACACAAAACAGGGAAATATCTGTGTTTCCTCTGTCAGGATATGACTGGCATGTGTGTAGGACTGTGAATAAGCAAGACTATTATGACTCTTGTCTCAACCCTGAACCTTTGTCACGACGACAACTCATGACATGACTCCCTTCTCTGACTAAAGCCATGAAAATGTCCAACACACACACATCTTTTTTTGTCATTGTACAACAATATGCATGATATGATTCAAAAACAAAACAACAGTCATAGTTTCCCCCTGTTATAAGGCGTGGTCCTGTCATGCTATGATTTAATCTCACTCTCTAGCGGTAGCTAGATCTTGTTAGCTAGATCTTGTTTTCAGGTGCGTTTTCGATTATTCTGAGAATTTACAGTACCAGAAGCTGATTTATATAGTTTCCACAACTGTTTGTCTTCCTCATGTTCTAGGTTTGTGTTCCTCATGTTCTAGGTCTGTGTTCCTCATGTTCTGGGTCTGTGTTCCCGTGTTCAGGTGGCAGAGACAGACGCGGGGGCCCTGTCCTCACCTTCCCGGCACGGAGTAACCACGACAGGATACGGCACGAGGACCTGCGGCGCCTCATAGCCTACCTCGCCGGGATCCCAAGGTAACCGTCTCCGAACCACCGGTCGGTCCTCTAAACGTTAACGGAATATTAACGGACATGAACGGAAAAAATAAACCGCTGAATAACAGCAGCCTCCGTACTGGAGCTCAACTTCCAAAACAGGCGGCACTCGTGCGATTTCATAACATCCGCTCCTTATTATCGTCGCCTCGTTTCGGAACGAGTGAGGTCACTCTCCGTGAACCACCGCCCCCCCCCCCCCCACCTATGCTATTGCTATTTTCAAACGATGCCCCTCCCTCCCTCACTTTCCCCCCTTTTGCTTTTATTTGAAATAGACTCCCCCCCCCCCCCCCAGTGACCACCCCCCTTTAGGCAGTCTTTCCATTGAAGATTCTATTCCACAGTTCCGTGGTGTCACTGTCAGGGCCCGGTGCCGGTCCTGTATATGCAGGTTAGACTCCTCCCCCCTGGGTCGGCCCCCCCCCGGCCCTACAGTACGGGCCTGTATGTAGGTTAGCCTCCCCCTGGGCCTCTCTGCAGGGGCTGCTGCTGATGACGCTAGGCCCAGGCGGAGCGGGTCACTCCTAATAACTAACTGCACACATGATTCTCATGCCAGCCCAGAAGCCCTCCTCTCTCTCTCTCTCTCTCTCTCTCTCTCTCTCTCTCTCTCTCTCTCTCTCTCTCTCTCTCTCTCTCTCTCTCATTCTCCTATCCAGGCTCTGCTCTCCTCCTCCACTTCTCTTCTCCTCCTGCTCTGCTCTGTCATACTTGTTTTTTTTTGACTGGGTTTACTAGCCTTGAGGCTGGCTGACGGTTAGGAAAACACTAACAGTCTGGGGGGTGGGGGTGGGGGGGGTGGTGGTTCTGGTTGTAGCAGTGCATAGGCTGAGGGGGGTGGGGGGGGGTTTGGGTCTGGTCCGGCCTGGAAGGGGAGGCGAGAGGACGTGGGTGGCTGCTGTCAGATGTCTCTATCAGGGAGAGAGAGAGTTCACTCCGTCATACCGTCTGCTGTGCTGCTGTCCACTCTGGGGGGGAGAGCGGTTGGCAGTGTCTCTCTCTCTGTCTCTCTCTCTCTGTCTCTCTCTCTCTCTCTGCTCTCACAAAAACAGCTCTGCTCTCACACACACACACACTAAACTCTCACTCTCTCACCCACTTTCTATTCGCCTCTCTCTCTCTCTCTCTCTCCGGTTCACTCATTTGCTCCCTCTCTCCATTCTGTCTGTTTTCTGGGAGCCTGCCTGGTCTTTTCAGAGAGTGAGGTCAGTGTGATTTAGTGCAGGAGCACCTACAGAGAACAGGGCCTCCTCCTGCGAGACACTCAGACTAAGTCTTAAACACTGGGGATAGCCTTTTATGGACTTTTGCAGCAGGGAACCTTTCGGTAAGCAGGAAGGCATTGGGGAAAAAAAATCGAACGCACAGTTGAATCTTTTATTCATTTTTTTTTCTGTCGAGCCGAGGCTGAAAAAGAACCTGCTTTTTCATTCCGTTTGAATAATATTCCCTCTTCTTTTTTTAGGCCTAAAAAAAAGTTGTTATGGACCTCTGAAGTAACAAGTTTTCTTCTTCTTCTTCTTTTTTTTTAATGGCTTTTTGTTGTCGCGTTGGCCGGGCAGCGAGGAGGTGTCCAGACATGGCTTCACTGTCATCGTGGACATGCGAGGCTCCAAGTGGGACTCCATCAAGCCCCTGCTGAAGATCCTGCAGGAGTCCTTCCCCTCCTGTATCCACGTCGCCCTCATCATTAAGCCAGACAACTTCTGGCAGAAACAGAGGACTAATTTCGGCAGCTCAAAGTTTGAATTTGAGGTAAGTTTCTCCCAAACAGTGTGTTTACCTCTCTCTCTTTGAGTGGGGTCAGAAGACTCAACACATGTTCTTAAAGAGATTTATGTTATCTGTTATTCTGTGGTGTTATTGATGTGTAGTAACACAACAACTGCTGCTGCTGATGAAACCTCTGGAATGGTTGGGTTGTCCCTCTTTCAATTAAACATGGGACATAGGATATGTGGTTATATATAGTACACACATGTTACACACACACACACACACACACAGTACATTTAAATTGGCCCCATACTCTATACTCTATGCTGAGACCGAAGTTTGAAACCTCTGGTGTCGGAAAGCACGTGACCCCATGAGAGTCTGAACGTTTGTTTGTTGTCGTTAAGCGAAATGTTAATGTTAACGCTTTGAATTAAAGTTCAATTCAAAGTCTCATTTGAAGTTTCAGACGACTTATTTGGTGATGTTACGAGCCCTATTTGGGGGGGGGGGGGGGGGGGGGGGGGCGGGATGTGGTGTCAGAATATTTCTTGTCACAGCCTCACTGTCCAAATTACAAAGTTCCCATGTGGGGAAGCTGGGGCCTGTTAAATTTAGTTATGACCTATTTAGTGTGGAAATAGGATATTATGGGACACGGAGGATCATCTCGTTTGCGACAGTAAAGAGAGGGGTCGTTTGATTAGCGACATCCACGTCGGGGGTTAGTCTGGTGCTCAGGAACACAGAGGGAACACACATGAATGGGGATTTGACAGAGCCGCCGGTGCTGCATTGATGTCTGCTCTCCCAGTCCGTCCCCCGGGGAGGGGGGGTGGAGGGGGGTGTACCCGTGGGTATTCTGTGGTGTTATTGATGTGTAGTAAGTAACACGACTGCTGCTGCTGATGAAACCTCTGGAATGGTTGGGTTGTCCCTCTTTCAATTAAACATGGGACATAGGATATGTGGTTATATATAGTACACACACGTTACACACACACACACACACAGTACCTTTAAATTGGCCCCATTTCTTGGCCCCAAAATCAAAACATATCTTATATAATGACGGTATCTGTTATCTGAAGGTATCTGTATTATCTGTATTATCTGTTAACCGTTTGATTGGTTGATGATGATGATGATGATGATGATGATGAGTTGGAATGGTACTCATCTGATAGGCTGTAACTTGAGTTTCTTTCTTCTCTCACTTCAGTGTGTTACCAGTGATGTTCTTCCAATAGTCAATAAGAGACTCAACTCCTCTTCCCTCCCTCCCTCCGTCCCTCCCTCCATCCATCCCTCCCTCTCCCTCCCTCCGTCCCTTGTCCCTCCCTCCCTCCCTCTGTCCCTCGTCCCTCCCTCCCTCCTCTCCCCCCCACCACCCCAGACAGCCATGGTGTCGCTGGAGGGCCTGACCAAGGTGGTGGACCCGGCCCAGCTGACGTCGGACTTCGATGGCGGCCTGGAGTACGACCACGAGGAGTGGATCGAGGTGCGCGTGGCCTTCGAGGGTTTCGCCGGCGACGCGGCCCGCGCCCTGGCCCGCCTGGAGGAACTCCAGGAGACCCTGGCCCAGCGGGACCTCCCCCGAGACCTGGAGGGCTCGCGGCGCCTGATGGAGGAGCACGCTGCGCTGAAGAAGCGGGCCACCAAGGCCTCGGTGGAGGAGCTGGACACCCAGGGGCGCAGGCTGCTCCAGAGACTACAGGCCACTAGCGAGGGCGGCGGCTACGTGGCTAACCGCGGCGGCGGCGGTGGTGGCTCGGACACTAACGACGGCGGCGGTCACCACGGCAACGCCTCCACGCACCACCACCACCACCACGCCGACGACGCGCACAACCTGGCGCCCAAAGTCACGGCCCTGCTGGAGAAGCTGCACGGCACCAGGCAGCACCTGCAGCAGCTGTGGCACATGCGCAAGCTCAAGTTGGACCAGTGCTTCCAGCTGCGGCTGTTCGAGCAGGACGCCGAGAAGGTGGGTGTGGGGGGAGGGGGGAGGGTGGGGGGTGTGTAACACCGGGCGGGTAACACCGGGCTGCAGTCACTGCGGGGGCGGAAAAGCTCGATTTGGACACCACAACACAACGTGAGCATAGAATTATACGGTTCTATCTCCGTTTAGGGTAGTTCAGAGATATTGAGCGTCAACGTTTTTCCATTCCATTATGTTTTTGTATTTGATGAATTACTAACTCCAAAATGTCAACATTTAAAAAATAACACCACACAGGCATTAATAAACACCTAATGGATCAGATTATGTAAAAAAAACTAAGTTTTGACCAAAAACGGAGATAGAAGAACCTTATAATTCTAACGTCACGACAACACAACACAACACAACCGTAGTTCGTGGCAATTCAAGCCCCAGACATAATACAAAATCCGTAATCTGCTAAACACACACGACGGTAACGATGTTTGTTCACTAAGTAACGGCGTGTGACTCTGAGAAGTAGGGATATAGCTTTGGTACGATTGTCACAGATGCTGCAGGCAGATGGAGACGCCTGCTGTGGAGGCAATGTTTGTCAGTTAGTCAAAAAAAAACTGTAATTACACACTCCCCTCCCCTCCCCTCCCCCACCCCTCATCATCCTCTTCAAGCTTGTCAGGGTTGTCCCATTAGGCTATGTGTACTCCTAACACCCCCCCCCCCCCCCAAAGACTTGCAGAGGTCAGCAGCACCAATGAGAGGCCTCGGCTAATTGCGGTCACACACACACATCAGGGTCTTCTCATGGCGCTGTGTTTGTTGTATGCTGTCATACGGCGGGGGGGGGGGGGGGGGGTGTTTCTCTCAAGTCAGAGGTCCCTCCAGGGTGCCATGCCTCGCTGAGAAGCCCGACGTAGTGTCGTAGTCGCTCTGACTCCCTCTGTCTCTCTACCCTTGGAGGGGTGTTGGATGAGCCTGCTAATGACGACATCTCTGTGTGTCCTGTGTGTGTGTGTGTGTGTGTGTGTGTGTGTGTGTGTGGGTGGGTGTGTTTACACAGATGTTTGACTGGATCATGCACAACAAGGGCCTGTTCCTGACCAGCTACACGGAGATAGGAGGCAACCACCAGCACGCCGCGGAACTCCAGACCCAGCACAATCACTTTGCCATGAACTGTATGGTAAGAGCCTCCGACGCTACCGTATTCAATACCGATACTCTCTCCACACGCACACACACACACACACACACGTTTCCACTAAACGACCCCCGAGCTTTTTTTGGCGAAGGCTGTGAAGGCTTATTTTGACTTCCTCTATGCAAGCATTACATCACACTTCTCTCTTCTACGTCCACACACACAAGCAGGGGAGAGTCCCAGAGGAAAAAAAACCAAAAAAGTAGAAGAAAGTCATTTTCTGGCAGTCCGAATACACTTCAGTAGCCTATATGATTATCTAGTTGCTTTGCACTGACAGTGACACATGATCAAGCCTTCTGGATGTTAAAATAGACAGCCCCTATAACATATAGCCCACATAATGTTTGGGTAAAAAAAAAAACAGTCCCACACTATCGAATGTTCGAGAGAGTTTAAAAAAAGATCCCCCCTCAACATATAGTATATCCCACAGAAGGTTTAGGGTTTGAACAGTCCTCCCCACTACCGCAGTGGGAGTGGGAGAGAGGGAGAGAGGGAGAGAGGGAGAGAGGGAGAGAGTGAAGCCAGCGAGGCCTGTCAGCGTTGGGGACCTGCTGCAGGGTTTAAAGGGCCTGTGTTCTGCGTAGAGGAACAGCGGGTCATAAATCATTAGGCCTCCAAGTTCCCTCCCCAGTGATCTGCCCTGCCCTGTACTGCCACGGTCCCCCCCATCCCTGCCGCTCATGTGACAACACAGGGGGGGGGGGGTCATAAAGGCGCCAGCGCATACTGTAGGAACGCCTGACGCCTGTACCGCGTTTGTGTGAGAAGTTTTGGGTCGTTTTCCACTTGTTTGTTTGTCTTTTCTTATGTTTTTGTTGTACTCAGTTCTTCCTGTACGTAGAGCGTTGTATTATTTACGGTTCATATTCCTCTATATTAGAGTTGGATCCGTCCAGTACAGTTTTACAGCAGAGCGAGTGTGCAGAGTGCCAGAGTGGCAGACTGGCGGTCGACGGAGTTGTTTTGTGCGAAGCCACCGTAGCTTGCGCTAACCCGACCCCAGCCCGCCAGCGGGGATCACCCAGGCCAATGAGTCCGGCCGTGGTCACACACACAGGGCATTATTGTGCATGACTTAGCCATCAGAGTGCAGTGTCAACAACACTGGGAACCCGGGGACAGTGGGACTGACGCCCCTCCCACCTCCACCCATTCTTCCCCAGGATGCCACGCTTCCTGTTTGCTGGAAATAGTGTGCGGCTCCGAGCCTCTAGTTCCACTGAACAACGGACACTCTGAGGCCTAACGGCTGTTGTGGAAACGTTCAGCCACGGCGCTAGCTACGCTGTGATAGCAACATGGGAGTGGGGAGTGGGGAGTGGGGAGTGTGTGTGGGGTGTGTGTGTGTGGGGTGTGTGTGTGTGTGTGTGTGTGTGTGTGTGTGTGTGTGTCTCTCTCTCTCTCTCTCTCTCTGTTTGCGTGTGTGTGTGTGTGTGTGTGTGTGTGTGTGTGTGTGTGTGCGTGTGTGCACGTGTGCGTGTGTGTGTGTGTGCTTGTTTGTATGTGGGAAGGGGGGGGGCAGTTGTGAGCATTACGGGCATCGGGGAGGCAGCAGTAATGCAGTACTAATCACAATGTGTTAATGTGTTCACTGTGGTGGAAAATCCCACGTTTTAAATATCCAGTCAATATTCAATGCTAGGCTAGAATCCACTGCAGCAATTTAGATTGGGGAGGAAGCTTGAGCGAAATGCAAATGATATGACCACCTATGATTATGCAATTGGTAATAATGCTATGCAAGGGATGTGTAGATATGATGGTATTCTGCCCCCTAGGGGGTCGTTGTAACACTGCACTTTGCGTTGCCACTTTGAAAGGGATTTTTCCCTCATCTATTGACCATAATTCAATACACATTTTATGGGAAAGCAGATGGTGACCCCCCATAGCACGATAAAACCATTTTAAAAGCTATGTACATTAACAGAATCCTGCTATAATGGCTTTGGCATTGATCCTTAGGCTTGTGTGACCAAGAGAGTGTGTCCTTTTAAACATGAATCACTGGAAATATTTGAAAAGCAAAAAACGATTTTGCAGTCAAATTCCTCATTCAAGAGAGCTCCAGTCATCCCAGGTGCTTCCTGTTGAAGATACCCCCCCCCCCCACCACCACCACCACTGACTTATAGCTTAACTGTTCAGTTATGGTGTGTGTGCCAAATCCTCCATTACTGTGTCCTCATTGATTAGTTCCTGTGTAATCCTGATGGAGTCTCCCCTTTCGGCTAATGCTGCTGTTTGTTTACACCGGAAATTCGGTGATTATCATGTTCAAAATGTGTCACCCGGTGTTCAAGCCCTGGCTACAGTCAATTGTCTCTTGATTGCTGTATTACTGCCTGGGTCTTTCCGTTACCCAGGGGTGCTCAGACCTTTTTAGTTTTAATATCTCCAAGTCTATTTGAATCTAGAAATGAATCTGAAATGTAAAACTCTGCTCTTAATTGGTTGGATTTGAACAAAACACTGCAATATGTCACACAGTTTGATCATTTTGGTCCGCATGTCGGCAACCAATCAAAATGTTCCGACTTTTCTTTTGAAACACGGAACTACGTTTCATCGTTGTTGAGAATCACGATGGCTAGTCAAGCTAAAATACTGCAACGTAATGTGATTCGGTGAGTAATCCCCATTGCTACCTAGTTAACTACAACACTACTTTACATTGTTAGCAGGCTCACAAAACAAGCTGTGTCAGTTGACTAGCGATGTGTCATTGATTTTCAACAACGCAAAAACGTATTCACATTTTTCAAAAGAAAAGTCTGATCATTACATCAGATCCCGACATGAGGACCAAAGCATTAGAACGTGTCAGATATATAGGCTACAGGTGCAGTACACAGACATTGTGTGTGTCTACTGTCTAACAGAGATGTTTGTCTTAGTTATCAAGTCATGGAGTTTAGTTAGTCCTTTGAAATCAAGGAACCCAAAGTTTAGAAAAGTGCTTCAGTAACCCTTCATTTTACATGCACTGGGTAAAATTGCTTCAGAATTGCATTGCATTACTGTTTATTTTTAGACTGACTCAAGCGCCACTATGCTACCTTTTACTATCAGATAGCTACAGCACCGATTGAGATTTTTCTCGGAGCATTTCCCCTGCATGGCCAGTATGTCCTGTCCTGTCGAGGAATGTCCTGTGGTATGCTGAGCAGTGTGGACAGTCTGGATACGCTTCCCTGCTGTAACGTGATCAGTGAATGAAGACGACTAGAGCCCTGACACTGGTGTTTACTTTCACTTTAGTCTGGGTTCTCCAGGAGTTTTAGATTAAAGCCTATAATATACCCCCCCTTTCCCCTCTCTCTCTCTGGCGAGCCTGAACAGGCTGTTGTTTCTTCCTTGAGGAAGTCATGTAGTCCACATTTTTAATGCTCCACAGATGTCATTGGAGCCAAAGGCATGTGTATGTGCAGGTCAGATGTCCCCCCCTATGTGTGTGGCTGCAGCACTTGTGTGGCAGTCAGTGTGCTTGTCCGACTGGATCAGAAACAGAGTTCGTTCCCCACACAATGAGTCAGACAACCTTTTAAACCCTGCTGACCATGATGCTGTACGTACTGGCGTAGTATAGTGAACAGCCATTAGTAGCCCTCAAGATTTGAACACTAGAAGCCCCGGGCTCTCATTACTAGATGAAGTACCCAGAGTGATGTCTATGACATTGGGGGAAACTCTATCAATGCTTGATAAGAAGTCAAACAGAATACAAATCTGAAGCAGCTGTAAACGACAAGAAATGAAATATAATTATACATGTTTGCTCAAAGTAAAAGTGGATAAAATCACTTCTTCTTGGCTATGCATTTTTTGTACGCAATTGCGTCAGTAAAATCCACAGACACATCTGCCGGCTGTTACACTGCACCATGTCAACCACACTAAAAACAAATGTTGATGTCGTCTCCTGGCTTATGACAAGCAACTGAGTTACTCACAAAGGTGTTCCAAATGTCTGTAATCATCTTCGGTAGCCTACTTACACACACAGATGGAGAAAATATGGTGGTCCTTATAGATTGAGCGCAACATGGCTTCAGTCAAACACATGTAATAAGCCTACACTTTGAAATACAGGTGAAATAAAAGGTACAGTACCTTGGCAGGCTGGAAGCGCACTGGCTTCTAGTCACACGTGATCGTGGATTGATCATGCAAATAACTGTTATTGTCTTTCTGTCTATGAGTGAGTGCGACCCATTATGGTTGAAATGGATATGCCATTCGAGGTCAGTTTTGAAAAAAAGCTGTGGTAGTCATGAACATGCTTCCCGCTTTTTCTTTCGGGTTTTTTCGGTGTGATTTTGAAATTGTAACAACGCTGTTACGTTAAAAACGTTCATTGAACACATCGCACCGGTGGACGTCCATTTGATTTGGAAAGACTCGGTGTAAGACTAGGTTTGCACTGCAAAGGTGTTTAAACATCAGCCACTTCTATTCCACCGCCATGGATTACTAGAACGATGATCCGCCTCTGTTTTCAACCATGTTGGTGTTCTGTCAGGTATTTATTTATTTTTTATTTTTTATTTTTTTTAAAGCCTCTCATTTAGATTAAAATGAGGTAACAAAGACCCGTAATTGTTTCAGCAAGCAGTAATTGAATGCTAACAGTCCTCCCTGTTAAATAGAATAATTAATTTGTGTTCGCTGATCCATGGCTATCTTGCCAAAACAGCTTTGAGTTCAACTGACAGAGAAATTTTGTTGTTGTCATTATTTAGTGTGTGTGTACGTACATATTTGTGTGTGTGTGTGTGTGTGTGTGTGTGTGTGTACGTGTTGTGTATGTGTACTGTATGTGCGTGTCTGCAGCTGGCTGATGCTGACGGAGTGTATTGAGAGTATGTGGTGGGTATTGATCCCTAACTGACAAATGACTGTGGGTTGCCTAATTACCCAGCATGCAGTGCCCAGAAGAGACCTCTGCAGCAGCGCTCCTTTCCCATAAACACCTTATTAGAACATCCGGGTAACATCGTTGCTCTGACCGCATGAACGAGGATTCCACTGCCCACTGATGAGATGCCGATCATATAGGGAGGCGTGGCGTTTCTACTGGGATATCAGGCTAGCCTCCGTCCATTAGGAGTAGAAGGAGGTGCCCGCTGTCTCTGGTGCTCAGTCTGTGCATTTTTGAAGCCGTTTCTCTTTAGGTTTGGAAGTGGTGTGATGTTATGAGCATATCCTAAGGTACATGATGCTACATTGTGGGCAGCAGCATAGCCTAGCTCTAAAGCCCCAGATGAGCAATGTGAAATGGATGACAAAGGAGAGGAGGAACTGATGACCCATGACTGAACCTCCTCGTCTCAGGATCTCCTGCTATGCGGGCCTTCCCCTCCCCTCCCCTCCCCTCCCCTTCCCCTCCCCACCCAGCCACACACACTGCTGTGGCAGGCAGGCCTGGCTGACTGAGTGGAAGCATGTGGACATGTGGTCAGACTAGAGGGACTTCCTCCACTCCCATGGGTGTAGCCGTGCTAGTCTGCTACGCTTCACACGATAAGTAACATCAGCTGCGTACTCAGGATCAAGCTTGGACTGTGTGTGTGTGTGTGTGTGTGTGTGTGTGTGTGTGTCTATAGGGTAGTTAGGGCTTATTCGGTTCTAGGGTTCACACTTTTTATTATTTTTTAGTATTTTCAGGAGTATTTTAATCCGTAATCTGTGTTGTGTCGTTCAAGTCTATCTTTGTCAGAAAACACCTAAGTTTTAATCGAGAGAACAATTTGAACTTCCCAGACATTTCAAAAATAAAGACTATGGTCTGCAACCATCTCTGTAGTAAGCTACAGTGTATTTTGGGGGGGTTTTGTTTTCTTAACGTAGCCCCTTTAGCTTTAGCACAGTGGTGGTCCTTTCATTGGCTGTTTCAAGTTCACAGCCCCCCCCTTCTCCTCCTCCTCCTCCTCCTCCTAGTCTGCTGTTACAGAACAGAATAGAGGCCAAGCCGTTGTTTTTGTTTGGACAGGGGCGGTAGTGAGTAATAGGCCCTAGGTGTTTGTGTTTGAATTGGAGAGGGCCGGGCGTCCTGTGCTAACATCTCACCAGCCTCTCACCGCCTTGTAGGGGGGTCTTATTGACTCAGGCCCCCCCTCCCTCCCTCCCAGTACCGTGTGGCCCACCCCCCCTGGTCTGATGTATGTCTCCGTCTCCTCCTCCCCCCCTTCCAGAATGTCTATGTAAATATCAATCGCATCATGTCGGTGGGGAACCGGCTGCTGGAGTCGGGCCACTACGCCTCGCAGCAGATCCAGCAGATCTCAGGTCAGCTGGAGCAGGAGTGGAAGGCCTTCGCCGCCGCCCTGGACGAGCGCAGCACCCTCCTGGAGATGTCCGCCACCTTCCACCAGAAGGCCGACCAGGTGAGGAGGATGCACGCACGCACACACACACACTTCTCTTTTTTTTCTCTCTCTTTCTCCTCCCCTCCACTTAGCTCTTTCGTTCTCTCTCTCTCTCCCCACCCCCGTTTTCTCGATTTCCTTCGGGGTTTTCTGCTCTCTTTACCTCAGCTGCCCTTAATGAGGTCAAGTTCAGACACATACTGTATCACACTAATAGCGCGGTGTGTGCAGCATTACCGTAGAGGCTCGCGTTGGTCCGTGTTCTACATTATCCCTGAGGACGTCAAATATTGATGGAAATGACCGTGCATGCTAGTTTGAGTTGTGCCTCTGTGGGCTAGCTTCTTAGCTGTTGTTGTTGTTGTTGTTGTTGTTGTTGTTGTTTGCTGTTTACCCTGTTTGTGATGAAGCTGCCAGTCTGGACTGGGGCGTGGGGGCGGTGGGGGGGGTCTGGGGAGGAAACCAGAGATGGGAGACACCATCCGACGAGATGATTGTGTACTCCTTTCATCTCCAGTTCTCCCCGCCTGCCGCCGTTTTTTTCGAATAATCAGTTGTTGTGTATCACTCTTCAGCCGAAGGGGCCGTACCCTCTGTTCTACTTCTCTCCTCTCCCAGGCTCCCGCAGGAGCAGATGAAATATAGTTTCCTATCTCTGTAATAGCATCATAGCTCGAGCCTAGGAGCCGCCGTGAGGCTGCAACGCCTGGCGTTAGGTGTCTTTCCCTGCCTGCCGTGAATCTGTAACAGGCGGATGAGCAGTAGGACTAGAACAATCGTTTATTTTGTCGAGAAGAAGTAAGAGTGGAGTCTGAAGTTTGTATCCTCCTACCGGTTGATTCGCAACGATTTGGTGTTTAAACATACAAACGATTCGGTTAATTGTTGTGGTTAATCTCCGAATTGTTCGTTGTCGGCGTCGACCGTGCGAATCTGCGTTAACCTTCCAGTGGTTCTCGTGGTTTCGGATACAACCGAAATGCGTTGTTATGTGTGTTGTGTGTTTATACAGCTACAAATTACCCCGACGGTGGAACAAAAACCATGTTCTCGAATCTGAACCTGTAGACGCTCTACTCACTCACCATTCCCTTCACCTTACCTGAGATCACCTCCTGAGATGTGGCCCCTCTGACCTTGTCTGTGTGTTTCTGTCCCTGTCCTAACAGTACATGAGCAACGTGGAGCCCTGGTGCAAGGCGTGTGGCGAGGGAGACCTGCCCTCTGAACTCCAGGACCTGGAAGACACCATCCACCACCACCAGGGGCTCTACGAGCACATCACCACAGCCTACTCCGAGGTCAGCCACGCGGCCTGCTTTGACTATTAGCTAAAATCCCCCTTACACCTTGAGTTCACAGACACACTCTGTCTATATGAATTAGAAGAATTAGCCATTTAGGAGACGTGGCTTTTTAATCCAAACCGATTTACTAACTATTACAGATTACAGATGAACATTCCCCCTGGAGTAACTGAGGGCTTAAGTGCCTTACTCAAGGGCACACTAGTGGTAGTGTTTCAGGCGGGATATAAACTTACAACCTTCCGATCACCAGTCCAACTCACTATCCACTAGACCACCGCTACCCCTGTATATATAGTATATGTGTGGTGGCCTGGGAAAACCCTTCACATGGTGGCATTTTGACATTTTAATTTTTTTATATTTCCATAAATTAGAAGTTCTCAGCTATTCATAACTGGTTGAATGACTGAGATAGCCCTTTATTTTAAAAAGTTATGAGCATTTTAATGTATCATGTCAAAAAAAGTGAAAGGTGAGAAATGCTGCCCCCGACCCCTTTCTCCTCCGGGTCGGGGGAGGAGCCTCGGATCGGCCGGTCTCGTTTGTCTGCTTGTGATGCGGTGTTAGTCTGCTCGCCTAGTCGGTATGCGAGGGACAGATCCATTTGTGTGTCTTCTAGTTAAGATGTTATTACTTTATGCTTATTGTGAGCATCAGTAAACCGGCAATAACACAGGTGGAAGTATCGTCTCTCCTTTCGCTCATGTGTGCGTGCGTTGCTTAACTGAGAATGAGACACGTTCAACGTGACGTTGTTTCGCTAGCAAACTACCCACCACAAAAACATAAAAATAAGTACTTTCTCTTTTGTTTTCTTAAAATGTTTATTCACCATAATGTAGTATGGAGTTCAAAGTACTAGAATACCACATAATATTAAAAATCGCCGAAATAGGACATTTCCATCTATTTTTGCTCTTTGCCACAAACGAACGCCAGCGACATCCGACGGGTTTTCCCAGGCCACCACACATATATATATATATAACGTACGAGTCAATCGATTATTGTGTGCTCAGTAAGAACCGAAATCTGGAGTTATGGTGAACTAACTTCCACTTGATTTTGGAATGCCGGCCTCCCTTTTTTCCGACCTCTGACCTCCCTCCCTCCCTCCCTCCCCCCCCTCCCTCCCTCACCCCCTCCCTCGTCCTCGTGCTGTCTACAGGTGAGCCAAGACGGCAAGTCCCTCCTGGACAAGCTGCAGCGACCCCTGACCCCGGGCAGCGCCGACACGCTCACGGCGTCGGCCAACTACTCCAAGGCGGTGCACCACGTCCTGGACATCATCCACGAGGTGCTGCACCACCAGAGGCAGCTGGAGAACATCTGGCAACACCGCAAGGTCCGCCTGCACCAGCGCCTGCAGCTGTGTGTGTTCCAGCAGGACGTCCAGCAGGTAGGATACACACGCACGCACGCGTACGCATACATACACACACGCACGCGTGTAGACGCACACACACGGCATGCGTGTAGACGTACACACACAGGCATGCGTGTAGACGCATTCCAAATTTTCTATATTTTACGATTCAGTTTTTTGTATAACGCAATCGAAAAAAGAGTCATCATCAGAGACCTATGTATCTGCCTCCCAGACCCAATAATAATAATAACACACCTTCCTCGTTCGTTCAGAAAACGCTTTTCGTGCACGTACGTTCCAAAAACCCGAACGGAACCACGGGGGTGTAATTTGAGGCGGGGTACGTTTCGTCATCGACACTTCAGTTCTTCAAAGCGTTTCTCAGCCGCTCCTGGGGCTTCTCTGACGGGTGATGTTTCTCTGTGCGACGGCCTCACGGCCTCACGGGCCCTGGTGATTAGGACAGAGCTGCTTTCTACTCCTGGCTGCCCTGTAGGCATGCTCCCTCTCTCCCTCTCTCCCTCTCTCTCTCTCTCTTTCCCTCTCTCTCTCCCTCTCCCTCTCTCTCTCTCTCTCTCTCCCCCCCCTCTCTCTCTCCCCCCCCCCTCTCTCTCTCTCTCTCTCTCTCTCCCTCTCCCCCCCCTCTCCCTCTCTCTCTCCCTCTCCCCCCCCTCTCTCTCCTTCTCTCCCTCTCTCTCTCTCCCTCTCTCTCTCTCTCTTTCCCTCTCTCTCTCCCTCTCCCTCTCTCTCTCTCTCCGCCCCCTCTCTCTCTCTCCCTCTCTCTCTCTCCCTCTCTCTCTCCCCCCCTCTCTCTCTCCCCCCCCCCCTCTCTCTCTCTCTCTCTCTCTCTCCCTCTCCCCCCCCTCTCCCTCTCTCTCTCCCTCTCCCCCCCTCTCTCTCCTTCTCTCACTCTCTCTCCTCCTTCTCCTCCTGGTAGCCGTTGCCATGGTAATCCAATTTACAGCCACATCTAACGTGTCGGGGTGTTCCTGATGTCCCGTAAGAACGGACGTGTTCTGGAGGGACGAGACCTTGGAGGGCGACGTCATCCAAATTGTGTGCGTTCGGCATTAAAAAACACGAGGCGATTACCTCGGACCCATCTGCTAAATAGATAATAAGGCAATTATTAAACCGAGATGTATTATCTCAGCCCAACACGAAACGCTGACGCGTCGTTCCCGTAAATGGATTATGGATCTCTCTCTCTCTATCTCTCTTCCGTGTTTCCCCCGCAGTAAAAACCCTCTGACTTGGCACGTTGTAGAGAGAGAGAGAGAGAGAGAGAGAGAGAGAGAGAGAGAGAGGTGGGTCTGGGACGTGAGGGCAGTCTTTTGATATGGGCCTGAATAGACCTGTCACTCTCTCCTGGCTTCAGAGGTCCCGAAGCTCCCCCTAGTGGTCCAGGCAGCTCACTGCAATAACAAATCACA
>NC_137680.1:20295366-20330366 GCF_963989245.1 Nansenia antarctica
TTTATTTTTTTATTTTTTTTATTTTTACGGGAGCCATGCAAGAATCAGCTGGGTAAGTTTTAGCTAACGTTGTTAGCCAACTGGCTAACGTTATATTGTTAGGGTCGTAATGTTTATGTTAGCTTTACTGTTACATGTTGGAAAACAACGTCTCATGGACAGGGCTGTACATGCTATGAGCGTTTGTGCTATTAATTTATTTGCCCTGTGGCACGCATGTGACAGACAGAGGCGCTTGTATGTAACGTTACGTAGCAGGGGTTTTCCATGTTGAAGCCAGGAGAACGCGAGATGAAATGAAGTGAGGGGTGGTCGCTATTAAAATACCAGGTAGTCATGGTGGATGATCATGAATGATGCTTGATAAGTGAATGCTATTTCAATTATGTTGAGTCCACCAGCGAGCTGTCTGTAAGATAAACAGCGCCAAGCGTAGCCTACTAACGTGAGCTGTCTGTAGTCTAGCCAGCAATGCTAGCTAGCCAGTCAACTAGCTCTGTGAGCAGCTGTAGCTTGGCGTAACGTTAGGTTAGATAGCTAGTTAAGCCGGATTTATGCTTCTGCGTCGCCATTTACGCGCAGCGAAAAGCCACACGACTAATCGCGACTAATCGAAAAAATAATCGACAGATTAGTCGACTACCAAAATAATCGTTAGTTGCAGCCCTACACAGTGTACACATTGGCGCTGTGGGGGGCGGCTGTGGCGCAGGAGGTAGAGCCGCCGTCTAATGATCGCAAGGTCGGCAGGTCGGCGGTTCGAGCCCCGGCTGGTGAAATGTTGAAGTGTCCTTGGGGAAGACACTGAACCCCGAATTGCTCCCAGTGAGCGGGCCGGCCGGCGCCTTGCATGGCAGCTTGCCGCCATTGGTGTGTGAATGTGTGTGTGAATGAGTGAATGAGAGGCCGCTTTGGATAAAGGCGCTATGTAAGTGCAGTCCATTTATGCCCATGTCGGCATGGGTTCGAATCCAGCCCCACTCCCTGCTGACATGCCCTCTGTACTCCCTTCTTCTCCTTACTTTGCTGTCGGTCTTCACTGTATCTGTCTAATAACATGAAAAATATGAGTGGGACTGCCCCACTCAGAAAAAGAAAAAACCTTTAAAAAAAAGAGGTAGGTGGAGCTTTTCTCGACCACCCGTTCAGAACTGTTCAGGTGTTAGCGGGGGGCGCGCGGTGGCGTAGCGTATTAGACGTCGACGTATCTTAGCATGTCATCCCTCCTCTCTCTCTCTCTCCTGTCCTTCCTGTCAATGTCTACCGCCCTCTGTCCCAATGAAGCAGAAAATGGCCCTAAAAACATATTTAAAAAACTGGTAAAGAACTGATATTAGATCGCTATTTTTCCTATACGACCGTGGGGCCTGCTGCTGTCTGGAAGGGATCTCGACCACCCACGCCTTTGACGAAGTGACAAAACCTGTACTGAGACCTGTCAGCGACGTGCTGTAATATTTATCTCCCTTTTGACACCATAATGACGTCCGATGTGGAGCCCCCCAGGGGAGGGTTGTTGGGAGAGGGGTTCTTCATAACTCAACGCCGCTCGCAGTGAGGAAAGTTTTAAGTGCCTCCTTCCAGAGAGTTGAACCTTCCGTAGCCCCGAGCCAAAGTCAGGATTGGGAAATATATGACAGCAGTAATAAGAGGGTTGATACATGTGTTTAGTGGCATGGAGAATTTATGACATCAGCTACCGCAGGTCCGCCCACACAGGGAAGTGGGTGGGTGTGTGTGCGTTTCTGTGTGTGTGCGTGTGTCTGTGTGTGTGCGTGTGTGTGCGTGTCTGTGTGTGTGCGTGTCTGCGTGTGTCTCTCTGTGTGTGTGTCTGTGTGTGTGTGTGTGTGTCTGTCTGTCTGTCTCTGTGTGTGTGTGTGTGTGTGTGTGTGTGTGTGTCTGTGTGTCTGTCTGTGTGTCTGTCTGTGTGTGTGTGTGTGTGTGTGTGTGTGTGCGCGTGTGCGTGTGTGTGTGCGCGTGTGTGTGTGTGAGTGTGTGTGTGTCTCTGTGTGTGTGTGTGTGTGTGTGTGTGTGTGTGTGTGTGTGTGTGTGTGTGTGATCTCCCGTGACTGCGGATGGGCTGCCCCAACGAGACCCTGACATTGACAGAAGGGTCGTTTCCTGAACGTAACACACACCTACAACACAGCACAGCTGTCCTCCCCCCTACACTCCAAACATTGTTCTCTCTCCGCCTCGGAGCCAGCCGCAACCCTGTCACAACGAAGGAAGCTGTTTCTGAAAAATGTCTCAAAGCTGTAAGTTGTCATATCTCCTATATCAGATCTCCTATTTTTGCAAATGAAAACAGGTTGTGTGTTTTCAAAAGACTTCTCTCGTGTAAAATTGGGTTCGTTCCACTTAACTGAGCCACTTTATTCCGAGGTGTAGGCTTCATAATACCGTCTGGCAGTTTATTATATATGAGCTTGTTGGGAATTGTCACAACAAACACTTCACAGCTCTTTAGTTAGTTATATAAGAAACTAGCGGAAGATCTGGGCTACGCTATCTATCCGTGTTGCTTACTACTAACGTACACATAGATAGAGCGGCGTTTAACCTTTCTGCAGTGCCGACGGAGGTCTGTTCTCTGTTACTCAGGACAGGTTGACATATGTTTTGTGTACTGTACATGACACATACTCATCGGTGACATCATACGGTGACATCATACTCAAAAGGAATTATTTCTTGATTTCCATATGGTGGTCATATCTCCCGTCTGTTGGCTTACGGCGGTTTGGGGGATTAGACCGTTCCAAACTCAAGGTGTGGGGGGGGGGCTCGTAGAGGGCCTGCGTGTTTTGTCTTTTGTGTGTGTTTTGGAAAAATGGACATGTAGGAAATGGAACAACCCATGCGGGTGGTAGATTGGGCAGGGTGAGGTCCCCTCCCTCCTGCCCCCCCCCCCCCCCCCGTACGAGAGCTTTGGGTCCACTGTGCCAACACACGACCAGATGGTTAATCCTCTCGAAAATGACCCACGCCTCCTCTGACCATTCAGAAAACAACGGCGCTCGACTCTCGTTCGACTCTGTCTGAATCTATCTCACTTCTTCTTTTGTTCCTACGCTCCTTTTATTTCGTTATCGCTCTCTCCCCCCTTTCATTTCCCTCTCCCCTGCGTCTCTCTGCGCAGTATCTCTGTGTGTGTCTCTCTCTCTTTCTCAATCTATCTCCGTCTCTCTCTGATGCTCTTATCTTAGATCAGTGTTCCCCCCCTTCTTTAGTTTTCATCTGTCTCCCACCCTCCCTTTCCTACACGTTTCTCTCTCCCTCTCGTTCCTGCTATCATATGACATCATGTTGTCTTCAGACGGGGTCAGACACTTGACCTCTCTGAGCCTCTGCCGGGGAGACCGTTTCCCTGTAGCTTTCGAAGTGTCGCTCTCGTGTGATTGGCTGTCTTTGACCTCTGGCCCCTTCTGGAGTGTTACCAGTGTGTGTGTGTGTGTGTGTGTGTGTGTGTGTGTGTGTGTGTGTGTGTGTGTGTGTGTGTGGTGTGTCTGTGTCTGTGTCTGTGTCTGTGTCTGTGTGTGTGTGTGTGTGTGTGTGTGTGTGGGTGGGTGTGTCTGTGTGTGTGTGGGTGTGGGTGTGTCTGTGTGTGTCTGTGTGTGTGTGTGTGTGTGTGTGTGTGCGTCTGTGTCTCATCGGCTGCTGTGTGTGTGTGTGTGTGTGTCTGTCTGTGTCTGATGGGCTGATGTTTGTGTGTCTGTGTGTGTGTTTGTGTGTGTGTCTGATCGGCTGATGTTTGTGTGTGTGTGTGTGTGTGTGTGTGTGTCTGATCGGCTGATGTTTGTGTGTCTTTGTGTGTGTGTGTGTGTGTGTGTCTGATGGGCTGGTGTGTGTGTGTCTGTGTGTGTCTGTGTCTGTGTCTGTGTCTGTGTGTGTGTGTGTGTGTGTGTGTGTCTGTGTGTGTGTGTGTGTATGTGTCTGACGGGCTGATGTGTGTGTGTGTCTGATGGACTGATGTGTGTGTGTCCTGCAGCTGTGGACGTGGCTGGAGGAGCTGCAGAAGGAGCTGCTGGATGACGTGTACGCCGAGTCTGTGGAGACGGTCCAGGACCTGATCAAACGCTTCAGCCAGCAGCAGCAGACCACCCTGCAGGCCACCGTCAACGTCATCAAGGAGGGGGAGGACCTGATCCAGCAGCTCAGGTGAGCCACAGTCCCCCTCTGCCGGAGACGGGCCATAAACCCCCCAGCAATCCAGCACTGTTGTTCACCGATCGTAACGTTAGAACTTTTATTTTTATTTTTATTTTTAGAATTATAAGGTTCTATCTCCATTTTTGGTCAAAATTTAGTTTTTTACATAATCTGATCCCTTAGGTGTTTATTAATGCCTGTGTGGTGTTATTTTTTAAATGTTAAAAAACATTTAAATGTTGACATTTTTTTGTTAGTAATTCATAAAATACAAAGGTTCCATCTCACAAAACATAATGAAATGTAAAAACGTTGACGCTCAATATCTCTGAACTCCCCTAAACGGAGATAGAACCGTATAATTCTAAGCTCACGCGATGTAGTGAACCGAAATAGTGAGTTAAGTTAAGTAGCCTTGAGGACCGATGGTTCTTGAGCCTGCCGACCCATAGGGAGCAGGAGCCTATCTACTGTTTCGGTAGCGTGAGGCAGCTTGATGTATAAGTTCCCCACCTGGACATGACACTGGTATGTTGCAGGGTCTTACCCCCCTAAGGTCTAACCCTTAATGCTGAGTGCCAAGCAGGGAGGCATCGGGAAACCATTTTTAAAAATAGTGTGTGGTACGACTCGGCCGGGGATCGAACTCACGACCTCCCGATCTCAGGGCGGACGCTCTAACCGCAAGGCCACGGAGGTGGTCAGACATGGGATCGGGCTGCCCTCTCTCATCTGGCCATGACAGTTTTACCTGTACAGATATCATTATAAAGTATAATCAGTATCATCCATATGCTCATCTACATATACACTATATGGACAAAAGTATTGGGACACCCCCGAACGTCACACCCATATGTGCTTGTTGAACTTCTCATTCCAAAACCATGGGCATTCATATGGAGTTGTTCCCACCTTTGCTGCTATAACCCGCACCAACCTACAGACCTTTGGGGACAGAGCCTTCAGCGTGGCAGCTCCCACCCTCTGGAACTCCCTCCCCATAGCGATCCGCAACGCACCCACCCTGGACTCCTTCAAACTAGCCCTCAAAACTCATCTGTTCTCCAAGGCCTTTGGCCCCTAGTCACTGTTTTAGTTTTTGCTTTGTTGTTTTCTGTTTAGTCTGTCCGTTTCATTCCCTTGTTAAGCGTCCTTGGGTTTTTGAAAGGCGCTATATAAATTAAAGCTATTATTATTATTAATATTATAACAGCTTCCACTCTTCATGGGAAGACTATCTACTAGATTTTCGAATACGGTTGCGAGGATTTGCTGCCATTCAGCCACAAGAGCATTAATGAGGTCGGGGCACTGATGTTGGGTGAGAAGGACCGGCTCGCAGTCTGCGTTCCAATTCATCCCAAAGGTGTTGGATGGGGTTGAGGTCAGAGCTCTGTGTGCAGGCCAGTCAAGCCAAACCATGTCATTATGGAAAGGGCCTTCCCCAAACTGTTGCCACAAAGCTGGAAGCATACAATTCTCTAGAATTGCATTGTATGCTGTAGCATTAAGACTTCCCTTTACTGGAACTAAGGGGCCTAGTCCAAACCATGAAAACAGCCCCAGACCATAATTGTGTCCACATACCCCCCTTTTTCCTGGTAAAAGCGACATGTCTCATTTAAGAAAAAACTAATTGTACACATACTATACCACCCTCCCTCACAGTAACAATGCCATGGTTGTTTTGTTGCTTTTCTAGACTTGAGCAACTACGTACAGCAATAACATCGTCCCCTTAGGGCTGCGTTCACCCCTACTATTAAGGAGACGGTGATCGCACCGGTGCGCTACTAACTAGCTGGCAACAAGAGGTACATTTCTGGGGGAGGAGCTCGTCCCGCGTCTTAACACGTCGTTAAAACAGCGACAACAATCCCACACCGTGTGATGTTCTTCCGTGTAATCCCCGACAGGTGGTTGTGATGTGTTTGTGTGACTCTTTCTCTTCAACCTCTGACCCCCGTCCCCCCCCTCCCCCCTCCACCTCCCCTCCACCCCGCCCCCCCCACACACAGGGACTCGGCCATCTCCAGTAACAAGACCCCCCACAACAGCTCCATGGCCCACATCGAGAGCGTCCTGCAGCAGCTGGACGAGGCCCAGGCTCAGATGGAGGAGCTCTTCCAGGAGAGGAAGATCAAGCTGGAGCTCTTCCTGCAGCTGCGCATCTTCGAGAGGGACGCCATCGACGTGAGTGTGGACCCTCGCACGACGCCCCCCCCCCCCCCCCCGTCGGCTCCCTCTTGTCAGTCTGTCCGGTTATTCGAACGCGGCGTGTTTTAGCTTCACACTTTTTAGTTCGTCGGTACTTGGAGGTGTCGTCGTAGGTGTGTTTCGGGGGGGGAGGGGGGGGGGGGGACGAGTCGGTTTGTCGGTAGTCTGTGGAGTTTTTTCGCGGCGACAAACGATCGTGTCGGCGGTAATTCCGCCTGACAGTTTTTGCGGAGTGATTCGTCGCTTGTTTTAAAACTCCCTGCTCTTTTTTATGTCCCAATTTGAGTCTGGTGAAGCCTTGAATCCCCCCCCCGCTGTGAGACAAAATGGTTCCTCGCCACTCTTGGAGCTAATAGATCTCTCCTGCCGCCTCTGTGGTGATCAAAGGACGGCTGAGGCATATTTGATGAAAGATATTGATTCACATCCCCCCCCCCCCGAAAAATTAAAGCATCAGCCTTTGAACGTATAGCCTCGAGCATAGAGGCAGTGAGCAGAGACCGATATTCATTAAATTAGCCCCGAGTTCTGGGTATTTATGGTCCTGGAGCGGTGAGTCATTAAGGGCTGTGGCTGGGTCTGGATGCGTAGGGGAGAAGTGGTAGTAAAGTTGTCACTGTGAAACAGAAAGCAGGACAGATTAGTGTCTACACCACCGCCCCGCATCTGGAGATTACAATAACACACGTACTGGTTAGTTCCTCATTTGACATTTTCCTCTATATTTTCCCAAGAGTTCCAAGTTAAAGAAACCCTTAATGATGTGTATGAAATATTGGTCAGTACTTAAGAAAAACACATCATTCTAAGCATGTATATCCATGCGTTCAACCTCACAGTGAGGTAAAACTTTACCGTATTGGTACGCTGCAGAGAGTACCCGTATCAGCCGCCCATATCATTACCAGAACTTCCATAGATCATATCACTCTGGTTCTTCAACAACTCCATTGGCTTCCCGTTAAATACCACATTGATTTCAAAATTCCGCTCCTCACTTTCAAGGCCCTTCACAATCTTGCACCTCCATATCTCTCTGAACTCCTTCACACCTACACTCCCTCTCGCACTCTCCCATCCTCCGCTACCTTTCAGCTCACTATACCTTCTGCCCGCCTGACCACTATGGGGTCTAGAGCCTTCAGCCACTGTGGAACTCTCGTCTCTGGAACTCTCTTCCTCAAGACACCCGGAACACTGACTCTCTCTCCACCTTCAAATCCTGCCTGAAAACCCACCTTTTTAAAACTGGCTTATTTTTAAAACTTTGAGATTGTTGTTTTGAAGTCTTTTGTCTTGTTTTGTTTTGTTTTTGTTTGTTTGGATCACTGTTTGAACTTGATCTGTTGCATGTTTTTAATGATGCTTTGTAAGGTGTCCTTGAGTGCTTTGAAAGGTGTCCTTGAGTGCTTTGAAAGTAGTTATTAGTAGTAGGAGTACAGTAAAGCCTGTAGCACGGTAGCTCTGCACGGTAGCCAGCCCTGGGAGTGGCGTGTCGGATTCTCTTGTCAGTATGACACAGTGCTGTGGCATGCGGTGCAGGAGTGGAGAGAGTACTTTCCTCTACTCCTCCCCACACACACACACACACACACACACACACACATACCAGGCCTCTCCTTCCTGGCTCCCACGTGAGAGAGAGGCTCGAAGGGAGCGTTGGCGGTGCAGGTTGAGGTGAGGGGCGGGGGGGCGTGAGGCACACAGTGGCAGGGATCAGGAAGGGGGCAGTCCAGGGGCAGAGCAGAGAGTCTCCGTGTGCCAGAGAGAGAGAGAGAGCCAGCAGCCGGGGGAAGAGATGGTCTGTCTGCTCAGTGAGGGGATTTTACTCTGCTGCTTTGTGAGAGCCCGGTAAGTGGCAGGTGAAGAGAAGTATACTGGAAGAGGCGAAGAAACTTGTGGTATTTATGCCTGGGAGGGAGCTTTACTTGTCGTAATGTGCCCACGAGTACGTTGTACATACACTGTACATACGGTGGTTTCAGTGGAAAGATTTGATTTCAGAAGAGATTTTGCTGCAGTTTATCGAAAATCTGTGTTATCGGATTTGTTTGGTTTTGTTCTAGGGTTTCGGTACTCTAGAACTTGGAATGCTTCGAAATGCTTTGTTCTAAGGACTGACTGAGTTCCTAGTCCGAGAAGGGCTGTCGAAATAATGGTGTCTGTCTGTCTGTCTGTCTGTGGTACCGGCTCTGACTTGCTCGTATTGTAAACAAATAAAACAAAGGAAGATCTACACCACTGACTATGATGCCGCTTATATAACACCACAGGTTTGGTTGGTGAAAGAGACTGTCACCGAGGCATTCGATTGGTCACCAACCAGTACAGAACTATATATAGAGCACATGGCAATACAGGTCTGTTTACCTTTGTCCTTTGTTGCAAAGTTGCATACAGAAAACATAAAAGTGGACGCCGACATCGAAATCCACGTGTGTCGTGTGATGTGTTTCTGAGTTTCAACGAATCCTGTAAGCAAATCACTTCCAGGAACCAACAGCGATTTCCTCAGAAAGGACAATGACTTGATTTGTTGAACTTTCGGTTCTGCTCAGTGAGGAAGGATACAAAACGAAAGCCAAGGGTCACCACCGCTGAAGGAAGTGTCTTCACGGCTCGTCGACTTAAAAAACGCAGCTCTGACTGAAACAGAAACAGAAAGCGAGCCTTTTCACCTGCGGGATGGCCCCCCACGCCTCCCATTAAGTGACTGGTTAGCTCTGGGCGCTAACCTCTCCCTCGTGGGACCCTCGTCTCTCTGCTAGCCAGCGCAGTCCTCACACGGGCTCTCCTATAGATCAGCCTCAGGAGCTTACGGGAGCTGGAGGAAATGAAAACGGCCCAGCGGAGAGAATCAGGAATTCATACATTCCGATTAGACGTACTTACGTGAAGAATTTCTTTCTGGTTCATTCTTTCTGGTTTCGACAGACCTCTCGACTCCTCTCTCTCCCCCATTCCGGAGGTTTCAGTCGTTTGAGTGGATGAAGGCAGCTGCCTAAAGCTTCTTGTTTTCATCCTTAACTCTCTCTCTCTCGTCTCTGATCCAGTTTGTTACCGTAGTTACTTCTGCTGCAAGGCTGGGGTTGACCCCCCGTATTACTTTTCCATAGTTTTCCCTCGCCGGTCGTATGTCTTGACGCTATTGAGTCTCGCGTTTCTCTCGGACACATTCTTTGCGTTCTGGCTCTTTAGCATTTGGGGGCGAAGGCGCAGCTGAATGTGATGGAATGGAAACCAGTAGCCAGCCTGTCTCTGGAACCTCACTGGATTGATTTCATAAGAAAAAAAAAGAAAAAAAAGATTAATATTCCAAGATATTAATAACAAAATATGATATCTTTGGTCCTGGGTCTCTAACAATGTGTTTGGAGGATCGAGTGAAGCACTGTGGTGGTGTACTGCATCATAGTGCTAGGATGGTGATTGGTTGGTTCATGATTCACCTTTCAACCAGTGCATGTGTGGGCACTCAACCAATTACTGATGTCACAGGATCTCCGTTACCATGGCTGCTGTCATGTCAGCCTCCTGTCTGAGTGGTTCCAAAGGAGGGAGAGAGAGAGAGAGAGAGAGGGAGAGAGAGGGAGGGAGGGAGAGAGGGAGAGAGAGAGAGGGAGAGAGAGAGAGAGAGAGAGAGAGAGAGAGAGAGAGAGAGAGAGAGAGAGAGAGAGAGAGAGAAAACACTAAACACTTGTCAGCTGGGCTTCAGTTTTGTCAATAGGTAGACATTATGTATACAGTATGAATCCTGTTACTCGTATTCTGCCGTAGAGTGTCTGAGTGTGCGCGTCTGTGTCTGTATGTGTGTGTTTGCGTCTGCGTGTGCGACTATGTCTACGTGTGCCCGCACGCGCTCGCTCGCTACTCTAACCTCCCTCCCCCCTATCCCGCCCGCACACAACGCAGATCATCTCGGACCTGGAGTCGTGGAACGAGGAGCTGTCTCAGCAGATGAGCGAGTTCGACACGGAGGACCTGCCGCTGGCGGAGCAGAGGCTGCAGCACCACGCAGACAAGAACCTCACCATGAACAACCTCACCTTCGACGTCATCCACCAGGGCCAGGAGCTGCTGCAGTACGTCACCGAGGTGCAGGCTTCTGGTGAGTGTGGGAGAGGGTGGTCACACACACACACACTCACACACACATGCACTCACACACACATGCACGCACGCGCATTCTCTGTCTGTCTGTCTGTCTGTCTGTCTGTCTGTCTGTCTCTCTCTCTCTCTCTCTCTCTCGCATTATCTCTCTCCCTCTCTCTCTCTGTCTCTGTCTCTCGCTCTCTCTCTCTGTCTCTCTTTCTCTCTCTCTCTCTCTGTCTGTCTCTTTCTGTCTCTCTCTCTCTATTTCTCTCTCCCTCCCTCTCTCTCTCTCTCTCTGTCTCTCTCTTTCTCTCAACGCCCCCCCCCCCCCCCCCCCCCACGTACACACACAGTGCAGTAGCCCTACCGTACGACACTCACTCAGGCAGAAACGTCAACAAACTCTTACTCACTCCCACGTCGTCACACACCTATGGTGTGTTTACATGTATACACTTTGCGGTTCCGTTGCCGTGTCCGGTTACACACCCGCACGCCTCCACCACGCTTCCCTCTCCCATGTCAGTTTACTGACAGTAGCCTGAGCCGCTACTGTCGTACTGTTTATCACAGCATGCATCTCCACGCTGCTGTGGTTTTGATCTGCAGCGCTGCTTTATCAGGTTAGCAGGGCCGGGGAACGTATTAGACGGTTTTTAAAGCCCCGCTCACTGCCAGTGTTGCTGTGGAGAGGAGCAGATGTTGTAAATCGTGACGTTAGAATTATAAGGTTCTATCTCCATTTTTGTCCAAATTGAGTTTTTTACATAATCTGATCCATTAGGTGTTTATTAATGCCTGTGTGGTGTTATTTTTAAAATGTTGACTTTTTTTAGTTCGTAGTTAATAAAATACAAAGGTTCCATCTCACAAAACATAATGGAATGTAAAAACTTTGACGTCCAATATCTCTGAACTGCCCTAAACGGAGATAGAAGCTTATAATTCTAAACTCACAAAATGTTGTACATTTCTTTATTAGGATAAACCCTTTGAGATGTCTCATCTCGTTTTCGAGAGGGTCCTAACATAATATCACAATCATAACAGCAGAAATAATGAGAGATACAAGGATGACAAAATACAGACAGACAAGAGACAAACAACAACATACGTTACTCATTGAAAACATTGAAAACATTACAACCATAACAAGCCAAAATGGCTAATAGAATATGGGAAGGTGGATCTACATACTATAATATACATACTACATTCTGCAATATAGGTATATATGATTGACGAGCTTCAGGCTCGGCCAGCTCTGCTGCTGGGAGGTAGGGAGGGAGGAGGGGGGGAGGCGGGGAGGGAGGGGCAGAGCAGTTTAAAGCCCCGCTCACTGCAAGTGTTGCTGTGGAGAGGAGCAGACGAGCTTCAGACTAGGCCAGGTCAGCACTGCTGCTGGGAGGGAGGGAGGAGGGAGGGGCAGAGCAGTTTAACCCAGCTACCAGAGCTGGAGAACCAAGCACAGCAGGCCCAGAGCAGATCTCATCTGGTAATCCTGTAGACTCATCTCTCTCATCGCTCGCTGCCGGGGGAAAGCGCTAGGCGATGCCATACAAACGCAGGCTGCCGCTGTGCATGCGCGCACACACACACACACACACACACACGCACACACGCTCACAGACACGCGCGCACACACACTCACACACGCACACACAAGCACACACACACGCTCACACAGACACACTCTCACACGTGCACATACACACACACACACAGCGATTTTTGCATAACCGCCATCGGTATCTCAGAGCAAATCAAGCTTTACATTTTCCCTCCTGGACATCAGAGAGAGACATACACACACAGACACACACACAGAGAGAGAGAGAGACACACACAGACACACACAGACACACACACAGAGAGAGAGAGAGACACACACAGACACACACACACACACACACAGAGAGAGAGAGAGACACACACACAGACACACACACACAGAGAGAGAGAGAGAGACACACACACAGACACACACCCAGAGAGAGAGAGACACACACAGACACACACACACACAGAGAGAGAGAGAGAGCGCTGTGAGCTGGGTGTTCTCTGTGCTCTAGTCTCTGTGTTCTCCAGCCCCAATGCAGTTCTGGACGGCGGGAGTCAAATGTGAGTAATGTCCATGATGGCGGCAGCTTCGCCAGCGCCCGTCTGCCGGGGAGAACGGAGCCACTGATGGTGGTGTAATCTCTCTCCTCTGCCAAGCTCCCTCCCCTCCTCTACCCCCTCCCCTCCTCTACCCCCTCCCCTGCTCTACCCCGCGGTCCAGAAGGACCTATTTATCCTGGATGCTGGCCTTGAAACCTATCACGGCTAAACTGTTTTATGTTTTTTTTATTTTATTGAGTATGGCTCTAACTAACTCTCTTTTTCCTCTTTTTTTTTTCTTTCTTTCTCCCTCTCTGTCTGCTTTCCTTCTCCTTCCATCCATCCCTCCTACGTCCCTCCCTCTGCCCCTCTCTCCCTGACCTCTCCCTCCTTCCCTCCTCCCTCCCTCCATCCCCCCCCTCCTTCCCTCCTCCCTCCCTCCATTCCCCCCCCCCTCTCCCTGACCTCTCTCCCCCCCCCCCCCCCCCCCCCCCTCCAGGTGTGGAGTTGCTGTGTGACAGGGACGTGGACATGGCCACGCGGGTGCAGGACCTGCTGGAGTTCCTCCACGAGAAGCAGCAGGAGCTGGACGTGGCGGCGGAGCAGCACAGGAGACACCTGGAGCAGTGTGTGCAGCTGCGCCACCTACAGGCCGAGGTCAAACAGGTACGTGACCTCCCTCTCGCTCGCTATCCCTTTCCCTCTCCCTCTCGCTCGCTAACCTCTCGCTCTCTCTCTATCCCTTTCCCTCCCTCTCTCTCTCTCTCTCTCTCTCTCCCCCACCTCTCCCTCTCTCTCTCTCTCCCCCACCTCTCCCTCTCTCCCTCTCTCTCTCTCCCTCCCTTCCTCTGTCTCTCTCTCCCCCCCTCTCTCTCTCTCTCCCCCCCTCTCTCTCTCTCCCTCTCTCTCTCCCTCCCTCCCTCTGTCTCTCTCCCCCCCTCTCTCCCTCTCCCTCTCTCTCCCTCTCTCTCTCTCTCTCTCTCTCTCTCTCTCTCTCTCTCCCTCTATCTCTCTCTTCCCCTGTCGTCCCGCTTCCTTGAAGTAGAGGATAACCATTGTCGTGTAAATGTTAGATTTGAAGCATTGCTCACTGCATTAAAGTGGTGTGTTTCATCGAGTTCATTGACGGTTGAAATGACGGGTGAAATATAATATAGGTTAAGTATGTTAGTACGGTAGTATGAGCATCGATCACAGTGCGTAAGACGGGTACAGGTATCATTCTGTGCACGTGTGCTCTACCGTCAGGCTAAGAGGATGTGCTCACTGATTATTTCTGACATAGAGTCCCTGTCTGCTTAATTCTGGGACGGAGTTATCATGACGTTTCAGAGCGACAGACCGAGCGCTGTCTGTACATGATCCGTGACTCATCGGTTCTCAGCGAGGGAAGAATGTCAGCTGGCTGAATATCAAACAGAACAGACATGATACTCCGTCATTACGGGCTTCAACCACCATTTTTATGGCTGATTTATCAAGACACGTTCCGTCTTAACAATGTCACAGCTCTCCTTTAAATTCGACTTTACAGAGATTATAATTACTTAATTAAAGGGGTGTAGCGAAGAATATCATAGCTTCTGTTGTTCTATTCAAATTTCGAACCCGCAAATTACCGACCATGAACACACTTGGATCGTTTATAAGATTCTTCAAAAACAAACAATGGAGTCAGTTAGAGTCCAAGCCAAGGGCCCAACTTGGGGTCAAATCTCACATGCCCCAAATCTTTAATATCACTTGAAAACAATGTGGTACATTTTATTCATTTTGTTTACCTCCCATGGGCTGAATTAGGTGAAGTGTGCCTCTTTTTTTTACTAAACCCACACCATTTGTAACATTCTGAATAGCAAATACATTCTTGAAAGCAATTTATTTTTTACTAATTCAACAAGAATTAGAAGCTTAGAATTCTTTTTTTGTGGCCTGGGGTGGTCCAGTGGTCTAGCACCGCGGTCTACAGTGCACACATATGCCCATGTCGGCATGGGTTCGAATCCGGCCCAAGCCCTGCTGACATGCCCTCTCTCCCTTCTTCTCCTTACATTCCTGTCTGTCTTCACTGTACCTGTCCAATAAAATTACAAATATGAGTGGGACTGCCCCACTCAAAAAAAAATACTTTTACTTTTAACCCCCCCCCAAAAAAAAGAAGAATTGGAAGCTTAGAATATATATATATATAATTGTTTTTACACCCTAAAATACCATCTGGGGTCCGGCCAAACCCCTGTTGGAGGTTTGACGGTTTTTAAAATGATGTGATTTGACATGTTTTTGGCGTAGACGGTTGTGTCCTCATTCCTTCACGGCCCAGTAAGGATATAGTGTGTTATTCTCTTAAGGTCACTAAATAAGTCAGCTAGCAAACCGTGTTCTACCATTCCCCCATGTGGAAACAAGATGGCTGGAAGGCTGTAACAGAGTATGCTGGGAAAGTAGAACAATCCTTTAGAGATGTCCTGCCCTAAAACTGCGAAGAAAAAAACTAGGCCAGGAGCGTCATCTGTTAATCTTTATTCGCCGTATTTATTCCTTCACTTATTAATATATTTCCTGAGCCGCGGTAGGGCCAGAGATTACGTGTGTCCTGGGTGGGAGGAGGAGGAGGAGGAGGCCTCTGCGCTGTGCCCGTCGAAATAGTTGAGCTCTCCGTCACAGTGTGTCAGATTCACACCAGCTGTTTCTGCTGACTCAGAGAGAGTGGGGGAGGGAGGGAGGGAGGGAGGGAGGGAGGAGACGGTGTGGAATTCTCCCTCGGGCTAACCCTGTGTGTATGTGGGAGAGGGGAGTGGAGGGGTGGGGGGTGTCGGAGCATGTGTGTGTGTGTGTGCCTCAACTGACCTGACCCCCCCTTGACCCGTGGTGTTAATGTTAGTAGTCTTGTTGCTGTATGTGTGTTTGAGTGATGGCGGGTGGGGGGGGGGTGATGGGGGGGTAGGGCTACATGTATGTTGTGTGCTGTGCTCTCGTACAAGACTTGATGAGAGCGTGTGCGTGTGTTTCAGGTGCTGGGTTGGATCCGTAATGGAGAGTCCATGCTGAACGCAGGACTGATCACCGCCAGCTCTCTCCAGGAGGCGGAACAGCTTCAGAAGGAGCATGAGCAATTCCAACACGCCATAGAGGTACTATCTTCTCCCTGCTCCCTGCTCCCTCCCCTTCTCATCCCAAACCCCTGCCTTATATCTACTATACATCCTCTCTTCCATCCCTCTCTCTCTCTCTCTCCCTCCCTCAATTCACCACAGGCTGTGCTAGGCTACATTTTCCTTTGAACTCCTTTTGAGCAGGGCTCATTAGCATGCAGGCCTATACATGACCTACTTCTTAGTTCTGCTGAAATATGTAGACGTGAAGGTTCCGGGAAAAACGTCTGTATTATAGAAGAAGAGAAATATCGGTTATTATCCGAGTTTAGTACTCCAATTACTTCTTCCAATTTGTTTTGGTCCCTGCTTTCGCGACACGGCTAACGAAGAAGTCTTTTTTTTTTTTTTTAAGAGGTGCGCCAGCAAGTCGTGAGAGGAACAGGGAGCCCCCCGATCACCAGAGTTCAGATGTGTGAGAAAAGACTTGCTTTGATGTTCGCTGCTGAAGCCCCCCCCCCCCTCTGAGCTCAGCACCTGCTCTGTTAGGAGAGAAGGCCTCTGAACGTTTCAGTAACACCGTCACTATTCAAATGACGATGTTTACCTCAGGCGTTAGATTGATTGATTTTTTTATTTGGGTAAAAAGTAGACGAGTACATCCCAGAGCAGAGGCGGATTTAGGATTGTAGGAGATCCGGGGCTTAGCCCAGAGGGAGAAAATAATGTGCGCACGGAGCGCGCCGGAAAAATCAACCTTCAACCTTCAACTTACCACCACCTTAAAGCGGACAAAAGGCTGTATTACAAAATAGACAGTAAACACACACACACACACACACACACACACACGTCAGTCACCATCATTTATATTTGTATAGAATTACAGAATTGATGGGCTGAGGCTAGTTATGTTACAGTATGTATATCAGGGCAGACTCTGTGCTCACCACTTATATTGTATTGATTGTCTTGTCCTGTGTTATATGACGATATATTACATGTATTGTTGGCCTGTGTATAGTAGTGAAATCAAATTCCCCCTGGGACATTAAACAAACTTAGTTAGTTAGTGTTACATCTTAGGATAGATTTGAGTCATGTTCTGTATACATACATACTACCATAAGGGCATACTTAATGTGGTTACTCCATGTTTACTAGCTGTAACATTAACGTTACATCATTCTTTTTCACTTGTTACTCAGTCAACCAGAGTGCAGATATCAAAGACTATCAGCCTGTTATTCACTTTATTTGTATAAGTATTATCCTTTGTTTGATTTCTTACCATGTACCGTAACAGTACCTTGCTATGTTTCAGTTTCATTATAACATAACGTTATGTTATGATAGCCAGCTAGCATTAGCAAACCGGAAAAGTAGTGTCAGTGAGTCAGTCACCTTTCTAATAAGATTCACAAACCTGAAACATCATCTATGTCATCACTGCTGGTGATGTCATTGTTGTCAGCTGCTGATACTGCTGCTGCAACAGTTCTTGGTGCTTGTTTTGTTGAAAAAACTTTCAGATATCCATCCTTACAATTTTGCAAGTCAGGCACTGATTGAGATCACTTCTTCTTCAGGGCAGGGCAGGCTGCGCAGTACGCAGGCTAATGTCGCGCAGCTGCTGCCTCTCTGTTGAACTCCGGTACTGCACGTTACTCACGAGATTTATTTATTTATTTTTTTAATTTTTTTGAAAAGTAAAACATTCGGGGCTTTCCAGAAAACATCCGGGGCTTGAGCCCAAGTAGCCACCCCCTAGCGCCGCCCCTGTCCCAGAGGATGGCACGTAAAAGTGGATGAAACACATGTTTCCGACATGGTCCTCGTTGGTAGACAAAGAACAACAAAGACAAGAACATACAAAAAGAAATACACTGAGAAACATACAAAGAGCAGTACAATAAGAATACAGCTTGTCATTCTTTACACAAAAGTGCTGCGTATCAGTGTGTATGTGTATGGGTAGGAGTGTGTATGACTATGCTGAGAAAGGGTTCGGGGGGACAGCAACTCAGTTCCCCTTTAACGACATTTAACCCCCGACACGTTTCGGAGCCAACTCCTTTTCGTCTCCTTTCGCGCTATCGACCGCAACCCGGTAGTATCATCTCTCTACCGGCCCTTGGATTATTGATGAATGAAATAAAAGCACTTAATTATTAACTACTGTAACGGTGATACGTGACATACGTCATGTCCACATCTCAGAGGGGGTACATCTCAATGCTAAGGGGGGGGGGGGGGGGGGGGTAGTGCTAGTTTTATGTGGAGTGGTGGACGACACAGTCACATACTGACCCTCCTCTCTGACTGACTTCTCCTCCAGAAAACCCACCAGAGCGCTCTGCAGGTGCAGCAGAAGGCAGAGGCCCTGCTCCAGGCCAACCACTACGACATGGACATGATCCGGGACTGCGCCGAGAAGGTGGCCGACCACTGGCAGCAGCTCATGCTCAAGATGGAGGACCGGCTCAAGCTGGTCAACGCCTCGGTGGCCTTCTACAAGACCTCCGAGCAGGTAAGGGGAGGTTGTACCGTCACCGCGGTCACCGCGGTCACCGTGGTCACCGTATGCCCTGGCAACCGGCTACTTGCCGTTCCCCCCTAGCGACGTGGCCCAGATACAGGGTGTTAGATAGAACCGCTACCCCGGATAGGATGGCTTAGCAGGTATCGTGTGCCATTTGCATTTTGCATTAAGCCTCGATGACCGTGCGTAGGCCGTAGGGTGCATTATGGGTAGTGCCGTTCTGACGGTTGTCTTTGCTTGTGGTGCTCTCTCTCTCTGGGGCAGGTGTGCAGCGTGCTGGAGAGCCTGGAGCAGGAGTACAAGCGGGAGGAGGACTGGTGCGGGGGAGCGGATAAACTGGGCCCCAACAGCGAGTCGGACCACGTCACCCCGATGATCAGCAAACACCTGGAGCAGAAGGAGGCGTTCCTTAAGGTAACGCAGGGCTCGGATGTGACACGGTCTGGTCGTCCGGTCGGCATGTCTGCAACCAATCAAAATGTTGGGACTTTTCTTTCGAAACTACGGAAATACGGAAATACGAATCGCGCCACAAACTTTGGCTAGTCAAGGCAAAATACTGCAACGTAATGGACTGGGTGAGTCATCCCCCAAATGCACCCCTAGTGAACTAGAACACTACTTTTACATTGTTAGCAGGCTCACAAAACAAGCCGCGTCAGTCGACTAGCGACTGTCGTCATCGATTTTCAACACACTCGGAAACGTATTCACGTTTTTTCGGAAGAAAGGTCCGACCGTTACATCGGATCCCGAACATGAGGACCAAATTGAATGATCAGACTGTGTCACATTTCAGTGTTGTGGAGTTTGTGTTCGATAGGTCGATGTGATAGAGGGATACGGTGTTAACGGGCTTAGTGATTTTAGCGCACGACACAATGGGTTTGACTTGTGTGCTGTGTCATTCGTTCATTGACCCCCCCCCTCCCTCCCCAGGATTTGTGTGTAGCGTTAGTCCTGTATTTGATACTGACTCTCTGACCCCCCCCCCCCCTCCCAAGGCGTGTACGTTGGCCAGGCGGAATGCCGACGTCTTCCTGAAGTACCTGCACAGGAACAGCGTCAACATGCCTGGGATGCTGTCGCACGTCAAGGCTCCCGAAACGCAGGTCAAGAGTAAGTTACGACCTTCCTCCTCTTCCACCTCGTTCCACGTACTCGTCTGTGTTCTTTTCAGCTGTCCTTTCATTAGCCACATTGGTCTTTGGATTTAAGGGTTAAAAGATTCTTATTTTCGCCAGACATATTGAACGAGCTTCTCCAGAGAGAGAACCGGGTCCTCCACTTCTGGACCATGAGGAAGAGGAGGCTGGACCAGTGTCAGCAGTATGTGGTTTTCGAACGCAGCGCCAAGCAGGTCAGTGTGCCACAACCGGCAGCCATGTTACCATGATCACAAGGTTGGCAGATCGGCGGTTCGAGCCCGGCTGGCCACATGTCGAAGTGTCCTTGGGCAAAGACACTGAACCCCAAAATTGCTCCCAGTGAGCGGGGCCGGCGCCTTGCATGGCAGCTTGCCGCCATTGGTGTGTGAATGTGTGTTTGAATGGGTGAATGAGAGGCCGTTGTAAAGCGCTTTGGAGCAGCTTTGGAGCAGCAAAAAAGGCGCTGTATAAGTGCAGTCCATTTACCATTTATTTATCTGAAGCCTCTGTAGAAAACTGCCCAGCTCTACCCTCTGGTTAGACTCCTGGCTTTGGACCACGGTCAAACCTCATTTGTCTTCCGGATTTTTGGATTTGTTTCCCTTTTTTCCCCATTGGTAATGTAAGCAGTGATGCGGAGGAAATCGGATAGACTAGAGAGAGAGGTTCAACAACAATCGGTAGTCTCACCCACAGCTGTAATTATATGTGCCCTGCAGTTCAGCAAACTGGGTTATTATAGTTGCCTGTGTCTGTCTGTCTGTCTGTCTGTCTGTCTGTCTGCCTCCTGTCTTTGCAAAAACCTTCTCCTCTCATTCGCTCCGTGCTGAATGAGGGCATGTAATGCAGAGAAAAAAAACAAGAATGTTTTCAAGTTATGTTGAAATGTTTGCTCCCCGTGTGGCCTGGTGTGTGTACTACACCTCTCCAGCAGCGGTTTGAGCAGCCAGGCAGGCTCAATTGGTGTGTGAGAGGAAAGCATGTGACCCCTCTCTCTCTCTCTCTCTCCCTCTGTCTCTCTCACTCTCCCTCTCCCCCCCTCTCTCTCTCACTCTCCCTCTCCCTCTCCCCCCCTCTCTCCCTCTCTCTCTCTCTCTCTCTCTCTCTCTCTCTCCCTCCCTTGTTGTGACTGCCCTCAGGCCCTGGAGTGGATCCATGACACCGGGGAGTTCTACCTGTCCACACACACCTCCACGGGCTCCAGCATCCACCACACACAGGAGCTGCTCAAGGAGCACGAGGACTTCCAGATCACAGCCAAGGTGAATCCTTCACACTTCTCTTATGTGATGTCTCCCTGTCAGTCTCATTCAGAATGTTACTGTAAGGACTGCCCAAGTGCTTGATCAATGGTCAATCAGCCCTTAGCCAGTGTATTTAGCTATAAAGATGTAGCTGCAACGTTTGCAGGAAAAGTGCTATACAAATAAATGTTGTTATTATTATTATTATTATTGTTATTGTTATTATTATTGTTATTATTATTGTTGTTATTATTTTAATTGTTATTGTTATTATTATTATTGTTATTATTATTAATATGATATACCAGTCATAGATACCGCTAAACCTGCTAAACACAGACACTGTGTTGGAGAGTGTGTGTGTCCTGCAGAGTGGACGTCCACCGCAGTGCTGTCGGATAGCGAGGTGTCTGTTTTGGCTGTCCTACCCCTCTCTGTCCTGCCCTGTCCTGTCCTGCCCTGGGCTGAACCAGTGTGCTGCTCTTATGCTCCTGACCCAGATGGCCTGTTGTGCTGGCTGCTCTGGTTGCTCCAGGGTTATCGTATGGCAGAAACACTCTATTGTACCTTACGAACCCTGGCACAGTAGGGTTTGGCTTTCCCATGGATGGAACCTCTGGCCCCTCCCTCCCCTCTCCCTAAACACCCCCCCCCCACACACACACCCAAACCCCACCCACCCCCACTCACCCACACTCTCCCTTTTTCATTGTATCGACAGCAAACCAAAGAGCGGGTGAAACTGTTGATCCAGCTCGCCGACGGATTTTGTGACAAAGGGCACGCCCACGCGCTGGAAATAAAGAAATGGGTCACCTCCGTGGACAAGCGCTACCGAGACTTCTCCCTCCGCATGGACAAGTACCGCTCCTGTCTGGAGAAAGCGCTGGGCATATCCTCGGACTCCAACAAGGCGGTGAGTTGTCAGAGAAGTGGGGGGCGGGGGGGCGGTTGGGGAGAGAGAGAGAGAGAGAGAGAGAGGGAGAGAGAGAGAGGGAGCGAGGGAGGGAGAGAGGGGGGGGGTGGGGGGAAGGCGGACTACTGTCTTTGAGTGTTGGCGTGAGAAGGAAGACGGTACGTGTGTCCATGTCGTGCCCCCCCCCCCCCCCCACAGTGCCCCATAATGGCCGCCCTGTTTCCCTCTGTAACAGAGTAAAGGGCTGCAGCTGGACATCATCCCCGCCAGCGCCCCGGGGTCAGAGGTGAAGCTGAGGGACGCTGCTCACGAACTCAACGAGGAGAAGAGGAAGTCCGCTCGCAGGAAAGAGTACGTGTCCACGTGCACCACACAGTACAGCGTCACTGTCGAGCCAAAATAGATAAATACAAATAAAAGTGGCAGTTTGTAGTAGGGCTGTTACGATTATTCGACGTCGTCGACGTCACCGACTACGTCAATACGTCGGTTAGCGTAATATGCGTCGGTTAGTCGTAAACAAACAAAATGGCGTTTTTTTTTTTTTTTTTTAAACCTTTATTTTACCAGGCGAGACAATTAAGTGTATGAGTGAAAAATGGATAGCTACTAGCTAATGTTACACAAGCAATGTAGCTCACCACAGTTCGTATGTCTTGTCTTCTGGTGTTAGTAACGTTAGCTATGTAGCTGGCTAGCTACGGTAGCCTATTGTCATTGTGGTGCGAGCACCTACTGTACGTTATCTAGCTCGTAGCTCGCATGCTACGTTAGCATCAATTTAGCTAATCATAACATAGCAGCGAGAGTAACGTTAGCTAGCTATGTGTTGTGGTGATGGACAGACTTCTAAATGGCCATGTTGGCATTCAAGTTGGCTAAACATAGCAGTGAGGTGGAGACAAATACTTTTTTTTTTTTTTTTTTTTTTTTTTTTTACAGTACAAAAATTATCGTTAGACTTATCGATAAATTAGTCGTTAGACTAATCGAATAACCGATAAAATAATCGCTAGATTAATCGTTAAAAAAATAGTCGTTTGGGACAGCACTAGTTTGTAGTCAAAAAAGGAAGTTGTGCACGTTGACAGGATGACAGATACAGCATTATTATCAGCATTTATATAAGTGTTTAACCTTAACATTTATAGCAAGTGTTTCGTCTCTATAATATCTCCCCTATGATGGAGGGAAAAAAGATCAATAGGAACTGTTCCCATCAGATAAACAAAGAATCTGGTAGTGTGTGTACCACTACTTAACATTATTTCATAATACGCCATGAATATTCAGATACTGTACATGTGCTTGCTTGACATATTTAACTTCAAAGTCGTCGCTTATGAGCCACTGGAGGCTTGAGATAATGAGACAATGTCTGCCCGGCTTTCCCATGCCTTTTGTTTGGGATGTGTGTTTGATGTAGCTCCATGTGTATATTTTCACATTTGGGCCGTACAGTAACACATTGTACTTTCCAAATACAAATACTGTATATACCAAACGTTGTTGTATACGCTGATGCCCTGATGTCCGTGATCCAAGGGGCTTATGTATATGTATGATACTATCTGTCTGTATACCTTTACAAACAGGCCCAAACAAAAGCAGCCAGTGTTGTGCTGTACAGTAACGCCACACCTCGAATGTCTTTTCAGGTTCATAATGGCCGAGCTCATTCAGACAGAGAAGACCTATGTCAGAGACCTGCGGGAGTGTATGGATGTAAGTACTAGAACGCTCCTTCCTGCACGATGGCTCCTCCTTATGCTAGCTCCCATGGGGATCGGTTTCTCCGTGAGTGAAAAGCAGTGACAAGTACATGTCATTTGAGCAACAAAAAAAATATGTATCGCCAAAGGGCAACGACTTCATTGTGAGGCCGTCAAACTTGTCAAACCTCTGCTGCCTGATAGACCAATGATAGAGGTGCATTACACTCAACTTTTTAGCCTTTGTATTTTGTCTATTGCTTGTTACAGTAAAATAGGGTATGCTCAACAATGTTATTTTGGTCTGTGTGCTGTGGACAGACATACCTGTGGGAGATGACCAGTGGGGTAGAGGAGATACCCCCAGGCATCGTCAACAAAGAGCACATCATCTTCGGCAACATGCAGGACCTTTACGAGTTCCACCACAAGTGAGTGTTCGGTTGCCCCCTTTCTGACCCGGCGGTAAGGTGACCTGTCCGAACAGAGAGCGTATCGCTTACTCCGTCTCTCGTTTAACTCTCTCCCTCTCTCTCTCTCTCTCAGTATTTTCCTGAAGGAGTTGGATAAGTACGAGCAGTTGCCTGAGGATGTGGGCCATTGCTTCGTCACCTGGGTGAGTGTCTCTCTTCCTGAGAGAGAACCAACAATGACTACGGCTTTACGTCAGACAGATGTTTGCCGTGTCTCATAAATGATTTCACTAATTAGAATAGAATTTTTTACTGTTAGAATGTTGAATTGCTTCCATAAAGTGGTAAATGTTGAATTAATAGTAAAAAAACAACAACAACATATTGTCTCCCTTTGCAGGCGGATAAGTTCCAGATGTATGTCAACTACTGCAAGAACAAGCCAGACTCTAACCAGCTTTTACTGGAGCACGCCGGGCCCTACTTTGATGTCAGTGACTATCATCATCCCTACTGGCTTTCGCTATGCTATAAATACCGTGAAAAGGAAAACAAAGATAAATGAATGGATCCAGACAGATCCCTTGTGCTACTATATCTGACAGGTTTGAATTCATGCGAATTCAAGGCGAAAAAGTATAGATTCTTTGGGGTGTGTTTTGTAAAGTAAAGTTTGAGTTAGACTGAGCTGTTCCTGACTTCATTGTGCGAAAAAGTATTGACTTTTTTTAGCATGTTTTGTTCTGGAGTAAAAGAGTTAGATTTAGCTATTCCTGACTTCCAGGTTTGGCTTGTATTGGAGTGATTGGCTTGTTGGTTGGTTAAGCAGAATGTATAGTGATTATGCAGTTGGGGGTTGGGGGGCAGAGCAGAGCAGAGGGAGCCTGCTGGAGGTTCTCACAGACGACTAGCATCGTCATTGGAGTGTCTGGGATGCTGTCATGCCTTCTGCTTCCCTGTCATGTGCCCTTCAAAGACGACAACTTGTTTTTTTCCGGTTTCCAGGAAATTCAACAGAGACACCGGTTGGCCAATTCCATCTCCTCATACCTCATCAAGCCAGTGCAGAGAATAACTAAGTATCAGCTTCTTCTCAAGGTGCGCTGGCCAAAATGCAAACACTAACCAGACTACACTCTCTGTCATCCAATACGTTCCCACATCATATCACATCACATAGAGGTTCATTCAAGACTTTTCCTAAATAATGTCAAAAAAAAGTTAATTAAAATAGTGACATACTGTACATGCAGTTAAGACTAAACAACTATGTCACAACTACGAGCCACTGTTTGTTGTGGGGTTTTCTGAAAGCTAGCTAATTAAGTGTTATGGAACGAGAAGCTGTGGTATATCGTGGATATCGGCACAGCTAGCGGGGTGGTTAGGCCCGACGCGAAGCGGAGTGTCGTTACACCCCCTAGCTGTGCCGATATCCACGATATACCACGGCTTCTCGTTCCATAACAATTTTATACAACGGTTACCACATTTATCTATCAATATTTCACAGAAGAAAGACAAGACCAACTTTTAATGAATGTATTTGAATGGAACTATGTTTTATTGTAAGTGTATTCATCCGCTGAATAGTTGTTTATCGGTTGCTAAGCAACGGTAATAATGTAACTCCGCTAACGGTAATATTTACAAACGCGGAGTAATATGAAAAGATGGGTCAACATTACATTTAGCCCTGCGTATATCATGGATATCGGCACGGCTGGAACGCAAACTGACCAATAGAGACAATGGGCCGGATATATCCGTTGTATAACGTTGTTTACGTGCTAGCGAACAATGTTTACCTGCTAGCGAACGTTGTTTACGTGCTAGCAAACCTTGTTTGCGAACCTTGTTGACGTGCATGTTCCACCCCAGGAGCTGCTGACGTGCTGCGAGGAGGGGAAAGGAGAAATCAAGGACGGTCTGGAGGTGATGCTCAGCGTGCCCAAGAGAGCCAACGACGCCATGCACCTCAGCATGATGGAGGGTGGGTACTTAACACACAATGCACCTCAGCATGATGGAGGGTGGGTACTTAACACTTGGGTGGGTATGGATGGATGGTGGGTACTTAACACTTGGGTGGATATGGATGGATGGATGGATGGTGGGTACTTAACACTTGGGTGGGTATGGATGGATGGTGGGTACTTAACACTTGGGTGGGTATGGATGGATGGTGGGTACTTAACACTTGGGTGGGTATGGATGGATGGTGGGTACTTAACACTTGGGTGGGTATGGATGGATGGTGGGTACTTAACACACCCGCCGCCCACTTAATTGGAAACCTTAGATTATGTGTTTAATCTTGTCTAGATGTAGTCTGGTATAGTTTTTTGTTGTTGTTGTTGTTTCACAGATAGTGTGTCACACCGTCTGTAGTGACAACGTTTCGAAAATGTATTCCCTTTTGAAATGCTCATTAGCAGGAGAAACAGAAACCCTTTGTCAGAATCAGAATCAGAATAGCTTTTATTACATTATCAATGTACGGATACAAGGAGTACAATTATTGGGTACAGGTTCAATTAGGTATTGGCATTGCAGAAGGAATACAAAATCAATAGTAGAATAAGCAGGATAAAACAATAAAGAATTAGCGGGATATAGACAACAATCAACAACAGCTGTATATACAATAGCGTTGTCTGGGTTGTATGAAGTAGGCTTATATGAATTGACTCTCCTCCTCCTTCTTCCCCAGGGTTCGATGGGAACATCGACTCTCAAGGTGAGCTCATCCTCCAGGAGTCCTTCCAGGTGTGGGATCCTAAGACTCTGATCCGGAAGGGCCGCGAGCGCCACCTCTTCCTCTTCGAGTTGTCCCTCGTCTTCAGCAAGGAGGTCAAAGACTCCAACGGACGCAGCAAATACCTCTACAAGAGCAAACTCTTTGTAAGCACAAAACTACGGCCACCTCACCACTGGGCTGAACACTAACTCAACATCTGCCCTCAGACTTGTTTTGCTAATCGTCTATCGATGTCAACAGGGGGATTGTTGCATCCGCTGGTGTTTTTGGAGCGACGATCTGGTGTTAGGATTTACCCTAACGCATCTATCAGTCTATTTTTCCCTAAATTCTTCTCTATGTAACCATGTTGTTGTTGTTGCTGTTTTTCTCCCAAGACATCGGAGCTGGGAGTCACCGAACACGTAGAGGGGGATCCGTGCAAGTTTGCACTCTGGGTCGGCAGGACTCCGACTTCCGATAACAAGATCGTCTTGAAGGTATCCCCAAAAAAACATAATTCATACGTCACAGTAACCCAACAGATCGACGATTAGTCATTGTTCTCTTTTGTTGCTGAGCCAAATCTGTGTTTTTTTCCTTCAGTGGGTGGAACTTTGATCGTGTTCTAAAAGAAGTATCCCACAACAGTTGGGTGAATTCTGTGAACCTTTTAAGTTCATGCACTTTGTGTGGACAGTTCTTCTTGTCGATGTTGCGTTGTCGTCGTGAGTCACGGCACCTACCGTATGCACGCTGTGTATGGTATGAGTCATTTACATAACACACTGACGACGATCTTAATCTGGCCCTTTATGTAACTGCACACATTTCGGTGATTGTGAAGACAGGCCGAATGAGTCATATGTTAATCCAAAGTGTCCACGCATTCACCACCAAGCACTGAAGAAGTCCTAGAAAATGGCTCCTGGGTAATGACTTGAGATGGCAGAGGAAAAGAAAAAAACATCATTTCCAACATGTAATAGAATGGAATGCTGGTGGTGAATGGCATAAACCTCCATCGATATCCCTCACGCCTCTTGTCAAGACTTTCCGAGTACTCTACGCGTCTATGAAGGCTTCGGTAATGGCTGAATGTGAGCTTTTACGGTGTCGTGTGTAGAAGCCATAACGCCTGAGAGGCGTTTTGATTTATCGTCGACATTGTCACGCGAAGGGGTAGCTGTTAGGCATGACACACAGCCCAGTGCCGGCAAACCCTTACAGAGTGACGATATCGATGCTAAATCACAGCCTCGAGGGCATTATGGCTGTTACACAACCGCAGAAAACTGTGACAAGAAAACAACCCTTTGAGTGTTCCTTGTGTGATAGATTGTGGTGGGTTTCTAGCCCTGCACTGAGACCGTTGTCGAACGGAATGCGAGACACAAACCTACCGTTGTGTAGGAATGTCATAACAGGCGATTGAACCGTGACGTTGCCGTTACGGAATCACGGCTTTGGAACGCCTCTCGGGCCGATCACGACGCTTGTTTTCATCAACCCGTTCTATGATGGACCTTCGAGTCTTATCGAAGGGCTCGATCAACAATGACCGTGGGAATAATATGGAGCAGAAGGTAGATCTGTATCCCAGGCGTAGTCACACATCCCCCGCACAGCAGCGCTGTCAGAGATAAAGAGGATGAATACTATCGTTGATCGTGCGGACGGATATCTCCCCTTCAGGCGTCCAGCATCGAGAACAAGCAGGACTGGATCAAACACATCAGGGAGGTGATCCAGGAGCGGACCATCCACCTGAGGGGTGCGCTGAAGGAGCCGATCCACATCCCCAAAGCCACCACGGCCAAACACAAGGGCAGAAGGTACCGGAACCTCAACCTCAACACACTGTATTTACACCTCAACCTCAACACACTGTATTTACACCTCAACATACTGTATTTACACCTCAACCTCAACACACTGTATTTACACCTCAACATACTGTATTTACACCTCAACCTCAACACACTGTATTTACACCTCAACACACTGTATTTACACCTCAACATACTGTATTTACACCTCAACCTCAACACACTGTATTTACACCTCAACACACTGTATTTACACCTCAACACACTGTATTTACACCTCAACACACTGTATTTACACCTCAACCTCAACACACTGTATTTACACCTCAACACACTGTATTTACACCAACACACTGTATGTACACCTCAACCTCAACACACTGTATTTACACCTCAACCTCAACACACTGTATTTACACCTCAACCTCAACACACTGTATTTACAGTTTATTCTGACCATCACCAGCTGACCTACCACCCTTTTTGTTGTTTACTATATAATAAAGTACATTGTGTGAAAGAAACCGAGCACTTTATGTAACAATTACTGTAGAAACAGTACGATGTTAGCTAATGCGCCCCCGTCTTGACCGAGTCGTGTGTGTGTGTGTGTGTGTGTGTCCTGAAGGGACGGAGAGGAGCTGGACAGCCAGGGTGATGCCAGCAGCCAACCAGACACCATCTCCATCGCCTCCCGCACCTCCCAGAACACACTGGACAGCGACAAGGTGAGTCGTCAAAAGTCGCTCCCTCAAGTGTCCCAGGGTCAGGTGGCTGTACCGACCCGGGGTATACACAGTAAGCCTACGGTATAGCTCTGTTGTGGAGCATTGGCTATCTCCTTGGCTATCCCCTTGGCTAGCTCCTTGGCTAGCTCCTTGGTTAGCTCCTTGGCTAGCTCCTTGGCTATCTCCTTGGCTATCTCCTTGGCTATCTCCTTGCCTAGCTCCTTGGCTATCTCCTTGCCTAGCTCCTTGGCTATCTCTAGAGGTCATGACACCGTGACTGTTCGAAGGACCCGTGGTGTCGCTTATCAGGCGTTGTGGTAGAAGAGGGTCTTGTCAACGCGTGTCACCGTAACCGGCTGAATGCAGTTCACCGTGTTGTTGTTGTTGTTGTTTTTGAAGGAGCAGCAATTACCCGGCTAATGAGAAATGGGTATTTTAAGACCCTCAATTCAATTTGACTGGTTTCCTGTGAATAGATTATACTATGTTTAGTTGAAGCCCCTTTTCCTTCATCTCAGAGACGAATTTGAGAGACAAACGGCTTTATGTTTTTAACAGACAGTTATGGGTTTTTATCGGGGATAATAGCGGCACGTAAGGGTTTCGAGCTTCTACTTCACAGTCGGAGCTATTGTCTCACACGAACCGTCCACCCTGGAGCATGTTTTTGAACTAGTGCAGTTCTTCTGCTCGACTGTGCACGGTACGCCTCGTTTGAAAACATTGGGTTGAAAATTCACTTACTGTATGTACTCTCTCTCTCTCTCTCTCTAAGTATCCTTAGACAGTGCATCTCTGTTCTGCCAGAATAAACAACATGGAACATGTGAGGTTCACAGAGAGGTGAAGATGTGAGAAAGTGGAGAGTCTCACGTCAATCTCTTCCACCGACCTAATTGGCCGTGGTTCCTTTAATTCAGGACAGACACAGTCGCTCGCTCTCTCTCTCTTTCTCTCTCTCACTCTCCCTGGCTGTGTATGACGCCTCTCCTTGTGTGATATGTGTCTCCTTAGAGGCAGCAGTGACAGCAGTGAATATGAGTGTGTGTCAACAGCCTCAGCCTCCCACTGTAGCACTCCTGTCCGCCAGGTCTCTCCCTCTCTCTCTCTCTCTCTCTCTCTCTCTCTCTCTCTCTCTCTCTCTCTCTCTCTCTCTCTGTCTAGCCTCTTCACAGAAGATGCACGGCTAGTCGACGAGAGAGCAGTGCTTTAGCTGGCTATAGAGTACCGGTTACCAACACAGGGGTCAGCGGACTGACGTTTAGTTTGTAGGCGGACGTTCGGTGAAGGGTTAACGCGGTTCAGGCTGTTATCTAAGGGGGAAGGCGGAGTCGTTCGGGGGTCACGTCTGGAGCCTAAGGTATGAAGGATCGAAGGACGGAGGGCAGAATGGAGGAGAATAAACACTCGGGTCCTGTGGCTCAGCTCTTGAGCTCGCTGGCTTCGCCGCACTATCGCTGGGTACGTAGCGTTAGCGTTTGAATAACCTTTGACAGTCGGTGTTGTTTTGAACGCTGCTCGGTAGTCGTAGTCATAATGTTAGGGGCAGGAGCCCGGGAGCGTAACACAGTCCATCACAAAACCTCCCTGACTGATTTCCTGGTTTTAAAAAAAGGTGTATAGATATTCGTCGGTTAGAAACGGTTTCTTCCTCTTCCCATCTCCTGGTTCAAGTCTCTGCTTCAGACTTTCTTTTCTAGTGACACGTATGTCGAGAGGGTCTGAATGCGAGTGACTCACCGGTTTGGCCTGTGCTGTTCGCTGGCGTTGTGAAACAGCACCGTGGAGAATACAGCGGGAGCTGTACACTATGTTGGTTTGAGAGGCGTACACTGTACTGTGGATTAGAACGCTCTCTTTCTTTCCGGGCCTTGTGACTTGAGACCTTGTCTCTCGGAAAAAACCCTAATGACCGACAAGTGGTAAATCAGCAGTTCTAAGAACCTGACTTGACTAACTGACCCGTACTGAAACGTGTCGTGTGTGTGTGTGTGTGTGTGTGTGTGTGTGTGTGTGTGTGTGGTCAGGAAGACCGTTGTAAGTCACTGAGGACTTTATTGATCGGGCTTGAACATTTCAAAAATGATTCGCCTGATTCGATTATCTAATGAAATGTTACGGTATGGTTCAGAGTACTCTGTACACCCTAACGAGGAGCTCTGTCTGTCCGTTGTGTGTTTTATGGAAAGTGGTGTTATTCCTGACTGGGATTTTCCCTCTCTCTCTCTACCTCTCTCTCTCTCTATCTCCCTCCCTCTCCCTCTCTCTCTCCCTCTCCCTCTCTCTCTCCCTCTCTCTCTCCCTCTCTCTCTCTCTCTCTCTCTCTCTCTCTCTGTCTGTCTTTATCTCTCGCTCTCTCCCTCTCCCTCTCTCTCTCTCTCCCCCCCTCTCTCCCTCTCCCAAGCTGTCTGGAGGCTGTGAGCTGACGGTGGTCATCCATGACTTCCTGGCCGGTAACGGGAGCGGCGCGGAGCTGACGGTCCGCCGGGGCCAGACGGTGGAGGTCCTGGAGAGGCTCCATGACAAGCCTGACTGGTGCCTGGTGAGGACCACCGACCGCTCCCCCGCCCAGGAGGGGCTGGTGCCCTGCGCCACGCTCTGCATCGCCCACTCTCGCTCCAGCATGGAGATGGAAGGCCTCTTCAACCACAAAGGTAAAGACGTTGGGATGGATATACCGGTACCTGGACACACACACACACACACACACACACACACACACACACACACAAACACACACATTTATACACACACACACACTTATACACACACACACACACATTTATACACACACACACGCACATTTATACACACACACACGCACATTTATACACACACACGCACATTTATACACACACACACATACATTTATACACACACACCGTTATACACACACATTTATACACACAGTTATACACACACATTTATACACACACACACACACACATTTATACACACACACACACACACACACAGTCATACACACACACACAGTTATACACACACACACACACATTTATACACACACACACACATTTATATATACACACACACACATATATTTAGACATACACACACACACGCACACACACACAGTTATGCACACACATTTATACACACACACACACATTTATATACACACACCAGTGGCGGCTGGCCGATAGAGGGCGCTGGGGCGCCGCCCCCACCTTCACTTCCACCTTCAGTTGCGATTTGTAAAAGTTTTTTTTTTAAACATTGTTTACTCACAAAATGCGGCTGATATTCTGTCGGCGCCTATCAGCATTCATTAAAAATCCTCCAATACAATAAACATTTTTATCTGTGTGTGTGTGTGTGTGTGTAAAACTCACTGTTAAAATACGTAGGGGGAGAACGCGGGGCGCCGTGTCAATGCAAGTCTATGCCAGGACGAATACTTTTCGTTTACACGTGAGCTGTAGCAGCGCTCCAATTGGCTGTCTCTATTTCTTGGCCAGGACGCACATTTGTGCGCCCTGGCCAAGAAATCTCCGGTTGTATTGCAGACAATGCATTATGCTGAGGACTCCCGACTTCCGGTATTCCGGACTTCGGGCTTCCGGAGTATTTTAAATGAACATTCGTAATGTCTGTCTCTGATGTTCATGGTCAATTAAATCAGCCTATTTTGTGCAACTAATAATGTTCCCGCTAATGGGTTAACCAAGCAGCCTCGCACCTAACGTGCAAGCACCTATCTTCGAACTATTCATAGCAATATGCGCGGGACAAGGCGGAGGTACGGGTAAACACGGCTCATGTTCTGTCATCAAAGGTAAGAGTTGGTTTTCTTTAACTCAGCTGATGCATTGTTGTGTTTCTGACATGGTCTGGTTGTGTTACAGACATGGTCTGGTTGTGTTACAGACATGGTCTGGTTGTGTTTCTGACATGGTCTGGTTGTGTTTCTGACATGGTCTGGTTGTGATACAGACATGGTCTGGTTGTGTTTCTGACATGGTCTGGTTGTGTTTCTGACATGGTCTGGTTGTGTTTCTGACATGGTCTGGTTGTGATACAGACATGGTCTGGTTGTGTTTCTGACATGGTCTGGTTGTGATACATCATTGAATGTGTTGACCACCATCACTCTCCATCATCATCCATCATGTGTCTATGAAATAGATAGTACTGTACTACTGACTGCAGCATTCATCTCTGCTCATTGATGTAGCCATGTCACACAGACACATAGTACACATATTCATCTGCTACCTTTATTAACCTGAGTGTAGCTGTGAGGCCTGTACTAGCCTTGTTGACTAGACTTCCTCCTTGTCTGACACTGGGTATTGGACCGTACCGACGTCCATAGACCGGTCACTCTTCCACCTCAGTGTCTGTAGTTGACAGGGTAACTTCTCCATGGCCACACACGGTCATTTTAAGGGTGAAAGTTGAAATTATACAATGGTAACGCGGGGAAAAAATCGTGCACGCGAAAAAAAAATCGCGCGCGCGGAAGAGAACTCCCCCGCCACACTGCTGTGCCCCACCCAAAGAAATGTGCACCAGCCGCCACTGACACACACACACATGTATATATACACACACATTTATATATACACACACTCACAGACACACATATTTAGACATACACACACACACATACCAGGTGTGTGTGTCTCTGTAGTGGTTGATCCTGGGTGAGGGGGGGGGATGCAGGCCCGGGGGGTTTCCAGCGTGCTCTCACAGTGTGGAATCCCAGATGCTCCTCGGGTCTGCCATCAGCAGAGAGACAGGCGTTGATGAGTCACGTGTTGTCGTCAAACCCGTGTTTATTACCCCCCCGTCCTTCTGACCGCACAGCAGCGCGACATCATTCTCCAAAAAGGAAACGAAGGCTCTGCTCCTACGACCCGACCCCTCGCCCCCAGAACCCCAGGAGGGGATCACATCAAAGGAAGCCCGAGGTGGCACGAGGTCCGCTTCTGTTGTCACACAACACCTCCTCTCTGTAATTAGCGCCTGTACTGGCTGTTTCCATAGCGATAGTCTCTCCCAAACGATCGGGCTGTCCGTTTTTTCGCAGTCGCAGAGCAAGACTTTAATAGGGCTTTATTCTAGGCTACACATCGCAAAGCGCAACCGCGTTTCCTACACGTATTAAGACTGTTTTCTGTTATTCGAAACAGTCCCTATCTACTGGAGTTCCTTCTTATCTTGTTGTCTTATACTGTAGTTTGAGGGTTTTTTTCTCGTAAATCCTAATTGTTATCGTCGTAACGGGACTTTCTCGGACGGATTTCTTCCGAGTTGTAGTTTTTTTCTCATGAAGCTTTGTGGTCAGTGAATTGAAAACTGGGACTGAATCGGGTTCATCTAAAAAGCTTCCTGTCGGCAGGGGTTCTGGGTAGAGCTGCTCATATGAGGAGGAAGATTACTGCTGCTGGTCCCTGGCCCTTTGTGCTTCAGCCAGCGGAGCATGTAGCTAGCCCTTGTTCCGGGGCCAGGGGACAGATCCGGGGACAGATCCTGGAACTCCCCCACCCCCCCCCCCCCCCGCCGGTCTTACTGTCACCCAGATGACCGGCCCAGAATGGGAGCAGGAGACTGGACAAGGAGCTGGAGGCATTGTTGACCTTGTAAAATGTCTGGTCTGGGTCCGATGCAGCCTAGCGGGAACTTTAGAAGAGGGGTAGAGGTTGTTAACAAAGTTCAAAGTTCCATTTAAGTGTGAAGCTGTTATTGGAATGTTGCTGTTGTTTAATGAGGAGCTGTCACTGCCTGTGTGAGCCCGTAGGTTCTTAGGAAATACGGTTGTATGTGACATTGCTAGGTGTGTACATTAAACCACTAGAATGTGTGTTTTAGTACTGTAGCACTTAAGCCTTTTATGAACTCTGGAGTATGAAATGCCACACTGACCGTGGCTGTGAATATGCAGTGTAATTGGAAGTATAAATACAGCTCATAGAATGTGTTAAACAGCTCCCTTCTGTTGCTGGTCGGCGACTGAAGAGAACTGCTATTTTATCTCACATTCAACTAGCTTCTGTTATTTTACCTCGCATTCAACTAGCTTCTGTTATTTTACCTCACATTCAA
>NC_137680.1:21072866-21075366 GCF_963989245.1 Nansenia antarctica
TGACAGGGAGAGAGAGTCAACGTGGACTATTTTCACACGCTTCGCTGCTCTCCGCAGACGCATCCCCTCAGTACCAACAGGAAAGGGAGCGAGGGGGCCTTTGTTTGACATACACACAATGGCAGCGGTGCCTCAGACCTGCCGTACGCTAGCTATGCTCTGGGATACGTAGGGATGGGATACAGTTTAGCTCTTCTTTCATTCTGACCGCTTCTGCTTTGCTACCCAGGATTTGATGGCGTTTGACTCTGCATTAAAAAAAAAAAAGATACATTCTGTCGTTTAAATGCAAGATTTCTTCTAACATCCTGGTTAAAGATATACTGTAGATTTCCCAGGAAAAGCATACTGTAGGTTAATCAAATGAACGTGCAGTGTCATCGCAACGAGCTGAACCTCGGTAGACAAGCAGACAATGAGAGCGGGGGCCAAACTGGGTGTCCTCCATCCATCCTCATGACCTCCCTCTAGTCCTCTTCTCCATGGGAACGAGCACCCAGTGCAGAGTTGCCAGTCTGTCTCCCAGCTTGGGTTACACAGCAGGGGAGATGGAAGGAGACGGAGGGCCTATAGCATAGCATCCCCCATGGCCTGGGGAGGCAGAGCCCTCCAAAGTAACTAAGCAACTGGAGACTTTCGGGAACGGATCTGCCATAGCCGCTATTCTGGGGCGTTCAGATTCAGTTTCCTGCAAAAGCCAAATGGCTTGTTTTTTTGTTTTTTTCTTCTTCTCTCAAGCATGGTATGGATATACAGCCCTTTGTGAGACTTGTGAGAACTCTCGAAGAATCCCCAATGCATAGCGTACCCTGCAGGTTTGTTGTTGACGAAATGATTTAGGCAAATAGGCACATATACATAATAGAACTGTGTGGCAGAGGAAGAGAAACTGCAGAGGGGATATCAAAATGGCATTGTGACAGCCCTCGTCTGCCGATACAATATGGTGTGTGACACAGTATTGGCTCACGTCGCTGTGGTGAGATTGTGAATAACACATTGTCATGTTTAATGCCAGGTCAGGAGTGTGTTCTGAAATAGCCTCAGTACAGAGCCATCTCAGTCGGCTCCTCAGGGACTCCTGCAGAGACCTTTAATGTGCTCTTTCAAACATTTCTTATGATAGAGTAACCTTACTATCGCAATCATGTCACGTTCGCTACCCGAGGACATGCTTGTTTCCTCCACACATAGAGAAATGAAACGAGAAACAATTTTCTGTCTACTCTATCTGCACACAAACAAAGGAGGCAGGGATCGGCAGGGAAAAAGACTATGAATATGATCCATTTTACACCTTATGGGCTTGTTCCATATTTTTAGAGATGATCTTTTTCAATGAGATGACAAGGTTTCAGCTGGAATCTGTGCTAAATGGATTTCACACTCAACTCACAACAGGGGATTTGGCGCTGTTGGGCAAGTGAGCAAATTCTGCCACAAAATGTCAGCAATTTCCAATCCGCCATTTGAGCCGGCAAGTCAGTGCTTTGGCACAAGACCGTTTATTGCGTTAGACCTGTTAGTTATCAAGCCGTACCCGTGTTTGAAAGAAACAAAAAGACGCTCATGTTCCACACAGCTATACCATGGAAATGGGAACTGTCTGGCCGTGAAGAAGCCAAATCTTGCATTTTTAATACTCAAAGTTATTACCTCTACATTTAATCCACCGCTCTGCTTAGCTTGTTCTTATTTCCCCACTCGGGGAGAGAGAGAGATTGGGCTTTAATTCCTGGCTGAGGATGGTAGGTATGTTAACGGCAGATAAAAAGAGACATTAATTGAGTGACAGAGCCTGCTAGTGGGTTTTATCAGAGAGGCGTGTGTGTACCGAGGGGGGGGGTGCTTTACCAGGCAAGGAAACCGGCTGTCCTCTCATTCATACACACACACACACACACACACACACGCATACACCCTTTTCTCTGTCTTCTCTCTGTTCATTTTCACCTCATTTAGTGAAGTGTTTTCAACGTGGGAGTGATGAGGAATGAGAGAAAGGATTCGTACAAGGTGGAAGATTAACATCAAGCACATTTGCATTTACTCAAACAGTTAAGGCAAAGCGCCTTAACACCAGCATACACTGGGCTCCGGTGGAGGTGTGAGGATATGCTGAATGCGGAGAGGGGTGTAGGCTGGCTATCTTTACGCTTTTTAAAAAAAATAATATTGCGGGTGCACCAGGAAAGGATAAAACCATTAGACCATAGACCTGAGCTCCTCAAATCCATATACCGGTACATGCTCAAGCTTGACCTTTTGGCTACCATTGTCAAGGAAAAATACATTTGTAAATAATAAATAATAATAATAATACTAATAAATAAATAAATGTGTTTTCTATTCATTTACATACATTTTAAAATGCCTTATTGAAACCACAAGGAACTCAGTGATGCATAGCCATCTAATTTCATTAGAAAATAACCATCATTTTCCTTCCACGATGATGAATGCCAGCATAAGCTAACAGTATGCAGTGTCTTTAGAGCTG
>NC_137680.1:21080366-21102866 GCF_963989245.1 Nansenia antarctica
ATTAAATAAGTGTAATCTATAACACAATGACTTCGTTTCTTGTTGTTTGATGGGGATTCATTATCTTTGATGGGGATTTTCTGTGCTTAGTGATTTCCGGTATAGCAACTTTCAAATACTCATGTCGTCTTCAATTTGTTTCCGATTTCAATGTATGATGCATCATTTGAAAGCTTACAATCTGTAGTTTAAGCACATGTAAAAAACAGACAAATGATTTCGCCTACAGGTAGCCCTTTTCATTGGGCTGTGTCACATTTGTCCTGAGATGAGAAAGTTAAGAAGTACAAGAAGACTCATAAGAAAAAATCTTTTTTTTCACTCATTTCAGGTGATACAGAAAGAAAGCTATGCAATGAAAGCAGACTAGGTGTCTAACTGGCCTGAATGGGAAGGGATAGAGGACAGGGCTCCAGAGAGAACTGGCATTGTTGGCCATGTGTTGTGTGCAGGTCTGGGGACCACAAGCGGTGCGTGCGTGCGTGCGTGCGTGCGTGCGTGCATGCGTTCGTGCGTGCGTGCGTGTGTGTGTGTGTGTGTGCGTGTGTGTGTGCGTGTGTGTGTGTGTCTGTGTGTGCTGCATCTACCAGGCCACAGAGGAACTGATTAATCCATGCAGAGCAGAGAGATCCAGACCAGTGGTTCGTCACACAACTTCTCCCTCATCCTAATGAGCAGGCTGCCGTCCGCCGAAGGGAACCTCCTTTGAAGACACTAATTATACTTCCTTCCCTCGTTCTCTCCATGTAGCTCATCTTCAGTTTAGGAGCATAACAAAATATATAGAGTAAAGTTGGAGTTACAGAAACGAGGAAATAGAAAACTAACGTTTTGGAAGAAGGCTCATAGAAAGGTTGCTTCCGTGGCGATGTGGAGTACAGAGTATTATGTCAATCAATATATGCTGCCATGGGAAACTGCTGGATTGGCAGGCCCTTAGAAGTCTGATGAAATGGTGCATTTCGGTCACCTGTGCTGTGCTGCTCCCCACAGCTGCTGCCATAGCGATAAGAGGTAGAGTTTTTTTTTTTTATAGATTTAAACCTGGACTCCAACCTGTCTCCTCAGAAATTGCTGTCAATATTTTTCCTCCGTCAAGGCATGCCAAAAGCAGTTCGTTTTTTAATTTGTTTGGCTTTTTGCTATGATAAAAAAATTAAAATAGGCAAAAATGGGCAAAAAAATGTAAGATATATAGAGCTCTCCTATTCTAATAGTACATTTTAGATTAATTGTAATTATGCATTTATTTGATAACTAAGGTGATAATTGAGTGTAGGATTTCTACATTCATATGATTAGACAGCACTAGAACTAACTTAAAGTATATTGTATTATCAGATGCTATGGATATGTCCTCTATTTCCTGAATGCTGTGTCATGTAGGGTCTGCCAGTTAGTGCTAAAAACACACAGACACAACCGGAGATGCCAATCCGAGCCCTCGGGAGATGAATTACTGAGATGATGATGCCAATGTCTTGCTCTGGCTGTTTGATTGATCTCACAGAGGGGCGAGGTTCCATTAGGAAACAAATGCTTCCTTTTAGCCAGTAAGCAAAGATCCAGCCTCCCTCTCCATTCTGCAGGGTAAGCACAGCTGTCTGAGAGGGCCATGAGGGATGGGCTTGTCCATCAGCACAAACTCTGGCCAGGGGGGGAATGTGGCCAGAGGTGGGCGAGAGAGAGGGAGGGAGGGGGGGGGAGAGGGCGGGGGCGGCTCGGGTGGAGACTCAGGGGCCACACCGCCAGGCAGGGCAATTTAAAAGAGACCTTTAATTACTGTGAAAAGCCATTAATGCCAAGGCCTGCATTTAGGAATGAGTCCAATCAGGAAAAGAAGAGGCCTTAATTGCCTGTCAAAGGGTCTGTGCTGTGGGAATGGTCTCCTTTTTTTTTTTGTTGCTCTGATGGGCATTCTTCTTTAGCTTGAAGGCAAGGCAAGTTTATTTGTACAGCACATTTCATACAACAGGGACAATTCAAAGTGCTTTACATACAGCATAAAAAAATAAATACACTTGAACTGCTGGTTTAGCCCTTCAACATGAACCCTAGTACTGTAGTACATTGTGGCATTATAGATTCTGTATGACTCTATTTCCTGGCTTCCAGGTGGGATAAACATCTCAACCTTGAGAATGCATTGTTCCTGAATCTCACCAAGGAGAATTCAGACGCGTACAGCCACATTGTACCAGTGAGGGGGAGATTCATCACTTCAAAGGTGTCTGCTAAGCAAATATTGTAATGAATGGGTGATAAGCAAAATTATTCGGATCTATCAGACAGACTGTCAAGGAGGCGTGTGGTTTGCAGATGGGACTCCCCAAAATTGAATTCAATCATAGGCTTCTGTGCTGCGCAGGCGACAGCGCTGAATGGGATTGCAAAGATCTGATGAAAAGGAAATAGATTTGTTCAGACAATGTGGAGGTGTCGGAAATAGTGACAGAGAGTTTGTGTCTGACCGTTGCTCAAGACAAATGATGCATGTGATTGCGCTGGGATTTGACATTACACTTGAATATGCACTGAGTCCTCTTTGTTCTCAGCTGACGTGCCTTGACCATCAAAACTGCTACTTTTCTGCTAACGCAAATACATTTGAGTGTTGTTTTGCTAGTACTTTCTTTCTTTTCTTTTCAACATTGCATATTCCAATTATTGGAGTTTAAGGAATGAATACCAACTCAAATAAATCTCAATTCACATTGTAGCCTCACTGAAATGTATCCCATTGAGAGGTTAAACAGGTCCGGTGTGAATGTGTGAAGAAATGGACATGCTTCTTCTTCTTCTTTTTTAAGACAGCATTTCGAGAGAGACTCTGAAGCTGGCCATTTCCTGAACTTCAAACATTAGAGTTTGGAGAATCAACCATTATGGACATCAAAAGATGCCATTAAATACCCCCCCAAAAAAAACTTTTTGAAAGCTTGTCATTCTTTGGCTTATCCGTACAGAAATAGCTGTGCGTGTCTCACAGCACTCTCTTACACAACCTCTCCCTCTATGGGACTATTTAGATGTAGTTCCTCTCACAGTTGCCCTGGAAAAGTTGTTGGTGCAGAGACACATGCGCAGTAATGACGGCTGTTTTTTTTCAGGAGAGTATTTCTGCCTATTAAGCGCAGTGACATTCTTTGTCTGAAGGACACTGGCGGCCTTCCAGAAGCTTCCACCGGGTGCTCAAACCCCTTTAATTGAAACCATAAAGACGTTCTTGGCACAAAAGCCCTTATGTGGGCTAACCCTAACCCTTATGTGGGCTTTGTGGCAATTAGATTGACCAGAAAGGGCACCCGAGCTGATGAAACCGGATTAGGAGAAATGTATTGGTTGGATATTATATGCTGTGTGCCATGTTCAACTGTGGAAGAATTAGCCCAAATTGACCCTCCAGGGATGGAGAGTGTGCCAGGCAAGAGGACAAACTGCAGATTAATTGAGTCACACAAAGTAAAACGGCAAAAAGGTGTTTGCCCATAAACCATTGACATCTCTCTTCTGGCTATCCGTCTCTCTTTTTCTCGAGGAGCGTGAATATGCATCACTTGAAATAATGGAACGGCGGCATCTCAGACAGTGCTAATCGTGTGTGCACACTCTGTTCTCATACGGTCTATGACTGTGATCTAGGAGTGTGTCTTGTATGGCTATTGGCTAATGCCTTCTACTGTACAGTATGTCAACCATCTTAGCTCAATATTGTCACAGATTGGGATCGATTCACGGGAAGCCTGCAAAACACTTAGTAACACTTAGTATGTGTCCATGATAGCCTGGTTGGATGTGATTGTTGGCAGAGCTGTAACACCGTTATTATAGTAAGTCACTGTAGTCCTCCTCGTCCCTCTCCTCCCGGACACAGGCCCAGTCTACCCAGGCACCATGAGGCAGCAGAAAGCCATTGTTTCATGTTGCTCCTCCTCGGCAGTTACTGTCCAGTACGACTCCAGCACCTCTGTCCTCTCTCTAACCTCTGTCAAACCCTACAGTCCAGTACGGCTCCAGCACCTCTGTCCTCTCTCTAACCTCTGTCAAACCCAGTGGAGCTGGAGCCAGACGGCCGGTAGATAAAGGCTTCTAGCTCCTCTAGACATGGCTGAGATGGCACCAGCGTGATTCATAAGACGTTTTTCTCTCTGTCTGAATAACGACCAAGTCCAATTAGTCGTATATACCTAGGGGAATCATTAGATTAGCCACAAACACAAAAAGAAAGTCTGAATCGTATCTTTCTGTAATGTGGCTGCATTGTCGTATGAAGTCTCTTTTCTGGCGTTGTTTTAAGGTATGTTCATTTGTCCTCTTTGATAACCTCCTTGATGTTGTAGTTCATTGTACAAAATGGCTCTGGCTATAATGCGTCGTTATACAGGTTTTTGATTAAAACTGTAGGAACTCGAAACTTAAACACCTTATTATAAAGAAATTAAATGTGCTTGCTTATCTCCAGTACCAGTGTGAAAGCCTCCTCCTCCTCCCATCATCCCCCACACCTCATCTCAAACTCGTTGCACTGTGGTGGATTGAGAATTACAGCTGTGAACCTGAGTTATTCTCAGCTCCATCACTTGGCCCTGGCCTCAATTCACTCCCCAGCTCCAAAATAGAAAAGCTGCACTGTGCCTCTATGTCGGCGACTGTAACAGCCGGAAGACTGCCCCTGTTTTTAAGGTTAGCGCTGTAATGAAGGTGATTCTAATCGAATTAACCCCGTGGCAGGCAGCACGGAATTCGCTAATATGGGATCTATGGGATTCAGTAATAATAACGTACCGATGTGGTGTGGCTTTGATTTGACCTACAGGTTCTGCCACGATCCACCCTTGAGAGCTGTACAGCAGAGAAAGAACCCCCGTGAGGGGCTGGAGCTCCCGGGAGAAGATGGTGGAGCGCGTCTGACTCTGGTGGGGCGGGACAGCTGGTGTTGTGAATCAGGCCGCTATAGTGCCAGGCACGGCTTCTTCACAACCCCAGGGTCGCTCCCCACTGCACACCCACACCAGCACGACCCGTCTAACCACTGCACACCCACACCACAGGACCCGTCTAACCACTGCACACCCACACCACAGGACCCGTCTAACCACTGCACACCCACACCACAGGACCCCCCCCCACTCCATCACTGTTGCTCTCACGGACACAACTATCCACTGCAACAGGCACATCTAACCACTGTAACCCACACTAGCAGACACATCTAACCACTACAGGAGGTCCACATCTTCAGTAATACTGTAGAAGGTAAGACATGTGTGCAAAGACTGTTGGAAAAGAAATAACTCAAAACAGATACTGTATGTTGAAGTTGATCAATAAGAAAGCCCTGAACCCACTAGTGTGTGTGTGTGTGTGTGTGTGTGTGTGTGTGTGTGTGTGTGTGTGTGTGTGTGTGTGCGTGTGTGTGCGTGCGTGTGTGTGTCTGGGGGTACTGTTAGGGGTCATAACTATTAACACCATAACAGCAACAATTTACTGCACTGACTGGCTCCATGCCTTTTGCGTTTCTGCACTAGAGCTAATGAGATGTCTACTGTTGATACAAAAACATGTCAAAATGAATGATTATGTGTGTCTGATTTTCTATGAAATTAAACAATTATTTCAACAAATTCAGTCTCAGTCTTTTATCAGTAAGATTGTCTGCATCTCTTTGTGTTAAGGCTTTATTCCATGATTAACTAATCAAATATCTTCTCCTTTTTTTTTGCAAAATATATTACTGGATGTTTTCAGTGATTATGTTTTGTGTGTGACAGGACTTTGTAATTACAATGGTGAATTTGTTCTTTTTTTATGTCAACAATAACATTCTAAACAGCTTGAATTGAATTATGGTTCATTATTGTTTCAATTATGTCATATTCTGTAACAATATTGTGTAATGGATTAACAAGCATAGGCTACACTAAAACAACGGACATAAACAGGTAGGCCATCCTGATGAACTGAAATGTCCATCAATACAACACTGCAAGAAAATGAAATTCCTGTGTTATGCCGTCAAATGGTGACGTTGAATAGTTGTTATATGCTTTAGTTACATAGATAGTCAGTTAGATTAAATATATAAGATCTATTTCATATATATATCAGAATATATAAAATATTGTTACGGACAAATGCAAACAGGATAAAGCTCATTTGGTGTATATTTGTGAAAATAGTAGGCAATAATATGCAATATTTGAAGCACCAATGAATGCAACGATAGGGCGTATGCATTGCCTGCAACACCCTAACCCACCAGTAGAGGTCGTACAACATGCAACACCTTAACCCACCAGTAGAGGTCGTACAACATGCAACACCCTAACCCACCAGTAGAGGTCGTACAACATGCAACACCCTAACCCACCAGTAGAGGTCAGACAACATGCAACACCCTAACCCACCAGTAGAGGTCAGACAACATGCAACACCCTAAACCCACCAGTAGAGGTCGTACAACTCCCAACAGATGGACCTGCAGGTGCGATTGCTTTTGTCTGATGCTGGTGAACGAACCATGAAGTTGGAGTGAAATCACAGGTGCGTTCGTAAATTTGCTCTGAGAGCGCCGGAGCGCACAAATGGGTTCAACATCATTGAGCAACCAAGTCATTTGATTGGACAAGAAGCATTCCATGAGTGCTGATCAGATTTCCAGAGCGTGTTTACGAACGCACTACACAACAGAACTCACTGTGCCAGAGCCAGGTCGACCAGTGTAGCAATGATGTGGAGAGGGTAAGTTCAACTTATTATCTCTCACACAAAGCACTTAACGAATAACAAATGACTAAATAACTTCAGCACATGTCAGTGTATGGCTGGTAGTGGCTGGTAGTGTCTGGAAGTGTCTCAACCTTGTGTGTTTGTGTTCAGCAGTGACATGTCAGTGAGCCAGAGGACACCAGCCTGCCTGTTGTTGTTCTGCTTGCTTGGTGATCATATCAGCTTGCTGTCTGAACATAGTATGACAGATAGTGGTGGATGGTGTCCTTTCATAAGCTGTATGCAACTAAGCAATAAGCTAAATAATTAGGTCATGTTTTTGACATGCCCTCTTCTTCCCAATCCCAGCCAGAGAGACACACTGTAGCCAGCTACCAGGCTACTGTCCATATGACCTGCCCTGTATTCCCTTGGTGCCAGACAAGTCCAGCTGCATTACCTAGTCAGTTATTTAAGCCCTGGCTGGCTGACCAGTGACACTACTTGATGGCTGCTCATCCCTGGTTAATGTGATCACTCTATAACCTCTGCACTACTAATAATTACTACCTTTGAACTACTGTATATTGCACATTGCACATGTCTCCTCCTGACGTAGCTTCTTTTATACTTCTGCACATTAGATACTGTGCATAAACTACCTCACTGCACATAGCTCATAACTGTACATAGCGCATAACTGTATATACCTCTAAACTATACTGATGTTTCTATCACAACCATTCTTGTTCTATTTCTATCATGCCCTTATATCACTATTTGCACTTCTGGTTGGATGCTAAACTGCATTTCGTTGTGTTGTACTTGTACAATATCTGGACTATCAGTTAAGTAACCAGTATTGTTTTTCTTAACAGGAGGCCTATAGACTCTGTGGAAGTCACTTTCTGATGGTGGATATCTGAATAATAAGCGACACTATAAGCTATGTCTGTGACCTCCCTCCTGCGCTATGCTGTCAGGTAATGGTTATGGCAAACAATAACATACATATATAGCATATGTGGCTTTCGCAATCGTTGTTTCACATAACAGCAGTTTGATGAGAGTTTTGTTTTGAACTGGTCCCTTTGGACATAGTGAAAGCAAACATCATTCTATCTGAATCATTCTATCACTTTTTATTTAAATAAAAACCTCTTTCAGAGTGGGAAACAAACGCGTCGTCACCACACATCTGCTTCAGCGGAGAGCTCTCTCAGGAGCGGACGCCATCAACGCCCTCAGGCCTTTCTACTTTGCCGTCCACCCAGACTTCTTCGGCCAGCATCCCAGAGAAAGGGTAAACGCATCTGAGAGAGCGTTCCTTCTCAACCGGGACGTCGGTGCGACTGTTTATTATTCTTATTATTTCTGTTCAATTGCATTTTCCACTTGTCTGCAGGAAGTCAATGAAAATTCCCTGAAGAGGCTGAATGGCTATTTGGAGGGTCTTCAGAAGCCAGGGGCTCGTTCAGTCCAACCCATAAAGCTCACTTTTTATGTCAGGGAAACTAAGGAGAAAAATGACATTCAGAACGACATCATCCCCTCTGGTAAGTGTGTTCGCAGCTTGTTATTTTTATTATGTTATTCTTTTCTGAGTGGGGCAGTTCCACTCATATTTTTCTTTTTTATAGATAGACACAGTAGAGATTTTAGACAGGAAGGATGGGAGAGAGAGAGAGAAGGGATGACATGCAGGACATGTCCACGGCCGGAATCGAACCGGGAACCCTGCGGTTACATGGTTGACGCTTAACCCGCTACGCTACCTAAGCGCCCCTAGCAGCTTGTTTTAATGATCTACTCACGTTCCTTTATAAGATGTCGTTTTCTGTTTTCTTTCTCCGATGGGATTATCGTACATTTGTAATACTACGTTTCCCAGGGTTCCGTTCTGTGAGCTTCACCCTGCACACCCAGGATGTCCTGAGCACGGTGGTGGACGTCCTCAGGTCCTGCAGCCTGTCCATAGAGCACATAGAGCTGAAAGCCAGCGCAGAGACAACCAGGAGGTCACCCAACACTGGAAACCCTTTCTACAGACCAATCAAATGGGACAAGACCTACTACTCCTTCACAGGCTTCAGAGACCCAGAGCAGGAGCTGGAGCAGGCCAGGAGAGTAGAGCCCACGCTCAGGTATATGAAAACACATCACTACCAACTCAAACTCTCACACAGATCCCCAAAAAGGGGCTTAAATAGACGCAGCATCGCTCTGTCGTTTGGAACTGTGTCTAAATATGTCTAGTCTCTCAGCTTTAGTCACGCGACATGCCTTCAGAAGGAACGGCTAGGTAGCTTCGTCGGTGAGACATTCATTTGATCAGAATCACAATTCTTTTTATTGCCAGGTATATTCGCACATACAGGAAATTGACTTGGATGTGGTTGGTGCATGAGACATAAAGAAGACACAGATAGTAATATAATAATAAAAAACAAAACAATGTAATAAACAACACTATATAAGCAAAAGAAGAGCAATAAGACTGTAAATGATGTATGTAAAACTAATATAGATGACACAGATAGTGCCCACAGATAGACCAGTGCCTGTGGAAATAATATTGTTTGTGTCTTCCAGCTTGTGGCTGAGGAACAACGAGGCGGAGGCCACCAGGAAGCAGGACGCCAGTCTCCCGCGGCGACAGGAGCTGAAGAGACTAAAGAAGGAGCTGTGTCAGAAGTTTGCCGTGGCTGACATCAGGTCAGTAACACAGTGACTCGCATCGCCGCTCATCATCGACATGTCAGGACTCTGGAGCTTTCCGTGCGAGATTAAGACTCTTTCACAGTTCACACAAAGTTCAAAGAGTCATCGTTTAATATTACACTCTGTTCCTCGTCTGACCAATGTCATGCCATGCCAATGTCAGCACAACTGCCTTTTTTTGGTAACCATTAAACCAATGTGACAATGTCACTCTAACCTGATTTTTTTTGTTTTTTTGTAGTGGTGGCTACTGGCTAACCAGCTCAGTGGCCTTGCGGTTATAATGTCCGCCCAGAGATTGGGAGGTCATGAGTTCGATCCCCGGCATACCTAGTCGTACCAAAGACTATAAAAATGGTACCCGATGCCTCCCTGCTTGGCACTCAGTATTACGGGGGTAAGACCCTGCGACATACCAGCGCCATGTCCAGGGGGGTGTACTTGTACATCAAGCCTCCTCACGCTACGGAAACAGGAGATAGGCTCCTGCTCCTATAGGCCGTTAGGCTCCTGCTCCTATAGGCCGTTAGGCTCGAGAACCATTGGTTCTCAAGGCTACTTACTTACTTACTTTAGTGGTGGCTAAAGTGGTGGCTTTAGTGGTAGTGTTCGAGAACGCCACCACTAGTGTGCCCGTAAGGCGCTTAAGCCACTTAAAATGTAAAAAGAAATACATGTATGTATATATATATATATAATAGTATAATGACCATTTCTGTTCTGTCCTGCAGGTGGCAGCGTACCTGGGGCGTCACCCACCGGTGCTGTCAGCTCCAGAGCCTGAGTCGCCTCGCCCATCAGAACCCCCAGGCTCTGTCCAACCTGCGAGGTACGGGTGGATCGTCCTGCTGCTCCTTCACTTCACAACACTGGGCTCGGAGCTTCGGCTCCACAGGCAGCTCAACACGCTTACGCAGAGGATGTTAACAACCGGACCTGACCTTGTTTCTTCTTCTTCTTCGTCTCTTTCAGGGCATACGCTGATATTTACGGACCAGTCGGGGATGAACGCCTCTGGGGACGTCATGCTGGGAACGATGGACGTTCATCACCAGTGGATAAAAGTAACACGTACACTTCAACTGAAGTATGGACATGTGGTCTGATGCCTTCTCTGTTTCTACTTTTTGGTTATGTACCCCCATGTGTGTGTGTGTGTGTGTGTGTGTGTGTGTGTGCGTGTGCGTGTGCGTGTGTGTGTGTGTGTGTGTGTGTGTGTGTGTGTGTCTGTGTCTGTGTCTGTGTGTGGGTCTGTCTCTGTGTGTGTCTCTGTCTCTGTCTCTGTGTGTGTCTGTGTCTGTGTCTGTATGTCTGTGTGTGTCTGTGTGTGTGTCTGTGTCTGTATGTCTGTGTGTGTCTGTGTGTGTGTGTGTGTGTGTATGCGCGTGCGTGTGCGTGCGCGTGTGTGTGTCTGTGTGTGTGTGTGTGTGTGTCTGTGCGTGCGTGCGCGTATGTGTGTCTGTGTGTGTGTGTGTGTGTGCGCGTATGTGTGTCTGTGTGTGTGTGTGTGTGTGTGTGTGTGTGTGTGTGTGTGTGTGCGTGCGTGTCTCAGCTGTTCGAGCGCCTGCCCGGCTACCGCAGCCTGCAGCAGCAGACGGAGTGGCTGAAGGAGAGGATCAGCCAGGTGCTGGGGGGCGTCCAGGTGGTCCACATAGAGAGGCTGGGGCCCGTGCTGCCCATAGAGGAGTACTACAGCACCCTCAACACCTTCCACAAGAGCCTGCTGCCCCGCCGCCTGGCCCTGCACCCCCGGAGCCTCCAAGGCCTCTCCATGACCCTGGAGAAGTAAGAGAGTCAGGGTAGCCCATGGTTGCTAGCTGGGATTGACAATTTCCAGCCTAACCACAGTCTAAAAACCGCTAAATCCACCAAAAACCAGCCTATCTGGCAACCCTGTCACCGACAAGTCTCTTAGGTGAGACCCTTACACAGGCTGCCCTCTGCTGGCCACGATAGGTACCGCGCTGCCGATAAAACGGTAGAGCAGGGCTCGCCTATACCACAGGCTTTTAGGATGCGTGACACAGTCTGATCATTTCGGTCCGCATGTCGGCAACCCATCGAAGGCTTCAGACTTTTCTTTTGAAACACGGAACTACGTTTCAATTAGGGCTGGGCAAACAATCAACATTTCTTTTTCGATAATCGCAAGAATTAACGATCAATTATCGATTAATTGATAAGCTTTTTTTTCATTTAAAAAAAAAAAACTAGGGCAGAAATAACAAGCATGTTTTCCTTGGGGAAAAAACTTTATTTGTGTTGCTATTGCACACATTCATTCATTCACATTCAAACTAGACACTACAGTCAGTCAAACTATGCAGTAAAAATGTGGAACGCCCTTCCTATAATCTTAAAGGAGTGCAAAACACTGCCCACCTTCAAAACCACTCTCAAAAAACATTTACAGGAGGCTATTATGTCGCCCCCCCCCCCCTCCCCCCCGCCTAAATCTACTGGTGTTTTTGTACCCCCCCCCCACCATGACCACACACTGTACATACTTGTTGTTTTGTCCCCCCGCCCGAACTACCCATTGTACATATTATATGTCTGTCCCCCTGCCCGAACTACCCACTGTACATACTTTGTGTTTTGTCCCCCGCCCCCACCTGTGGTGTATGTCCCCACCTGTCCTACCCGCTGTACATACCTTATGTTTTGTTGTATTGTTCTTCCCATGTTGGATGTATGTTTATCTTGTAGATAGTACTAGTTATTTGTCTGTATTATCTTGTAGATAGTACTAGTTTTTTTGTCTGTCTTACATGTAACGATGAATTGAGAATCAAGGACCCCAATTGAAATAAGCCAGTGGCTTTCTTGGGTTTTTATCCTGTTAGTTGACCTTGTATGTAATATGTACTTTCATGTACCTACTTCTGCAAATCTTCTAATAAAGTTTTCAATCAATCAATCAATCAGATAACAATCCTCTTAAACAAGGCAGTGAGTAGCCTAAATTGTTTAACTTAAAAACACATTTTACGTTATAAATAAAAATATTGAAAATAAGTAACTCACCATAGGAGCAGTAAAAAAACAGTTACTCACAAATAGGAGGATGACTGAAAACGTTAGTGTCCTTAAGAGCGTCCAGCTTAACTTAAATTTAAACTCCAGCGAGAGACTGTAGGCGGCAGGCCTACTGGTTCTTGTTCAGAAAGATGATCATGTTAACATGTTCAGGGGTGAGGGACGAACGCAATCTGGTGACACGTGGACAAACTAATTTCCATTATTATTATTATTAAATAAAATAAAAAAATATTAATGATTATCGATCAAAATATTTTGTGATCGACCAAGATCGTCGATCATTGATGCCCACCCCTAGTTTCAATGTTGTTGAGAATCATAACATAAACTCGCTAGTCAAGCCGACATACTGCGACGCAGTGGATTGGGTGAGTAATCCCCCACTGCTACCTAGTTAACTAGAACACTACTTTACATTGTTAGCAGGCTCACAGAACAAGCTGTGTCAGTTGACTAGCGAAAATCAACGACGCGGAAATGTGTTCGCATTTTTCGAAAGAAAGGTTCCGGACCCCGACATGAGGACCAAAGCATTAGAATGTGTCACAAATGGTATACCAGGGCTCACCCCCCCCCCCCCCACCCCCACAGGCTTTTGGGATATGACGTCCTCGGTGTGTATAAAAAACCTGCCGTGAGCCCGTTCAAAGCGTGCGTGGTATATACGTTTGTGTAGCAGCGTGTGAAGTCCTAGTCTTAGCCGTCAATAACCCTGTGTTTGTCCACAGTGACCGCTCCACCCCCAGCCTGCACGAGACGGGCCACTTCAGCGTCCCCACCACCTGCGACCCCGGCCAGCTGCACGTGTTCCTCCAGAGCCAGGCGAGGGAAGCACGACAGCGCATCAAACGCAGGAACCAGTGAGTCTCAGAGACAGACAGCCTGCTCCCCTGAGCTGGGCACGGCAGGTTACAGTACGCCCCCATCCCTCTGTCCTGTCTGAGTGTGTGTGTGTCTGTAAATGTGCTCTGATCTGTGTGTGTGTGTGTGTGTGTGTGTGTGTGTGCGTGTGCGTGTCTGTGTCTGTGTCTGTGTCTGTCTGTCTGTCTGTGTGCGTCTGTCTGTCTGTCTGTGTGCGTGTGTCTGTCTGTGTGTCTGTCTGTGTGCGTGTGTGTCTGTCTGTCTTTGTGCGTCTGTCTTTCTGTCTCTGTCTGTCTGTGTGTGTGCGTCTGTCTGTGTGTCTGTGTGCGTGTGTCTGTGTGTGTGTGTGTGTCTGTGTGTGTGTGTGTGTGTGTGTGTCAGGCTGCAGGCGGAGGAGGAGGCGGTGGTGCAGAGCTGCGTGGAGCGCCTGGCCCTGAGGAGTCTGGTCAAGGAGCCCAGCGTGAGCAGCAGGCAGATGATCCCCTGCTGCAGGAGGCTGCTGGAGGAGCACCACCCCCTCATGCAGGGCCTGCGCCTCTGCGTCTCTCGCTTCTACTCCGTCATGCAGGACGGAGACCTCTGCATCCCCTGGGACTGGAAGGGCTGACAGGCTGAAGGGCTGAGGCCCGCAGGGGGCGCTGTAGAGAGACAACCAGAGAGACACAACACACACACAACACACAACACACCACACACCACACACCACACACAACACACAACACACAACAGGAAGACCACCGACTCACACCACACACCACACACCACACACCACACACCACACACAACACACACCAGTAAGACCACCGACTCACACCACACACACCACACAACACACCACACACCACACACCACACACCACACACCACACACCACATATAACACATAACACACAACACCACACACCACACAGAACACACAAGAGGAAGACCACCGACTCACACCACACAAAACACACAACACACCACACACCACATACAACACATAACACATAACACACAACACCACACACCACACACCACACACCACACACAACACATAACACACAACACACAACAAGAAGACCACCGACTCACACATCACACAACGGGAAGCACTTTATGCGCATACTGAAGAGGTCAGACAGACAGACAGACAGACAGACAGACAGACAAAAAGACAGGCAGACAGACAGACAGACAGACAGACAATGCAGATACAATACAGTTAACGTTTTAATACCATGACAGCCTAGTTTATTGAAGTGTTCAAGAGATGTGTGTGTGTGAACTACTATAATTATAGTATTTCTATTTGTATTATTGTTTGTGAAAAGAGGGTAAGGTGACTGTTGCTCAACCATGTTTGTATTGATTCCCAGTGCAGACACCTCGCGTGGTAAAAGGACTGGGGTTTGTGTGTTCTTGTTATATTTTTCATAGAATCACAGAATGTTTTTTAGGGAATGTTATTTGTGAGACAATCCAGGAAGTGTTACTGCTAACAAAGCTTTTATTCAAATGTATTTTCACCTTACTTGAAGTTGTCACACTTTGTGAGTAATATGATGTGGGGGATTTTTTTGTCTCACATTTATTTTTGCTATGACAGGAGAAACTACAAAAAGAAACACTTCAGTGTTCTAAAATGTCAATCAGTTCAAAGTTACAGACATCAAGAGATGTTTTTTAATGCTCCACTAGAGGGAGTGCTCATATTTTATTGTGTTTTGTATTCATGCACTCAAGTGACATTTGAAGTCGGTGGTCTAGTTTAACTAGGACTACTTGACTGTTCACATGCTATTTATTTAGCAGAGGAGTTTATTGTTTTTGTTGCTCAGAATAAGTCCCACTGCCACTGTTTAAATAAACTGTAACGGCCAAGTGGGATAATGGGATCAAATGGATGCTGATTTCAGGCTAGACAGTAAAACATGATGGATACTGTAAATTCAAGTTAAGACGATTCAACTGTATTTTGCATCCTTTCCCTGACCAAATACACTTGTAAGTGGCAGTCGGTTGCAATTATGTTCAATGCCTACAGTAGGTGTAACCTCTTGTTTGTTAAGCACCATAACCAATTCTGATAAATAAAGAGCTGCTAAAATACAGTGAATCTGATTATTTCAGACTATCTATACTATATAATACTGATATTTCATTTAAAAGGAGGCCACTGTAAATCATCAATAAATGATGATAATGTGAAAGCTAATTATTTATTTATTGTGTACATAGAGTTGTAATAGTTCCCATCACCATAGAGATCACTCTGCATGAGTCAAATGTGTATTGAATTATACTGTCTGGTCTGAACAGAGCAGAAGGTCCACTGTGCACTGAGCCAAACAAATGCCTCTTCAAAGGCAACAGATCACAGATACATCTCTATGCAACTCCCACGAACAATCCCAATTACTGTTCTCAGGCAGGAAATGACCACTTTAATAAAGGAGAGGCGGGGTGGAATATTAGCACAGCCAGTAATTCCCTGCTGCTTTTTAGGGAGAGATTAATGGTCAGGGGGAGGACAGCCTGGCCTGGAGTTTGCCTCCCAGCACTGTTAATCTTCCTGGCCCTGGGTTCCGCAGGATACGCTGTGGTAATGGCAGGCAGATCACCCTCTTCCTCCTAGTTAGCGGGGAACCCCCTCTGAGCCAGAGTGCGTGCCTGTTGGGGTCAGGGCACCAAATCAGTTGAAACAAAAAGCCGCCTCCCGTGATTTACACCTGAGCCCACACTGTTATTACCATACTTCACCTGCGCTAAATCGGGGGGGGCGGGAGTCGGGGGGGGCGGCAGAGCTGGGAGTAGAGCATTCACTATCAATTACTCCATTCGATCATGACAAGAGGTGGTTACCTGCATTTGACCCCTCTTGTGAATACGGTTAAGTGGAAGCAAGTGGCCCATTATTCTATAAATAACTAGGGCCATCAATATTTTGAAAGTCAAGAAAAGTCACCCATGTCCTCTCATGAGGAAATAACTTGAAATTCACTGCTAACGCCAAAGGTGATAAATCCTCTTCAACTGAAGCCTGGCAGTGGCGTGACAGGACTTATCTAAATGTTCATACCCTTTCATTATGCTGTCTTCTTACAGGCCTCTTGTGTCATGTATTCCCTAGGCTCCCCCTGACCTCTTGTTGCCCTCTATAAGCTGACATACTGTACGCCCTACTATTATCATGCTGCCCACACTGTGGGGCTTGGTTGTTTTGACTAGTGTTGGCCACTATCAACCATCTAAGTAAATACCCTCTCTCACCAACACACTTTTGACCAGTGACCATGTTGCCTCAAAGTATCATTCCTTTTTGATATATTATACCTGACTCCTTCTTGTTTTTCTGATGTTCATAGCCCCAGCCCTGACCCGACACAAACTTCTGTTTTGGGAGGAATTCCCTTGGAATGTCCGGATCCTCAGAGCAGGGTCTGTGCAGGATAGAGCCCGGCCAGGTCCTGCTGCTCCTAATCCAGGACTGGATAATGGGGGTTAAAAGGTCCCCTCAGGGCTCTGTCCCTCTAGCCGACTTCCCACTGCTTTATCAGGCCGCTAACATGAGGCTCCTCCTTCCCCTCCTGTCCACTGAGCCACCACCCCTCCTGTCCACCGAGCCACCACCACCCCAGAAGCCAGGATCAAACCAAGTGTCCCTGAAAGGCACAACATTAATGGAACTCCTGGAAGCCATGCATGGATGAGTAAGCCTGACATGTTCTATCTCTGTCTCAAGAATGAAAGGATTTCTCAAAGAGGGCATGAGTGTTCTTACAACAGTTTATTATTGCAACCATTTTTAATACCAAACATTTTTAATACCAACCGGGATCTGGCCAGAACCCCAGGTGGTTAGTTTTACGTTCTAATCTATTAAAATGTGTAAATTGTACAACTTTTGCTTTGTTCTTGGGTGAAACGAATCGTCTTCAGTTAAAATTATTATGAAAGTATTACTTTTTGATTTTTTTATGTTTTCAGTAATATGGCCAAACTCCTGTTTGTAATTGAGACTAAATATGTTGGTAGTTTGCGGGTTTAAAAACATGTTTGAAAAAATCTGTGAAGAGACTGTTGTGTCTGTTGTGAGGAAAATTCATTATAGCCTACCCCCACCTCCCCAACACACAGCTGGGAAAAAGCTCTGTCGCTACAATTATGTTTAGAGGGATAGGATGACCCTGAAGAGTTTAGGGCTTAGACAGAAAAGATAGAAAACTTCTATCTAAAGCAATGAGTTAAAATGTTGTTTATCTGGACCTTAATGGACTGCACGTATATAGCGGCTTATTCCAAAGCGCTTTACAACGGCCTCTCATTCACCCATTCACACACCAATGGCGACAAGTTACCATGCAAGGCGCCTGCCTGCTCATTTGGGGTTCAGTGTCTTGCCCAAGGACACCTCGACACGTGGCCAGCCTGGGATCAAACTGCCAAACCGCTGACCTTGCGATCATTAGACGCTGGCTCTACCTCCTGAGCCACAGCCGCCCCTTGTGGGTGGCATTATCTGCAACAATAACAACATTAGACAGGCTGTTATTATCCATGATTTTAACATTGACATTAATGATGATGCAGATTGCCTGACACTTCGAGCCATCTGATTGGCCAAAGATTCGAGCCGTCTGATTGGCCGAAAATTCGAGCCGTCTGATTGGCCGAAAATTCGAGCCTTCTGATTTGCCGAAAATTGCAGCCGTCTAAATGTCCAAATTTCAGAGCTCTCCGATTGGCAAAAATTTCGAGCCATCCGATTGACCGAACATTTTAGTCATCTGATTGGCCGAAAATGTTAGCCGTCTGATTGGCCGAAAATTCCCGCTCAAACATAAACAGCGCAACGTTTGCAAGAAAATATTTCTTTATAGGCTATATATATAAAGAAAATATGATGAAACCTTCCTTCAGTATTGATTTACTAGCATAACTGAAAACAACGAGGAAAAGCCTAAACATGCAATATGAAAATCACAAATAGCTTATCATTAGGTCAGCGCAATTCAACATTGAGCGGGTGCAATGTTGTTATGCACAGTACGTACAGATAGTTGAATGAGAAATAGAAAATGAGTCCAATTATCCTGTAACAATGTAGCCCAGCAATATGAGCCCAGCCCCCTTTCCTCTCCAGCCCCCTGGTCTCTCCAGCCCAGCCCCCTCTCCTTTCCTCTCCAGCCCAGCCCCCTCTCCTTTCCTCTCCAGCCCCCTGGTCTCTCCAGCCCAGCCCCCTCTCCTCTCCTCTCCAGCCCCCTGGTCTCTCCACCAACAGGAGCGCCTTCCATGTGAAGAGGGCGGAAGTCTGCGCTGCTCTACGTCTGTGGAATTAGAAACATTTAGGGCATTTTTCGATAACTCACGCCTTGCAATTGAACATGGCATATGTTGTAACGTAGTTTGTGATTCACAAGATGAACGTGGTTCAACATGCGTAAGAGGCATGGACAACAACAAGCGGGCGCGTATGAACACATTCCACTGAACGCTTGATGGCAACGGGACGAATGGATGAATCCTGCCGTGGCGGATGGTCAAGGGAAGCCAGGGGAAAACACTCTCTTTTTCTCTCCAGAAAAGTACTGCATGCAACACCAATACCCTAGAGAGCATGGCGAGAAATGGAGAGGATTTCATAGGGTAGCAATGTTTGTACTCAGCTGAACTAATATTTGATCTTATGGGCAAGCAAGTATCGAGCCAACTTTTCACATCTGATCACTTTCTGATCCATTATTAGATGAACTTCATCTGTGTTATTATGTGCGTGGCACATTAGAAGTAGTTTGAAGAAATGGGCTGCCTGCCACTGTGAAAATAACTGATGTTTTATTCGTAATTGAACAGATCAATGGTCAGAGTCAGTGGTCTGATTGGCCATGCTGGGGTCGAGGAGGATCGGAGCAGGGAACTCGCTGTGGATTTCATGTTGCGCAACAATATTGGTTTATAATTAAACATGTAGGCTAATGTCGACAACAATTATAATCCCACCATCACAAAACGAATAGAATAAGGTTGTCGCTGCGAGGATGACTTTAAAGGTTACTAATTGCTCGGTTACAAATGTTATTTCTAAAGATTCTGGCCGCTTGGTTGAACAGAGCTTTCACGCGTGTTGTGACAGTGAGTGGATACAACCTGTCTGATAACAGCAACAATAATAACCTTCTGTTGCAACATTGTTGCATCTAATTCAGCGCTGCATCTTTCTCCTTAAGCATAAAGCAACCCGATGTTTCAATGCAACGCATTTAAATCCCCCTGTCCTAAAGCAGCAGTTCTGTTGCAAATGGCTTCATTTCCTGAATCCGACCTGCAAACTTGTCCCTTATGCAAAGCATTGTGCGGCTCCTCTGCTCCGATCTCCTCCAACTCCTCTACCTCGTCGTCCTCGTCCCAGACCTCCGGCTCCTCCACCTCCTCCTCCTCCTCCAGGAGGCTGCACGTCCTGCCCTGCCTCCATGCCTTCTGCAGGCGCTGCCTGGAGGGGCGGCGGGACCCCGGCACTGACCCCCTGACACTCAGGTGCCCGACGTGTGGCCGACAGGTTTTAATGGCCGAATCAGGAGTGGACGCTTTGCCCTCGTCCAACTTTCTGTTCAGCAACCTGCTGGATGTGATGGTTTCGTCCGAGGAGCAAAGCAACAAGAGTGGTTGTTTTCGGGGTAACAGCCTCTCCTCCTCCCACGGCAGCCTCCTCAGGGCGCCTCACTGCAGCTCCTGCGACGAGGGCGACCACCCTACCTCCCACTGCCGAGACTGCCGAGAATACCTCTGTGACAACTGTGTTCGGGCCCACCAGAGGGTCCGGCTCACCAAAGACCATTACATCGAGAGACTGGTGGAGAGTTTACATTTGGGGAAAAACTGCACGAATAACTCCAACACTCCTGCCACCTTGAACCGGTCCTTCCACTCCAGCTACTCCCTGCTGCCCGTCTTCCAGGACAGACTGAGTTTCTGCCAGCAACATGATAACGCGGTACGTTTATCCATGAGACTCCATGAGTTGTGTTTTTTATTTTATTTTATTGTGTCATGTTTTGATGTATTTGTACCTTTTTTCCAATCAGATAAAGATGAGATGTTATAGTAGGTCAAGTCAGTTCCCCAACCCCTCACAGCTTCATCTGCATGGGAGTGGGTGTGTGCAGGTGTTACTTTATTGTACTAACAGGAATTTATACTTCTTGGGCTTGGTGAGTCCCCTAACACAGACAAACATCTGTATACAGTTATATTGTGTGAGTACGATTACACTGAATAGTGTCTCTATATAGTATGTATAAGCCAGGGGAGGCTGGTGGAGGTAGAAATAGGAGGACAGGCTCATTGTAATGGATGGCGTGAGGAATGGTGTCAGTTCCATTCCATGCATTACAATGAGACCGTTCCCTGATTTCGACCAGCCTCCCCTTGTAGGAGCAGTCTCTCCCGTTCATGGGCCTCTCCCTCCAGGACTGATCTCAGCTCAGCCCGACGGGTGGTTTGTGTTTTGCTCGCTTGAGTCCACTGGTAGATCATGTGACAGGAGGGGAGCTGATGCTTGCATGCAAAGCATGACATGGTTGTGACAGTGCCACCTAAGAATTACTTTCAAACGCTGACAGCCCTCAGCTTACACCTCCCATGGAGGGATTACACCAGAGCAACAACTGGTTCGCCTTAAATACCCTATCTGTGTCGGAGATAACTCTCCTACTCTCACTCCTTAAACCTGTTCACGTCTCCACTCTGCCGAGCGACGCTATGATAGAATGTAGCATCTTAATGGTATGTGGGCTAGGTCTTTCCTCACCACTGAACACATCATTTCAGCCCTAAGTTAATAGGCCAAGGCTTCCAATACAAATAGGATTCTGTGGGAGAGTGTGTGTCCGATCGTGTTTATATGTGCCGAGTATCGGAGCGGTGTGCGTGCCGGGAGCCAATGAGCAGCGGTCCCTCCTACTGACAACCAAAGCAGGGCCGGGCTCCCAGCGGCCGGGCTCCCAGCGGGGGGAATACAGGAAGCCTTTACTCAGACAAGGGGCCGGTCGGAATGCCATGACGTCAACCGTTCAGTAGTCATCTGGGAGACGTGCTGATGGGACTCCACATCCATCTTCACCACACACACACACACACACACACACACACACGCACACATGCACACACACACACCCCCCTAACTATTACTTTCAGCCGTTCATCCTACCCAAACCAATTCATCCTCTTTTTTCCCCCATCTGGGTTTAATAGCACCATCCGTGCAGTACCCCACACTGATTTGGTGGTGGTGTTAAAAGTGGCGCCGTAAATGGAGGAATGTTAGGGGGGCCTGTGTTGTGGTAGGAGGTTACGGCCCTGGTGCTCTCTGGTCATCTGGTGAGGACGTTAAGCACCAGGCCACACCGTTCGCTGGGCTAACATTCCTGCCCTGTTGGGGGGCCAAAGTGAAAGGAAATCCTGAATGTGAAAGGTCAAACAATAGCATTGGGAACAAGGAGGTTTAGAGCTGAAGTCAGCCACCACACAACCCCATAGGTCCTGAGACACATTAAGACATGCGAACGACCCTCACGCCCCCCCCCCTCCCCCGGTTGCTAGTTTTAGAATGAGTCTTTGTCATGCAGGGTCTGCACACAAGACTTTGATTCTAAAGCAGATATCCACAGTGGAGGACTTGTGACTTGTTTCCCCCCTCAGACATGAATTACTACAATGTTACTCTTGTACTTGAATAATTCATAATATATATGTTGTTACATGGTAATTGCTTTGTTATTACATAGTAATAGCGTGGGGTGTTTTTTTTGTTCGTACACCAGTGGAATAGGGCACATTAGCGTAATGTATATATACATGTTTTAATCAGACAAAAGAATACAGCCAGTCGATCATGATGGGCCTGATTTGACTATTACTCATTGACGATGAACTCACCATGCTACGTTATATAACCTTTTCTACAACATGTTTGACTTTTAGTTAGTGCATTGGACCTAGCTATCAATAGGCTACCATATATATGAAACGTTAGGGTAGGTAGGGGAATGTGCCCCTCTGTGTTGACTTTCGTTTCAGCGGAAGGTCACATGGGGAAGCCCCATTACAGCGTGGGCTGCTGTCTGTTTCCCCCCTCAGGCTTGGGGTCAGAGGTTACCAGGGCGGGACAGAGTGCTTTCCATGTGGTGTG
>NC_137680.1:21107866-21187866 GCF_963989245.1 Nansenia antarctica
TGATTTAAGGTTCTTGGACCTGTGCCAGAATGAAAATAAGAAGACATTTGGAACATATTGAAGATAAACATATGTCTTTACTGCTCTGTCTTGTAAATATTTATGTTCTTGGGCAACGGGCCAATGTCATTATTTATCGGCCCTTTTCTCTCTAGGATGATTGCTCTGTGTCAGTCGGCTTTGTCTTGGCTCCATCCTGTGTGAGCAGAGCTAGCCTCACACCGTCCCCGTCCCCGTCCCCCCGACTTCCCCTCTCCTTTTGTCACTGCTGGCTCCCAAACTCTGCCTACGTGAGGCTTCAGACCAAAACACGGCAATGACCTTTTTGTTTTAAAATTCAATGTGTATGCAACATTCAGGTACGTGAACGTGTACACGTGACCGTTAAAGCAGACGATAACATAACTCATACAGCACAGCTAGTCGTTTGTAGTCTTAACAGCCTCGGTGTGTGTGAGAGCGGAGGACTGTTGTTGTCTGAGCCCTAATGTGTGATCTTGTAGTTCTAACGGTGTGTGTGTGTGTGTGTGTGTGTGTGTGTTGTTGTCGTCGTTGTGTGTGTGTGTGTGTATGTTGTGGTCTTCTTCTTGTGTGTGTCTCTCAGGTTCTGCATTTCTTCTGTGACACGTGCTCCGTGCCCGCCTGCGGGGAGTGCAGCGTGGGTCGCCACGCGGGTCACAGCCTCAGCTACCTCCAGGATGCCCTGCAGGACTCCCGCACCCTCACCATCCAGCTGCTGGCAGATGCTCAGAAGGGCAGGCAGGCCGTACAGGTGTGTGGTGGGGGGGTCCCCTTCTCTCACACACACACACACACACACACACATGCCACTGACTGGACCGTGATGGAATTAATGAATTAATGAATAAGTGATGATGAAAAAAAAAATGTCTGGCGCTCTCGAAAAAAGTTGTAATCTTAAAAGCGGTCCATGGTGGTGGAGACACAGCTAGTTCGTATTCCTCGCTTTCATCCTTTATCGATCTGAAAAAGATTGGACAGGTGCTGAGTGTGTGAGTGTGTGAGTGTGTGAGTCTGTGAGTGTGTGAGTGTGTGAGTCTGTGAGTCTGTGTAAGTGTGCGAGTGTGAGTGTGCGAGTGCGAGTGAGTGTGAGTGTGAGAGTGAGAGTGCGAGTGTGTGTGTGTCGCGTCACGTCCACCACCACCACCACAAGGCTGCTTTGACAGTTTGTATTCAGATGCCTGATGGCAGGAGCAGAATGGATCATTAGTGCCTGTGTCATTCCTGGCTCAAAGGGCCCTGTGAGAGGGGGCAGGGGGAGAGGAGGGGGAGGAGGAGGGGAAGGAGGGCTATAGTGCCCATTGATCCCCATCAAATCCAACCCTCTCAGAGCAGAGGCCAGGGGAACCTGTTCTACTCACCCAGCGCTGAATAGAAAGTGAAGGGTGCTGGGATGGATGGCTTTGGAAGGGGGGAGGCACAATGGATAGGAATTCTAGAAAGACACACCCCACCCCCCACCCCTCCTCCCTACTCTCAAACACCCCCCCCCCCCCTCCTCTCACAGCCCCCCTCTACCCCACTCACTTACATGCCAATGAAATATGTATGCCCCTCCCCTATTTCAATACACAATAGAGACCACACTTACCCCCCCCCCCTTCAGTCCTGTGACGTTCTCTTCACGTTCTCAGGCTCCCTTTGGTGGTTAAAGTCTAAAGAGCTTATCGATCAAATGCTTAGTCACTCATTCTAGGTCTAGCGAAGAATTCTGTGGTGTGGAGGTAAGGTATCGCCAGGGTAATCCAGTGTTTTATGGATTTATAAGCACATGCAAGGAGGTTGTAAAACGTTCTTGTCCTGGAAGGACCCTGTACCAGGGGACACCCAGTAGTGGAAAGGTTGTATTAAAACACCCAGAATCCCACTCGCCATGTTTTTTTTTTCCCGCTTCTGCCTTCATGTCTCACTGTCCTCCCCTCTGACCTCTAACCTCTGGGTCGGCCACCCCCCGCAGAAGACGCGGTGAGGGCTTTCTCTCTGATTGACATCACCACCCCCGACGCTCCTCGTTCTATTGGCTGAGCTCGGACCCTGATGGGTGGGATAACGCTGGGTGATTGATTGGTTCTCAGAAGTCCCTCTAGTGTGAAGTTAACCTTTTTTTATCCAATTTCCAGCATTATGCTCTCTCACGCCGTATTAACTTTCTCATGAATACAAGTCAAGTGAAATGTTATTGTTACGTCACTTACACAGGTGTGAGAGTAAAATTCTTAGATATATAGTCTTACATATCCTCCTGCTGATACAGCATTTTAGTTGGACCCATAGTTTGTTGATCCTTAGGTCTAGGTCCAGTGTCTATACTACGCCCCCTCATATGATATTGTGTGGTTCTGTCTTCCCTATCTACCACAGCTGCTGTGCCCCACAGCTTCTATCCATGTGGTAACTAATCCAGCGACTCTGTTTTTAAAGCACTGAGACCTCTTAACACTACCGCCACTGATAACAAGTAGAACCGAGTCAGTTACACAGCAGATCAATGTCAGAACGTTAACACAGTTACCATGGGAATATGAGACAAGACTGGTGTCAATGTATTCTGTCGCTTTTGATAATGTGGTCTAGTCGTTCGTGAGGTACTAGTTGATGTGTCACTATTCAAAGGTTTATTCAAAGATCTACCCCCTCTGTCCCCACAATAAAACCTCTTCCTAATCATTAACCTTTCAGCTGAGCATTGAGAAAGCTCAAGCCATAGCCGAACAGGTGGAGCTAAAGGCCAAGGTTGTCCAGTCGGAGGTCAAGGCGATCACACTACGGCACAAGAAGAGCCTCGAGGAGCGCGAATGTGAACTGCTCTGGAAAGTGAGTCATAGTATTACAGTACACACTTCCCTGCTTAGCTATGTTACACAATCTTACCCACACAGATGCACTAGCTTCCTTCAACTGAGTAGACAACCGTTGTCATTAGGTCAGATTCAGATCCAATTCAGATTCAATTTAATTGTCATTGACAAGTACAAAGACAACGAAACGCAGTTTGGCATCTGACCAGATATACCTGTGCAATAGTGCATAGTGCAAAAGCCATAAAAGTGTGGACAGATATATATATATATAAGTACAATGTGATATATTAGGTCACGTCGTTGTGTGATCAACTGTTACCAGCATTTTGTATATGTCAAGTGAAGCTGCTGTTTCTTATTTATATATTGTATATTATGCATATTCTGTTTTACCCTGAGCCAAACTAAGGGACATACTGTATTTATATATCCTTGGTCGTGACACAGAAGCTCTGGGAGTCAGTCCCAATACAGACCTGGTAGAAGACAGACATCCCAACATCTTATGTTACAGGGGGGGGGGGGGACTGGGAAATATTCTAACATTCTTTGAAAGAAGGTCTTTCTCACAGTTCCTTTTTATCCCTGGAAAATGTTCCCAGACAGTATGTAGACATTCGTTCCAATTATACATTGGTAACCATAAATGACAACTATGAGAAAAAAAAACTCCAAGAGAAAAGCAAAGCCCAGCATCTTAATTGGAATGGATTCATTCAGAGGAGTATTATTAGTATTAGTAGTATTCAAATGATAATGAGGCCTCCTTTTCTTAATCCACATTACGTCTTAATTGAAGTCCCCCACACCCCCCATGTCTCCTTTCCTCCCAGGTGGAGAAGATCCGTCAGGTGAAGGCCAAGACTCTGTACCTGCAGGTGGAGAAGCTGCATCAGAACCTGACCAAGCTGGACAGCACCATCGCCACGGTGACCCAGGTCCTGGAGGAGGGCAGCACCATGGACCTGCTGCTGGCCCGCGAGCGCATGCTCAACCAGGTCCAGGAGCTCAAGGCTCTGAGAGGCCTGCTGCTGCCCCAAGACGACGACCGCATCATGTTCACCTCCCCAGACCAGGCTCTGCTCCTCGCCATCCAGTCTATGGGTCTGATCAGCAGCGGGGCCTTCGCCCCCCTCACCAAAGCCCAGGGGGAGGGCCTCAGGCAGGCCCTGCAGGGCAAGACGGCCTCCTTCACCGTGGTCGGCTACAACCACGACGGAGAGCCCAGGCTGTCTGGAGGAGACGGCGTGTGTGCCGTGGTGATGGCCCCGGACGGAAAGCTGCTGAACGCAGAGGTGTCCGACCACCAGAACGGCACCTACACTGCCAGCTACGTGCCCAAGAGTGAAGGGGAACACTTGGTGTCCGTGCTCATCTGCAACCAGCACATTGAAGGCAGCCCCTTCAAAGTCTTAGTCAAGTCTGGACGTAGCTATGGAGGTATCAGTCTGCCGGTAGCCTCGTTTGGGAGCGAGGGCGATCAAGACGGGCAGCTGTGTCGTCCCTGGGGAGTGTGTGTGGACAAAGAGGGTTATGTGGTCGTGGCTGACAGGAGCAACAACAGAGTGCAGATCTTCAAGCCGTGTGGCACCTTCCACCACAAGTTTGGTACGCTGGGCTCCCGGCCAGGCCAGTTTGACCGTCCAGCCGGTGTGGCCTGTGACAGCCAGAGGAGAATTATCGTGGCAGATAAGGACAATCACCGTGTCCAGATCTTCACCTTCGAAGGCCAGTTCCTCTTCAAGTTTGGTGAGAAAGGAACCAAGAATGGGCAGTTCAACTACCCTTGGGATGTAGCTGTCAGCTCCGAGGGCAAGATCCTCGTGTCCGACACTCGTAACCATCGCATCCAGCTCTTTGGGCCGGACGGTGCATTCCTCAACAAGTATGGGTTTGAGGGACCGCTCTGGAAGCACTTTGACTCCCCCAGGGGCGTGGCGTTCACCCAGGAGGGCCACCTAGTGGTGACGGACTTCAACAATCACCGGCTGCTGATCATCCGGCCGGACTGCCAGTCCGCACGCTTCCTGGGGTCGGAGGGCATGGGCAACGGGCAGTTCCTGCGCCCACAAGGTGTGGCGGTGGACCAGGAGGATCGCATCATCGTGGCCGACTCTCGAAACCACCGAATCCAAGTGTTTGAACCCAACGGCAACTTTTTATGCGTGTTTGGGACTCAGGGTAGCAGCTTTGGGCAGATGGACCGCCCATCGGGTATAGCTATTACTCCTGACGGAATGATTGTTGCTGTGGACTTCGGAAACAACCGGATCCTTATGTTCTAGGCCATTTATGCTGGAGAGAAAATAATATGCATCAAAATGGAAGAAAATGTGATTTTGAAACACACTTTAGATGTGGAGAACACGTCTTTTTGAAACACACAAATGGAGCCAGTTTTCAATTCAACAATTGAGATTTGACCTCTATATCCATTTATCAACGTAATTAAATGCAGTATATGAAACAATGCCAACTAGTTCGGTTTTAAAGGGGTTATGCACCCCTAGTGAAATTAATACTGAGATTGCTGGCATCAATGTTGTTTTTGCTCCTAATGTGTGTCTTGAAATCAGATTTTCTGATTTTCTCAGGGATTTTTTGCATTTGTGAAATATTTGCTCTCTGCATCATACCTACCTCATTTATCTTTGTATGAATGTACTAATTTTTGTGTGCAGAAACTAGGACAGTGAAGTTTTGATAAAGACGTCTACCTCAATGCTTTTGGATTTAAGAGAAAGAGAAAAACATAGTTAAATAAAGCGATGTCGGGTTTATATTGGTACAGCGTGCACAAAGTGTTACTGTGCACAAACACAATTGATACCCTGAATGTTGCTGAGAACAAAGTCTAATTATATACTAATGCTACATGTTCAGGCAGATACATGTGGAGACATTATGATGAACCAATCTACTGTTATTTTCCATCTGTTTTTAAAATGCCTCTATACCTCTGCAAGCCCTTTTACCTCATGATCGTACAGTCGTACCCATCAATTGCAGTGCCCAGAGGTCGGTAGAGAAAGTGGATTCTCTTCACTTGATGCATGCTGGGAGCGTGCTGCAGGGAAGAAAAGAAGGTGATATCAAAGGCACATGTCAGTTCATGAGTTAGGTGATTTCAGCTCCAACCTATCATCCTAAGGTGAACCTAAGTTGAATCGTCAAAAAAAAGATCAGAACAAGGAATTCACCACTTTGAATTGGGTTAATCTTTATTTTGTTATTTTCTGGTGATTTGCAAAAAACATTTTGAATTAATTGAAGAACTGCTGGGAATTATTATTGCTAAGACATAATTGAAGCTGACATTATGTTCATTCATCCAATGCAAAGTCCATGAAACAGCAACGATTAGTTTTGGCATATTGTAGAAGGCTCACTGGTGCTGGGAACTTGGATTTAATCCAAACCATGTTGGACTGCTGAGTCTATTTCTATTTATTGATATTGTTTTGAAGTCAAGGAAATATGTGTAGACTAACCTTCTTAGGAAAGAGGTCTCATATTGGTTTGTAAGAAGAACAAAGTTTCTGCACAAATCGCTGTTTTAGATTAGCAACAACCTAATTATGTTGCCATGTTCGATTCTAAGTGGACGTTATTACTAAGTCTAAAGTTGCTCATGTGGCTGTCTGCTCCCATATCTCAGAGACCACCGCTTTCCTTTTTAGTCAAAATGGAATGTGTCATTCAATAGAGATTTTTTTCTCTTTGTTCATGGCGGAGACACATTTCCAAAAGTTATGTTAAACTGACAAGCAAACTAAATTCACAGCACAGATGTTGGCATTTTCCATACTAAGCCTTCATACTTGTCAGTTTACTGATAGTTTGATAGAGAGGACAGAGTGGGTAGGTCTGCGAAAGGTATCAGTGCTGTCGGGCTAGCCTGCTTTATGTGACACCAAAAACAAAAAAAAAGGCTCTACATAATTAGAATTCCATTAGCTGCCTCTGTGCCAAATGCTGGAGGCAAAACCCAAAGTTTGAGTGGTAATAAGGTCTTGCTGACTGAAGTATTCCGGGAAAGGAATGAATGACCCTCCCCCCAACCCCAACCCCCAACCGCCTCCCTTGCATTCACCCTGCGCTGAACGGTGACAGCAATTGTAGTCTGTTGTCTTTCATTTAACATTCTCAAACACGTTTTAGTCAGCACAACAGTAAACTGGATATTCTTCTATTGTATACAACAACAAAAAAACATAAACCATGTGAGGGTCACGGTCTTCAGTGGCTGTTAACCATGTTTAATGACTAACAGTGTCCAGGCCCATTAAAACCCACACACATTTAGATTGATATTGTGTTACCCACTGCCTTCTGTGGTGAGCTAGCTGTTTAAAACATAGAATATCGTTCATCCCAAGATTGTGTCTTTCTGCTCCTCAGTTTGTTTATCTACCTATTGTTTTGTTTCCTAATAGGCGAGTATTTCCTGTCTGTTGAGTCTCATTGCTGAAGTGCAGGTTTATGAGGCATGTTCTATGGTGAGTCGGTGTGGCACCATTGCTCCCAGCGTCCAGAATGCAGCTGTTCTAATCTTAAGAAGGGCTGGGAGGCTCACACACTCACACACACACCTCATAGTTCTTACCTTAATTATCCCAGTGTGACAGCGGTCTAGAGATCACCTCGCATTCAAATCCTTCTGACTTAGCCGAACCTTGGCAATTGTTGCTCCTGTATCAAACTTTGCCAATTGTCTTTTTAGATGTATTCACATTTTCACAATCCTCATGCTGTACTGTCACTTTGTGCCTTTTATTATATCAGGAGAGTAATTAGCACGGTATGTTTGGCCAAATGACGATCAGTAGGAAGGCATGTGTGGGGGAAAAAACTGGGTCAAAGGATTGTTTTTCTTCAGGATTTCATGATATCATTGCTATGAGCACTACTGGAACATGTCCCTCATTATATACAGTAGACTTGATATAGATGTGAAAAACCTGTTTGCCTCAGTATTATTGAACAACTTCATTACCTCATTATACTTTGCTGGCACCGTTGAACATACTGTTTTACCTCAGTTGAATTGCAGTAAGATGTGTTGATGGTGACCGAGAATGAAAAGGGATAGCTTTAAATGTACAGTAGATCCCTTTCAGAGCTCTAAGAGAAAACCAGACAAAGCTACCTCTCACAACGCTATGCCCAGTATTAAGTAGATTCTCTAGTGTTTTTGTTTTTTGGGGGAAATTTGTTTGCAGAATTGTCTCCTAAAGCTCCCAAGGTCTTGACCCTATCAAAAGACAAGTGTATACTTTTTTATTTTTTTTATTTTAATGCATGTTTCAAAATGTAATTCTGGAAAAAGAACATTTGTCACTAATACTTTCCAAAACAAGTGATATAGTAATGTATACGCCATAACTACTTCTATGTTAGGTTGTGGTGGATGGCTTTGACTGTAAGATTGTAGTTCTTTTATGAATAGCTTTAGCGGGCCCAATCAAGGTAGCCTAGCTCATTATGGGAAACAAACAGCATGTCAAAAAGAGATCAGTTGTCTTTAATACTATAGTAATGATAGAGTTACCTTCTTCTCAGGAAGAGAGGATCAAAAAAACTACCAAAGTAAACTGTAGTTGATGACGTTGCTGTCTGGATCTTTGTTAGTCCCTTTCTGCCTGCTTAGTCTCTGTCTAGACGGCAACTACAAGACATACTTTTTCTGTCTGTTCGTTGCACCGTCTACCACAATTGATTGAAGCATTTTTACTTCACCATTTATAGAGATGGAAAGATAATGTTGCATCAATTCATGAGTAGCTAGATGGTCTTTTTGAGACATTATGCTCATTCAAAACAATGTTTGAAAAAGAAGCAGGATGTTTACCTTTTTAGTATTTGATTATTATCTTGATCCTTCCAAAAACGTATCTGTTATTGATTTTGTAATGGGACCCAACTTCACATTTTATTTTGTATTGATTTTTTTTTGCACAAATTAAGGGTCGAAAGAGAGTGCACTCAATCTAAACGATTTGTGGTAACCTTTTTAATGTTTTGTTATTATTGGGGTGTTAACTTTCAGTTTACCAAACCTCCAGGAGCACATGGGACAGGTTATAGTTTAAATAGACAAATTCAGTTATACCCATCTGTCCATTCTTCCTTTTACCAGGCAGCTCTGACACCGAAAATGATAAAAAAAAAAAAAAAAGGCCTCTGGCTCTTGAATTGTGTTTGTGAACTGAAAAATCCACGTTGTCTCTTTCACTGTCTATATGAAAGCTTTCTAGGGGTCATTTTGCCCCTTGATGGTGTGGGGTTTATTTGTGAATGTGTTTGAAAGGGATACTAGTGTGATTGGGGGACTCTAAGAGTTCTTCCAACTGTCCTCCCTCCACAGTCTCCCCTACTCTTCAGTCCCCCCCTTGACTGATTGATTGGAAGTGTTGATTTATGCATTCTAACTGACACCCCGGAGGCTGCTGTTATAACCTGCCGTCTTGTTCTCACGTCTTTATGGACTTAAAACAATTCCTATGCAGTTTTTGATTTGATGTTCCTTGTTTACACCTCAATAAATGTTTGCTGTATCCAACATCAGTTCTCCTAGTTTGTCGTTGTGCACATGCATGACTATACAAATGAATAGTCAGTGCTTGAGAAATATTCCAGGGATGTTAGAAAAACTGATTTTTCTCAACTAGTTCACATACCTCCATGCCAAATATATAAGAATTTGACATTTCAAGTGTATAAATGCCTTGTAGGCTGACTCATATTAAATGTGTTCATCTGGGCACCAAATCCTCAGGTAAAGCAGACATCTAGATAACCAGTGTGTGTGCATACCAGCTGAATGCCACCCAGAATGAACAATTAGTGAAGTACATTCTAATGATGTGTCAAGACGTGACAAGCCATGGTCCTCAAAATTAAGTAAAAATAATAATATATGCTATTTATCTGACGTTTTTATCCAAAGCAGCTTACATTGCAGTGAGGGCATACCTAAATTTTTCAGTATATATGGTCCCAGCAGGAATCAAATCGCACCCTTTGATGAATCAGTGACACATTTGGGTTCGAATCCAGCTCATGCCCTGCTGACATGCCCTCTCTCCCTTCTTCTCCTTACTTTCCTGTCAGTCTTCACATCTGTCCAATAAAATAAAAAATATGAGTGGGACTGCCCCACTCAGAAAAAATAACTTATAAGATATAACCATCTGTTATAGCTTACAGAACAGTAAAGAACATCCCTTGAAAAATAAATCATGCTGTGCTTCATGTCTACCATAACATTTGACATCAGACTGGAAGTAGGCAAACCCCCCACATAGCACACAATCATTGCTGCATTCGACTACTACACTATACCATGTTGTTGATATCAATTATCAATACATCATTGTGATAAGTAAGCTAATTTTACCAAGCCAGGAATAGCTAGAACTGTCTAGGAGGTTGGATGTCCCTCAGAGGAAGGCGGTGTCTGGCTGCATGGTGTCTTCCACTCAGTGGCCAGCTGAGGGACAGCAGCTCGTTTCTCATGACAGATCCCTAGCCTTCCTCTACTCTCTAAGGACCATCTTTCAAACTCCTCCACTGACGTGCTACATCCCCTGATCTGACTCAACACTGCATTCTCTGAATACCCAGAAGACAAACTCATAACAAAACACTCATCCTCCCATATAATACTTTATAGAAGTTATTCCTAAAGACAGTGGGATATATATATATATAGATATATTTTTAAATCCCACTGCCTATATATATATTTTTTTTTAAAATCCCACCGCCTATATACAGTACAGGCCAAAAGTTTGGACACACCTTCTCATTCAATGCGTTTCCTTTATTTTCATGACTATTTGGTACATTGTAGATTCTCACTGAAGGCATCAAAACTATGAATGAACACAGGAATTATGTATTTAACAATAAAGTGTGAAATAACTCTAAATATGTATTATATTTTAGATTCCTCAAAGTAGCCACCCTTTGCTTTTTTTTGTTAATAAAATATATAATAATATTTAATATAATATGTGTTAATAATGTTATTATATATATATATATTTAATATTATTATTATATATTTTATTAACAACAAAAAAGCAAAGGGTGGCTACTTTGAGGAATCTAAAATATAATACATATTTAGAGTTATTTCACACTTTATTGTTAAATACATAATTCCTGTGTTCATTCATAGTTTTGATGCCTTCAGTGAGAATCTACAATGTAAATAGTCATGAAAATAAAGGAAACACATTGAATGAGAAGGTGTCCAAACTTTTGGCCTGTACTGTATATATACAGTATATATATATAAATATAAATGTAAATATTTGCCATGCAATGAACTTGTCAATCAATTGTTGGAATGTGGTATATTTTGCTCTAGGCACAGGGTCAACCCCTGGAGAAATTAGGGGTTAAGTACCTTGCTCGAGGGCACATGCAGCTCCCTCCTGAGGCGGGGATCGAACCAGTGACCATTGCTAGCCGGCCTCTCTAACCTCTAGGCTACTGCCACCCTCTTATACCTTTTAACTGAGCAAACATTTGCATAGGAATTTCACACAACACGTGTAAATAAATTTAATAATAAATTTATTTATTTTCATATGCCCCCTAGCAGTCAGTCAGTCAGTCAGTCAGTCAGTCAGTTTATATTCATAACAGATGTTGTGGTCACAAACGGAAAGTAAAAACTCTCAGAGAATAGAGAAAATGTTGCCAGATCTGCTCCAAAGACACTGCTGGTGATTGCCTGTCTGCCTGCCTGCCTGTCTGTCTGCCTGCCTGTCTGTCTGCCCCCTCCCCTTCTCCTCAGATTCATCCACACTAAATGAGGTGGTCACACTGAACGCAACCTTCATCCACCCCACAGGAGACCTCTCTGTTTCAGACCACGAAGACCTGACGGACTCTAGCTGTAGACGCTGAGGGAGAAGCAGCTTTATAAATAATGAATGTTCTGATAAAAGGGGTCCACAGGTGCGTGTATGTGGGTGGGTGGTTGGGTGGGTGTGTGTTGGTGTGGGTGACATGCATGGGGCAGGGGTCTAGGGGGCTCATTTGCGCTGGACTTGTGTGAAGGATGAGGGCATCTGGATGGGCTGGATGGGTTGGACAGGCTGGAACGACGGCTGCTGGACAGGCTTCTTTCGCGTGTCAGGAGAGGGGGCCGGCGATGTGGGGAGGAGCTGGTTACGTTTGATAATCTGCAGGGCCAGCTGCGTGTTCCCTGGAGAGAGAGAGAGAGAGAGAGAGAGAGAGATTTCATAAGCAGCTTTTAGTAAGGCCATAAGGTCCTAACTAGGGATGGGAATCGAGAACCAGTTCCATTTGAGAACCGCTAACACATTTTCCGATGCGTTGGAATCGTATACCTCCGAGGTTATCGATACTCTTATTGATTCTGGCATGTTTTGAACATCACAGCTGCGCGTTGCAAAAACGTATGTGTCATGATGACCTCAAACTCTGAAACTTGCAACAAGGAATCATGACAGAGTCTAGGAACGGCCCAAAGCGTGGGTTATGTCACAAAGAAAAATACAACATTGCTACGTGTATATGCTCTGAGAGCGCTGGAGCATTAAAGAATTCACAGCACTGTGCTCCGGGAGCACTATATTTTAATTCCTTTGCACAAGCTGACCATTATAGCTAGCTATCGGCTTATGAAACAATGATTACAAAGCTAGTCAAAGTTGTGTGTTGAATGCTATAGCTACCGCAGCAAAGTAATTGCAGTACATTTGATAATGTCTGCCCATAGCGTAAATCATTCTTGCATAATGTTCAAGAACAAGTTTTGTTCCTGTTGTTATTATTATATGTAAATTAAGCATTGCGTTCTGTTTCCAAACATTGGCAGGTTTTCACTGGTCAAAGTGTAGCTGTGTTCTCTGAACAACAATAACCGTCACGTTGCGACAAGACGTTTTCGCGACTTCAAAATCGTGAGGTAATATATCACTGTAACGTGGTGGGATCACAATATTTAATAATATTTTTCATGAATTACGGAAATATTACGTTGCAGAAAGTATGTACAATCTGATTGAAAAGACAGTTTTGTCCGAGTGTCTGAACATTCCAATCTAAAGAAGTCATTGTGATGTTACGGTTGCAGCTTGATTGGTACTCTACAGAGTATTATTCAACACGCATCTACAGTACGTGTAACAAAACAAGTAATAATCATGTTTATACATGGGATGAATTAACGTTCATTCGAATTAATTTTAAATGATGAAAATAATGGAATGAGTATCGACAATCAACATCACAAAAGGATGGTAATGTCATCATTGGTGTCCGCCATGTTTAGAGTTAGCTTGTAAAGACTTTAAACGTAAACGCACCCCTGATTTATTTTCCATTCTTTTATTTTAACATTTTGATTTTTTTGTTTATGTTCAAATGTTATGTTCAGATATTATACACTGTGTTCAGAGACTCCAGATAATAAAACAGCTGCGTTGACGCTGAAAACTGGTGTAGGCTTACTTTTTTTCCCCCACACAGAAATGTTATCAGGAATCGGCCCGATAAGCAGAATCGATAATGGAATTGGTATCAATAACATCTTATCAATTGAAATTGTTTTAATAATAATAATAACATCCCTAGTCTGACCTTTGTACACTGAACCCACCCACTGAACCAATGCCTGAGGACAACATTGCATTTGTGCTTCCCTGTGGCCTTCAGTCTGCAGTCTTCCTGTACTGGACAATTACACATCTCAAACGGTTGGGGAATACGTGAAACGAGCCAGAACACACGCAAACAGCCACCTCAACCTCCTCGTAAGCTACAATACTGAAAAGCAAGGTTAGGATTCTTGATTACGAAACACGGTAAAGTGAGATAAACTCACCGTTCTGCAGCTCAAGGTAGACTCCCAGAAGTATGGCTTCAGGGGGAATCTCCTTTGTGTTCACCATGGAGGCCGCCTGGGAAAGAGGACACAAAAAAAAGGGCCTTGATTTTTTTTTTCTGTATTCAAATGGTAATTATGAATAGCTGAAAAGCTGTGTGTGTGTGTGTGTGTACACAGTACCTGATGCAGGCACTTGCGGGCCTTCTCGTACTCGCTCCTCAGACAGTAGGCGCTGCCCAGGTTGAAGAGCATCATGGCGCGGGCGGAGCCCACCGTGCTGGGGTAACAGAGGGGGGTCTGCTTCCCTGCTGCAGGGGAACACACACACACACAACCCGTCACTGTTGGTCTACACACACTCTGGAATGGGCTGAATGACTGAGTGAGTTACAGAGTTACTGGGAGGTTTTGTGCGTGCGTATACACTCACAGGACTCCACTGGCTCCAGATCACCTTTGTCTGACCCTGTTAAACACAAACAAGCAGAATAAGCCTCGAAATACAATAGGTAACAGCAAAGTGTCACATGGCTAATCAGGTTATCCAGGGTGGGGGTTCCTGGTCCTCTGGGGGGGGCTCCTCACCTTGGTCCTGCTCGCTGGGCGACACTCCCAGGGAGACATCCGTCACGTTCTCCGGGTTGAGGTGAGAAATGGCGTCCGAGATGCGGTCCAGGGATATGAGAGCCTCTGCAGCGTACAGGTGACCCAGGAACCTGGAGAGACCCAGGAGCAGCAGAGAGGCTACAGTCAGACACTGACTCATTACAGTCAGACGCTGACTCACTCCATACGTCTCTCCCACTCTAAACACACTCTTCCTCCGGGCCACTCGTCAACGCAGACAGCAGTGAATTCATGGGGGGGGGGGGGGACTGAGAGGAAATTGTGGTGAGAAACTCAAAGCAAATCTTCTGAGTCATCAAATGGTCTTGAGTAGTCATGGAGGGTCGGCGTTGGGCCAAAAATCCCATTAATCACAGTGTTGTTCAAAAGAATAAATAAAAAAGGGCTGAAATGTTCGTAAGACAAGTCTGGACATATCAAGTGGTCCGTATGGACGGACTAAGGGCAAAAGAGAGCAGGTAGTAAGGGTGGACAGTGAGAGGGGAGAGAGAGAGAGAGTCCTTACTTGAGGGATCCTGACAGCTTGGTCTGGTGGAGGAGCTTGACCGCGTGGTTGAGGGCCATGAGGTTGTCTCCTAACGCCAGCGCCACATAGGCACTGCAGGCTAGGATGGAACACCTGCAGAGGAGGAGACCACACTCAGAACACCAGACGGCTACCGGAAAAACACTGACATGGCTAACACATTCCTTTAGCGCGCGGCGCGGTGGCTGTTTATACCCGTTATTGAAGGAGTTAGGTGGGGCCTAAGGGACTCATTCAAGTCAAACTGAAAGAATCTTGCTTCTTCAATAATTTAGAGACCGGTATTAAAAAAAACAAATAAACATGGCAGAGCCTGAGGTGAGCCTGGCTCGTCCCAGGCCCCTGTACTGGTTGGCTGAGGTGGGCCTGGCTCTCTGTACTGGTTGGCTGAGGTGGGCCTGGCCCCTCCCAGGCCTCTGTACTGGTTGGCTGAGGTGGGCCTGGCTCTCTGTACTGGTTGGCTGAGGCACAATAGACTCAGGGATTCCGGGAAAGAAACCTGAGTAAGTGCCGTTGCCTGCTCGTAAACTTGTCACAGCGCAGGGTGTCCCCATGGGTTCAGGCCTTCATTCAGCACCCTCTCTCAGGGCACAGGCCACAGTCACAGACACACACACACACCCTCCCAAATGAAATGGGCCAGGAGGGGGGGGGTAAACCTTTTTTCAATCAACCCAGGAAGAGGAAAAACAGGAGGGCCAGGGTGGTAGAGCAAAAGGAGGAAGAGAGGGAGCCAAAGAGAGAGAGAGAAGAGGGGGAGGTGATGTATGAGGCAGGGGGTGAAAAGGAGAGCAGTGAATGGAGCAGACAGGGAGAGATAGAGTGGTGGAGGTAAGAAGAGGGCCTGGCTGGGTGTGTGAGCTTTGAGCGTCTGCAGGGCTATGGGAAACAGATCACTGGTACTGAGACGGTCTGAACACAGATTCTAATCCTGACAGGGGCCTCAGGGACCCGAGTGTTCAGAGCATTAAAGATGGCAGCGCGTTTCTGAACGCTCTAGGGACGGTTTTGTTCCAGACATGGGGAGATAATCCAAACAAACCCATATTTCTTTTTTTATGTTGCAGATACTTGTTTATATGCATCAGCAGTGTCAGTTGACGACAAAAGATGAACACTTAATTTCAAACTATTATTGTAAACCCAATCACACACATAAAGTGGGGTGCAAAAAAAAGTGAAAAGAAGCAAACCTAACCTCTAAATGGTACACATTATTATTATTATTAATTTGTTTTAAAGCAGGGTTCCCAAGGTTGGGAACCCTGTCAGCTAGTCCTTTGTAACTCCTCCTCGGGCAACTATAACTTCTTGCAAACGCTTCCTGTAGCCATCTAAGAGTCTTTCAATTCTTGTTTTGGGAATTTTTCCCCATTCTTCCTGGCAGAACACCTCTAGCTCAGAAATATTCTTCGGCCTTCTTGCATGCACGGCATATTTGAGATCTCTCCACAGATTTTCAATAATATTCAAGTCTGGGGACTGTGATGGCCATTCCAAAACCTTCATCCGTCTTACCTGGAGGTACTTTATGGTTGATCTTGAGGTATGCTTCGGGTCACTGTCTTGCTGGAATACCCAACCTCTCTTCAACTTCAATTTCTGGACTGACCTTCGAACATTAGCCTATAGAATGTCTTGATATTTGGTGGAATCCATTCTTCCTTCCACCCGCACAATATTGCCTTTGCCCCCAGCTGCTACACAACCCCAAAGCATAATGGATCCACCTCCATGCCAATAGGCTTCAGGTTTCTCAAGGTTTTCTTTTGCATACTTCAGACACTTAATTTTGTGTTGAGGTCGTAGGAAAGGCTTCTTTCTGGCAACTCTGCCATGTAGGTCTTTATTGTTTAAGGTACGCTGTATTGTTGTCCTATGAACAACTAGACCGGAGTCTGCTACTCTTTTTTGCAGCCCTTTTGCAGTGATGTGTGGGTTCTTCTGAGCATTTCTCACCAGATCTCGGGCCATTCTATCTGACATTTTTCTTGGTCTTCCAGATCTTGCCTTGACTTCAATTGTTCCATTTATTTTCCATTTTCTGATGATTTTCTGACAGTGAAAATGGGTAGTTTGAAATGTTGCAAGAGCTTTTTGTAGCCTTCTCCTTGATGGTGGAAGTGAACTATCTTGATTCTGATATCCTTGAACAACTGTTTAGAGGAATCCATGATTTTTAACACCAGAGACAACAGCCACCGCAGTCAGATACTTTAGAATGCATGGAGTTACTTCAGAATATATAGTTCAACCCTGGAATTATATTCACCTGACTCATTGAAGCCCTAACGAGTAAATTACCTTGGTCTGGGCCTTAGAAATAATCTTCTCAAAAGGTAACAAAGAATAATCCAAAAGGGTTCCCAAACTTTTGCACAGGGCCCTTTTCCTTTTTTATCATTTAAAAACTCAGAAAAATTAAGAAACCTTGCTTTAAAATGTGTTTAGTGTTTAGGTTTGCTTTCAATCACTTGGAGATTAATTGTAACAGACATTTAAACCAGGGGTGCCCACATTTTTGCAACCCACTGTATATACATAACATTACACACACACACACACACACACACACACACACACACACACACACACACACACACACACACAATTAGGAACACCTGTACACATTCTCATTCATAGGGGGGGACAGTGGCTCAGGAGGTAGAGCCGGGGTATAATGATCGCAAGGTCGGCAGGGCACATGTCGAGGTGTCCTTGAGCAAGGCACTGATCCCCTAATTGCTCCAGGGTAGTCGCCTATGGCTCTGACCCCTGGCCTAGAGCATAAAATACAAAATTCCAACAATTGACTGACAAGTTGATTGCATGGCAATACTTTTTTTTTTAAATTATTATTATCATTCATTCAGGTGGTGTAATAGTGTGGGGAATGTTTTCTTGGTCTGTTAATACCAATCAATCATCACTTGAATGCCACAGCCTATTTGAGTATTGTTGCTGACCATGTGCATCCCTTCATGGCCACAGTGTACCCATCTTCTAATGGCTGCTTCCTGCATGATAATACACCATGTCACAAAGGCAGCCTGAAGAGGCCGGCTAGCAACCGGAAGGTCGCTGGTTCGATCCCCGCCTCAGGAGGGAGCTGGATGTGCCCTGGAGCAAGGCACTTAACCTCTAATTACTCCAGAAGCGCCGAATATGGCTAGAGCAAAAATTCACCAAATTCCAACAATTGACTGACAGGTTGATTGCGTAGCCATAAATCAGTAAAGGTGAAGCAAAAGTCGTCTCAAACTGACAATGAGTTCAGTGTTCTTCAGTGGCCCTCCCAGTCACCGGATCTGAATCCAGAACAGAACACCTTTGGGCTAATGGTAGAACGGGATATTCACAGCTTCAAAGTGCCCCTGAAACATCTGCAGGAATTGCGTGATGCAATCATGGTCACCACGGACCAGAATCTCAAAGGAATGTGTCCAACATCTTATGGAATCGAGGCCACTAAGAATTTAGGCTGTTTTGAGAGCCCTACCCTAATAAGGGGCGCGCACACACACACACACACACACACACACACATTGATATCAGTCCCTCCTGATGCGTTACCTGAGGTTTTCCACCTCCTGTTTCCTCAGAGGTGAAGACGGGGCGGCGGACAGGAACTTATCCTCTTGTCCCTTCCCGCTGTCAGACCAACACAAACAGCTGCATTACTACGGTGACACGGCAACACAACCAGCTACATCCATTTAGTATTCGATGCGTGTGAAACTGGTGAGTAAAAACGACGGTGTGTGTGTGTGTGTGTGTGAGAGTGTCTGTGCATGTGTGTGCGTGTCTGTGTGTGTGTGTGTGTGTGTGTGTGTGTGTGTGTGTCTGTCTGTGTGTGTGTGTGTTAGTGTGTATGCGTGCATGCGTGTCTCTGCGTGTGTATGTGCGTGTGTGTGAGTGTGTATGCGTGCGTGTCTCTGTGTGTGTGCGTGTGTGTGAGCGTGCGTGCGTGCGCGTGTCTGCGTCTGTGCTTCTGTGTGTGATTCTGTGTGTGCGTCTGTGTGTGTGAGCGTGCCCGCGGGTCTGGGACTCGCCTGCAGGCGTCGCTGTTCTCCCCGCCGCTCTCCGCTCCTCCTGCCTGGCCGGAGGTCTTGTTCCCGTTCTCGGCCTTGGAGGCGTCGGGCTGCTGCAGCTCGGGGAGGAGGAGCAGGGCGTTCCGCAGGCAGATGGCTGCAAACTCCATACTGGCCACCGGGATGGCTGCAGACTGGCCCTCGCTGCAAACGCACACACACACACACACACACACGCACACACACACACACACACACACACACACGCATGCACGCACGCACACACACACACGCACGCACACACACACATACATACACATACACACGCACACAACACACGGATGCACCCAAACACACACACGCACGCAAAACACGCACACACAACACACACACACGCACACAACACACAGATACGCATGCACACACACGCACCCACGCAATACGCATGCACACACACACACCGACACAACACACACGCACACACACGCACCCAAACAACACACACACACACACCCACGTAATACGCATGCACACACACGCACCCACACAACACACACACCCACACACACACACACACACACACATATATATCAGTGTCCTCTGAGAACTGGGACTATACAATACATGGTAAATGAGCAGTGTTTAGCACACTTGAACAATTTGGCTTTACTACCACAAAGACACTTTTTTAAGTCATTGGACACAGTCATAATCAACTAAACTTCCAGACGTCTCTGCGTGTCCTCTATAATGCCCTCTACTTTCAACAAACAGCTATATCACGTAAACACATGTCTTGCGCCATCTACTGGTCAGTACTGGTAGCACACCTGTAGTAATTCTAAGGAACGTTGAAAGGGAAGGATCGGCAGGTTACACTGACCTGTAGATTGTGTTCTGGGTGGATTGGGACGCAAGGACAATCTTGCGATGGAAGCCCTGCCCAACGATGGACTGGACTATGCCTTTTTTACTGGGAAGACCCTTGTTCTCTTGTTCTGAGCTCTGAAAAGTACAGGAAAATGTGCTATAGAAGTGTATGAGCCTGATTGTTGGATGTTTGTTTGCTGAGAAGGAGAGAAAGTAAGAGGGAAAGAGACACTTACCCCCTTGTTAGCAGCTATGCAGCACTCTGCCAGCCTCAGCCACAGGCGGGGGTTGGAATGGTACACCTGCACCGCCTCCATCAGACACTCGAATGCTGCCAAGGGTCTTCCAATGTGCAAAAGTTGGATCCCACAGTTGTACAGCAGCTCGTAGCGCTTGTTGGCAAGCAGGGCACACATAGGGATGCCCGAAAACTTCTTAGCTGAAATCCCAATGCAGACGACAAAAAGAGCTTAGAAGCATAGAAAAGCAGAGCAGAAATTTCAAAAGGAAAATCCATTCATAACCACACTCGCACAAGTGTTCAAGCCAGTGATGTTGACTCACATTGCCCGTTGCTGCCGTCCCCAAGCTGGGCACACGTGTGGTCGTTCTCCTGCAGTGCCTTTTTGAAGTAGAAGATGCCCAGGTTGTGTTTCCCCATCGCGAAATGTATGCAGCCCAGATTGTTCCAGAACATACAGCGCACACATTCACCTGGAACAGACCGAGTCCAATAACGTGAGCATACCATCAAAGAAGGCAGCCACCGTGACTTTCACACACAAATAGCAACTGACTGAATAGAAAATTACTGTTAATCTTACAGACAATGTAACGTTGACAAAATAAGTTGTCCTGTACAAATATATACGATAAAAAGTAGCCTAACCTGTGTCATAGGTTATAAATCAATTGCATGTGAACATAAAACTTAAAAACTTCTATTGCCCTTCTATTGACCCCCTTGTACTGTTTCTCTGTTTCTCGGCGTCTGCTAAATGCCAAAAATGTGAATGTGAAGGAGTGTGGTTGTAGTTCATCTACCTGTCTTTATGGCGCCAGGGTGCTCTGCGATGTTAGAGCTGTTTAACAGCTTCACGGCTTTCCGGTAGTTTCCTCTCAGGTACTCAAAGTTGCTCTTGAGGAAGAGTGAAGGCGCGGACTGACGGGAGGGGTAGGAAACAGAGGTTGTCAAGGACACAGACGTGTGTGAACGAGTGTACAAGGTGTTTCTGAACGTACAGAAGGAGGCCGTATAAGAGTATTTGACTAAAAGCGTTGACACTCACGTTCCCTGCTGTGTTCATCACAGATTTGATCTCTCTTTTGCAAGCCTTCGATGACTTCATCTGAATGTAGGCCCGTACTTTATACTGTTGGAACACAAAACATTATCAGAAGGGTTAAGTTTGAAAAAAAAAAAAAAAAGCAATACAATAGTATATCTACCGTAAGTTGATTTAGTTTCAACTTACCTGGTGCATTTTTGATTTCGCTGCCTCTATCATAGCAATGAACTCAGCCTTCTGGTTTGCATTATCTTTGTTGTTTGTACTCTGTAAGAATGAAAGACAAGGTTGTATTCTGACAAAATCAATTTCATGTCCTCAAAGCTTTAGATATATCAAAAAAGTGTCAAGTCATCGATTAAGCAGCCTGCACTAGGGTGTACAAATTGTATGACCTTGACATTTCTTTACATAGGCTATGTAGAATGCCTGGGCCTCCAACATTGGAAAGTGTTGTATTCTGTTTCTAAGTGCATCTTAGTAACCTGTCGTCCAGTAAGATCCCTGAGATTATCCTGAATAAGGTCTGCTGCCTCCACTACTGGGTCTCTGTGAATAAGGTCTGCTGCCTCCACTACTGGGTCTCTGTGAATAAGGTCTGCTGCCTCCACTACTGGGTCTCTGTGAATGGAGAAGCTGCACCTCACACTACACACTGCCTGGACAGACAACCTCAATGTCAGTACACATGCAGCAGAGCTCAGCTTTCTACTACTTTTTTTTGATGTGTGAATCTGTTCCCTCAGTTTTAGAAAATCTGTTCCCTCGGTTTAGAACGGGTTTGTTAGGGTTAGGCCCTACGAGCCAGAAAGATCGCAAGGATTCTAACCCTGACCCTAACGAATTACTAAACCGAGGGAACGAATTACTACACCGAGGGAACATATTTACTAAACCGAGGGAACCGATTCACACATCAAATATTTTTTTCTACCATGTGACCCCAGGGGGGCCGCTCCATAGCTTTCAGTATGAGGACCTATGCGCATAAACATTATAGCTGCCACTAATTATGAAAACTACATTCAAATATGAACTGCGGTTTAACCTGAACCATTGGCATTTACCTAACAAAGTCAAATAATAGCATCAAAGAATATCGGAAAGAGACACAGCATATTAGAATGAGATATGAAGTCAGACGCAAGGCAAATGGGGCACGGATGCATACCTCTCCTTTGCCATTCTTGTTGTTTCCCTGTACAGTCAGTTTTTCCAACATAGCGAGAAGGTGGAGGGCCTTTTCTGGCTGGAACGTTAGCAGATACAGATCCACCAGCAAGAAGCAGACCGCCTGAGCAAACTTCTCTGCTAGGACAAATAGCACCATCAAGCCACGGCAAACTGTTGTGCTGCAAAGACTATTATATATATTTTTTTAACTTAAGTAACTTTGACTAAAACAAAGCACAGAGGTTTAAATGATATGTGGCGTGACTGTATCTCTTTAAATATATTGTCTGTCAAGACATTTTCATGTTGTGAAATCATGCAATATGTAGGCTAAGGGTATGTGTTTACGTTCAGTTAGGAGCTTCAACTTTGACAAATACAAAATGCTCATGTAAAACACCAACACATACCAAACGGCTCCAAAAACGGGTATAGCCTCTCTCCAATTAATATAGCCTCTGTGTACTGCCGCATGTGGTAATGAATGATGGCTTGATTGTAGTACAGCAAACTATTCTCAACATCATCCAAACCATCAATGTCCTCCACTGAAGTGTGAACCTTGAAAGGCAAAAAACACATTGTTAACGTGCGAAGACAACACAACTTAGCCCGATGACTCATCTGCACATGCCGTGGATGTTTTCTTTCATCTGGCAACAGGAATCTTGGTACCATAGAGCTTTTAACTGAATAGGTCTCTTCGTTCAGTCACCTGATGTTTCATTGCAATGAGGGTCTGCTTCAGGGTGCCTGTGGTGGACTGGCCACTCTTGTAGAACTCGGCCACTGCTCTGTTCATCGCAATCTTGTAGTCTTCCTTGTTCAAGGCTTGCAGGGTTTGAAGGTGCTTCAGAGATTCGTCATATTTTCCAGCCTGTGAGTGAATATAATTTTTTTTTTACTCAACACATCATCAACATAAAACACCCATTGCTAAACACTGGTCAAATCACAATCAATGGTGACGGGTTACCGTAAATGCCTCCAATGCACTTGCAGCCATTTCTTTCTCATGGTCCGTTATCCCAGGGGAGGAAGTGTGATCATGCTTGGATTCATTAGGTTCTGATTGATCCCAAAAAAAGAAAAATACACTTTAGTTACACATCACACCCAAGTCATGGACATGGTCATAACAAGTGACAGCTGGCTGGGTTTGAACCCTGCTGGTGGTGGTGGGCGTGTTGCTATTGACAGTTGAGTCAGCAAGCAGAAGTTGAAGTCTGTCACACCTAAGCTAGCGTAATGCTACTAGGAGTCCATGGGCCAGACCACAATTTGCTACCACTCAGGGTGGCAAAACGTAACTATATATTTTTAAAAAGATACATGTCTGTAGATGATATTTTGGTATTGATCAGCTCATGAAGTCGATCACCCCCCTACAGATGTTAGACGCTGGTGATAGCTGCTTTAAGCTCATGGTCAGGGACATTTTTCACTTTTTTTATAATATAATGATTGGAATCATTTTAAAGGGGACCTTCGTAGCTTTCATTCAAGCCCAGTTGTGAATCTGATAAACATAAGAGGTGGTCACTTGAACTTCAAACATCAGGGATACACATCATGTTTCGCCTAAACTATAGACAACATTGTTGGGAACCAGTTTCACATTAGCAACCAGCTAACGGGGGTCACATCACGACATAGCTCACATTCTCACTCTTCGCTGTTTCACTGCCATGTTAGTAAACACCGTTAGTTTAACACTGTTTAACACCGTTAGTTCCCAACACACTGTCAGTCTAGGCAGAGACAAGGACATGGTTAGCTGTTAGCGTTAGCTGTCTGGCTGGCTCCTAGCTAGGCTGTAGCACACACAGCTAACTAGCCAGCTATTCCCTGGTCCATTTTGTTTTAGCCCATGTTTAATAATGTTAGCTGACAACACAATGTGGAAAATAGCGTGGGGATATTAACACAGCACGTACATAAGTAACATGTTGTCATACCAACGCAGTAGCCTAAATAATATTAGCTGTAGGTAGCTAACGGCATTAGCTGTGGAAGTCTCACCTGTGTTGTTTTCTGCCATTTCGGGGATAGTAGTGGTTTATTTCAAGGGTCGACCCTCGCCAGAAGGTTTACGAAGATGAATACTTTAGACTACGCGATCCGTAAACCGCTTTAGCTAAAACAAGAGGATAAATCTAAACACTCAACTCGTGTGTCACGAACGAGATATCCTAAATCAGACCGCTCTAAACAGATCTTTTTTTTTAGGTTGCGATCGTAAATTCCCTCTGGAACTCTGATCAGCACTCATGGAATGCCTCTTTGTCCAATCAAATTGCTTGGGCGCTCTGTGACGTTGCACCCAGTGTGCGCTCCGGCGCTCTCAGAGCGTTTTTATGAACGCACCCGTAGAGTTCCGCCATAGAAATGACCCAGAAGACAACGAAGTCAAAAGACGCGCAGCTCGTTGATGCATAACTCAGTATGGAGACAGCGGCCTCTACCGGTGTGGTGGGGGAATGTAACTACTATATTCAGCCAGAGGACCCGAGGACCTGGGTCTGTGTACGTTTTGGTCATTCGATGTTCCTTTCAGAAACGGATATTAAAAAACACAAAGAACGAGTGTTTATTTGATTTTCATTTTAAAATCGCCAAAAATGAATAATGAAATACAACAAGGCGTTTTTCGTTTTCATGGTCAAAAGGAGATGAACGACATTTTAAAAATAGTTCGATTTTCATTTTCTATAACTATTGTATAACACAACAACAACAAAATCACATTACATCAAAAATTACATCAATATACGGGTACACAGAGTAAAACTATTGGGATCAGGTTCATTCGACATTGGCATTGCAGCAGAATATACAATCAATAATAAAATAAAGCAAGATATAAAACAACAAAATCAACAATAGCAGCAATAACAGGAGAATGCAAACCCAACAATAACAGAATAAAGTTAATGAGTAGGGTGATAATAGAAACATGAAGGATGAGGTAATAAGGTGAAAGGTGATAGTTGTACTACAGCTGGACCGGCCGTGCAAAAAGCTGTGCGGATTCCAATGACATGAGATGCAAGTATGCAATAATATAGTTCAGGTATGATGCATTACAGGACGTTCAAGTAGTAGTCAGGTGGGCCAAAAAATGCTGTGCAGGTTGCAACAGGAAAGTTGATAACTTGTCTTCATTCGATGGCGATTCATCATACAGTAAGACAATGGCCCAAAACATACTGCCATAGCAACTAGGGTGTTTTTCAGAGACTAACGAAAGTGTAAGGTTCTTGACCGGCCAAATCGATCTTCCGATTTAAATCCAATTGAACCAATTGAACCAATTGAACAACTTAAGATGGCTCCAGTACAGGCCTGACAGAGCATCACCAGAGAAGATACCCAGCATCTGGGTTGCAGACTTCAGGGAGTTATTACATGCAGGATTGTCAAGCAAATACTAAACACTAAACAAACTTTAATTTAGACATTATATGAATCCGTCTGATTACTTTTGGTGCCCTGAAATATGGAGACTACGTATAAAAGGTGAAACAAATATGTACAAATACTGACAATCCACTTGTCCAATCCACAATGTACTCTAACCCCATAGTAATTGTTTGATTTCAAATCCAAACTCTTGGAGTATTGAGCCAGAAGAAGAAAAAACACTTCATTATCACATTACTTACTCAGGGCACTGTATATATATTTTCATTTCAAATACAATTTTATTCAAGCCAAAGCACATCTCAGTGAGTCATATCACTGGTGCTGTTGAAGTGCATGATGAGACAGTCTGGGCACATGAATGAATGAATTAATGAATTAATGGACTTTATTGTCATTGCTACAGTACAGGTACCAAACAACGAAATTTAGGAGGGGTGGCTCCCCTGGTGTTAGGAAAGGGAAAAAACCCAAAAACTTTTAGAAAAAGAATAAAATCACAAGAAGGTAAGGAGCTGGTTTACATAAATAAAGGCTATGTACACAATCCACTGTACTATACTGCACAGATAGTCAACTAGGGTTGTCATATTGCACAATAGTATTTTTTCACGTTATTTAAAGTGTCACAGTTTGCAGGCTTGAAATGTACATGTTTGTGCCTCAGCACTACACCTGATTTTTTCAGTCCAGCAGCTGCCATACAATCCGTCCAGACTGTCCAGGGCCCAGAACTTAGGTCTTTGCTGTGTTCAGGGCCTGGATGGCCCTGTGGTAGAAGCAGTTCTTCAGTCTGTTTGTCTTAGCGGCCGGGGTCCTGTACCTCCTTTTCGAGGGCAGCCTGATAAAGTGTACGTGCCCAGGGTGGGTCGGGTCCCTGGAGATCTTGGAGGCCTTCCTGAGACAGCGTGTGTTGTACAGCTCTTCCAGAGAGGGGAGGGGGGCGCCGGTGATCTTCTGTGCTGTTCTCACGACTCTCTGTAGCGCATTTCTCTCCGCTGTTGTGCAGCTGTAGAACCAGTTGCAGATGCCGTAGGTGAGGATGCTCTCCACTGCGCCGCGGTAGAAGGCCACCAGTATCTCCTGCTTGTTGTGTTCTTTCCTGAGGCATCTCAGGGTGTATAGCCGCTGTTGTGCCCTCTTGATGGTGCCTTTTGTGTTGTCCTTCCAGGTCAGGTCATCCCGCATGTGATGTCCCAGGAATCGGAGGGTTGAGACTCTCTCCACGCTCTCCGTCGATGAGCAGGGGCTGGATCTCGGACTTTTTCCTCCTGAAGTCCACGATGAATTCCTGGGTCTTTGACTTGTTCAGCAGCAGGTTGTTAACCTTGCACAGCTTGCTCAGTTGCTCTACCTCATCCCTGTACGCCGCCTCGTCCACCCCCGAGATACATCCCACTACGGTGGTGTCGTCTGCAAACTTTACGATGTAGTTGCTGGGGTGGACGGGGGTGAAGTCGTGGGTGTAGAGGTTGTAGAGGATGGGGCTTAGCACGCAGCCCTGGGGGGACCCAGTGCTGAGGCTGAGGGCTGTGGAGGTGTGGGGGCCCACCCGCACCCTCTGGGGGCGGTCGGTCAGGAAGTCCTTGATCCACGCACATATAGAGTGTGATAGACCCAGGTCTAGTAGTTTGGTCACTAGCCTGTCTGGAAGGATGGTGTTGAAGGCGAAGCTGAAGTCCACGAAGAGCAGTCTCGCGTAGCTGTTTCCCCTCTCCAGGTGGGATAGAGTGGCGTGGAGAGTCGTCGCGATGGCGTCCTCTGTGGACCTGTGGGCTCTGTAGGCGAACTGGTATGGATCCAGGTTGGGCGGGAGGCGTGTGAGTATGTGGGCCCGGACTAGTTTCTCGAAGCACTTCATGATGATTGGTGTGAGTGCCACCGGGCGGTAGTCGTTTAGGCAGCTCACCTGCAGAATGTGCATCATGGTAGTCACATTCTCTTCTGGGAGACAAAACACATGGCACACCTATAGAATACCTCAACATTAAATAGAGAATTGGAGAATATAATTGCTTAAAAGATGATGTCCTAGTATATAGGCAAACCAGTGGTTGACTTACGTGTGACTTGAAAGGTCATATTGAAGGAAGAGCTGAGGCATTTTCCATCACTGGAAGTAGAGATATGATAGTTTCTGTAGATGAACTTAAATAACATTCTCAGGAACACTTTCATTACAGTAGAGCAGAGTTACATTTACATTTACATTTTTGGCATTTAGCAGACGCCTTATTCCAAAGCGACTTACAATCAATACATTTGAATGCTAAGCATGTGAATCATCAGTCCATCATTCGTGGCAGGAAGAGTAATCTAGCTCAGGCCCGGGGCCATTGATAGAAGGAGAAACCTTCTTCTACCACCTTTTTCCAAATTTTATTATTTATTTTTTATACTGGAGGAACAGAGAAGCAGTACAAAGGGGGCGATAGAAGTTCTTAGGGACACAGTAGAGGGGAAAGCGGACGTCTTTAGGAGACGTAGTGCTGAGGGGCAGAAGATGTCTCAGGAGGAGCAGTTAAAGGTGTAACCTGAAGAGGTGGGTCTTCAGTCTACGACGGAAGATGGGTAGTGACTCTGCCGTTCTGACAGCCGTGGGGAGCTCATTCCACCAGCGGGGAGCCAGTGTTGTGAAGAGACGTGATCGGGCAGCACGACTGCTGTGCAGAGGTGGTGGGGCCAGTCAGCCAGCCGAGGTGGAGGAGCGGAGTGAGCGGGCTGGAGTTTGGGGGGTTACCATTTCCTTTAGGTAGGCAGGGGCTGTCCCTTTAGCTGCCTGATATGCAAGCACCAGGGTCTTGAATCGGATGCGAGCTGCTACCGGGAGCCAGTGCAGGGTGCGAAGGAGAGGGGTGACATGAGAGTTTTTGGGGAGGTTGAATACCAGACGTGCAGCAGCGTTCTGGATGAGCTGCAGAGGTCTAATGGCGTAGGCGGGGAGACCAGCCAGGAGTACGTTGCAGTAATCCAGGCGGGAGATGACCAGTGTCTGGGTCAAGAGTTGCGCTGCCTCTCTGGGAAGGAATGGTCGTATCCTTCTGATGTTGTAGAGGAAGAATCTGCAGGAGCGAGCCGTTGCTGCAATGTTCTCCGCACAGGATAGTCGGTTATCCAGGATCACTCCAAGATTCTTGGCTGTCAGGGAGGGGGTTACAGTAGAGTTCTCCACTGTGATAGAGAAGTCTTGGAGAGGGCAGGCTTTCCCGGGGATGAAGAGGAGCTCGGTCTTGTTAAGATTGAGATGGTGGTCAGCCATCCAAGTTGAAATGTCAGCGAGATATGCAGAGATACGGGTTGCCACGTGTACATCAGACGGGGGGGAGGGACAGGAAAAGTTGAGTGTCGTCTGCGTAGCTGTGGTAGGAGAGCCCGTGTGAAGAGATTACCGAGCCAAGAGACTTGGTGTAGAGAGAGAAAAGTAGGGGCCCTAGGACAGAACCCTGAGTTACAATGGTGCATAGTGCATTATAAGACTATGTTATACATAATACAGTATGTACATTATGTCATCTCATAATGATCCTGAGCTATTATCAGCTGTTCTGCATCAGATAAAAAGTATTATAGACATATATAACATAACATATACTGTATGAAGACATAATAAGGCATGATACATGCTGATAATGACCCACCAATTCTGAAGACTTACACGTTCAAGTTCAAGTTTCCCATGTAGAGATGGACAGTCTCAAGCCCAATTTATACTTCTGCGTAAAATCTACGCCGTAGCCTGGCCCGGAGCCTATGCCATAGCCTACACCGTAGCTTGTTGTGCAGTGTGTGGGCAGAATTTCTATCCAGGAGAATGGATCCAAATGAGCAACAACCCTTTTGCTGAATGGCTACAACATGGGTGACCCCAAACAGTTTTTCATGTTGGTCTATATATGAACCTCGTGGCCCATTTACTCAGCTTCTGTCAAGAGATAGGAAAACGATGTAACTATTTCGTAGTATACAAAATCCCATTATTCCTATTATACACTGCATCGGTTGCAGGATTTCTAAATGTAACAATGTCAATTTGTATTGTCCCAGTCAAATAAATTAATAAAGTAAAACATGAAATTATTTTGGTTCATGTTATACTATCTCTATACCATACTCTATACTAATCTTATATCAGCTAATAACTGCATAAAGTTTGATGATGTCAAATATTAAGAACCACTCAGTAATATAACACACCATAACATGAGCAGTCGGCGCGCTTCCTAACGTGGTATACAGCTGCCAAAAAAGACACCTTGAAATGGCAGATGGATAGAACTAGTCTTCAACGGATGTTTTCTTTCCCCTTGGGTCTGGTTTAAGGTGTCCTACATCCACCCTAAGATATAGTCAATATGTTTTATTTTACCCCCTTAGTTATCAAGTTACTCCAGATGTCCTATTCTATTGTGTTCATAGCTGAAGGCAGCGGATTTCCATAGACTATAGAACTTGCTCTGTCAATTTTTGGCTAAATTATGCTGGTCAAGACTGCCCTCTTTTGGCAGCTGTCTACACAGGCACACAGTTGAATTGTATTACAAAATTACAATAACAGTGAATCATTCTAATATAGACGAACAGACCATTGTTAAGAGAATCTAGATTTCATTGAATATATCCAGAGAGTATATCTTATGACCAGGCAAATGTTGTTAATGTGGAATTATTAACTTTATGAATGTATGTATTCCTTTATTTGGACTTGTATCAATTTATCAATGCTATTGTGTATGCTACCTATGCTGCCATTTGTCATTGATTTCAGTTGTTGACTGCTACTGTATGTGGGTGTAAATAAACAAACACACAAGATAAACAGACCCTGCAAGACTTCCTGTGAGATGAGAATAACGTTTTTTTTTTTGTGATCAATTTTTTATTATTATTTCAGGGAGTAAAACAAGGGGAGTGGTAACATACAAATAAACAAAGGAGAAAATAGAATAACAAAAATACAGTTTACCAGTACAAATACAAAATGCGCATAAACCTTTCAACCCCCCCCCCCCCTCCCCTTCCCTTCCCAATCTCCCTTTACCCCAATAGTTCCCCACCTACCCCTCCTCCCACAAATGTCCCTCCCGCCAGATACCTCCCACCCACCCGCCCAATCACAACCCCCCCTATCACAGCCCCCCGCCCCCCCCCCCCCCACCCAATCACAGCCCCCCCCCCCCCCCCCCCCCTACAGGACCCTATGGAAGGAGCAAATCGATTAGCCTATAGTAGTGTCTTGAGGATGGTTATAGTTTGGTCCCAGCATGAAACATTGTCCAAAATTGCATGATGCCTGTTGGCTATCCAGTGTTCCATGCTGGCTATATCTATGAAGTCTAATATCCACCTCTGCGTGGTCAAGAAATGGGGTGACTTCCACCTGCAAGCTATAAGCCTTTTGGCTGCTGTAAGGCCGGCCAGCCAGATGCGTCTTTGTTTGATGTTTAGATCAAGGTTTGAACTGTCATTTAACAGTAGGACTACTGGTGAGTGTGGAATGTGTTTGGACAGGATCAGGGACAATGCATCACAAACTGTCCTCCAGAAATCAGCCACTCCCTGGCATTCCCATACCATATATGAAAAAAGGTGCCAACTGTATTTCGGGTGCAAAGAGTACAGTTAGGTGAAGGTATGGTCTTTATTTTATGTAGCAGATATGGAGTGAAGTATGTCCTATGAGTAAAATTGAAATGGATAACCTGGTGGTTGGGATTTCTGGAGGAAAGGGATATGTTTTGCCAAATTAATTGCCAATTTAAGTTATTGTGTGATAAAGTATCTTTCCACACTCTGTCAATGTGTAATGGTTTTAAAGAAGTCTTAACCAGGATGGAGTAAAGAGCTGAGACCTGACCCCTGGGTCTGGTGAATGCTATGTGAAATGGATGTATGTCTAATGAGCTATTCCAGGGTACCCCGTATGTGCGCATAGCTGTACGTAATTGAAGGTAGAAAAAAAGGACGTACCCGGTAAATTAAAGTTTCTCTGAATGTCTTGGAATGAGCGGAGACCCTCAGCCCCAAATAAATCTGAGAATGTGTGAACTCCCTTGTCACTCCACTGGGGAAATGAGATTGGACGGCCTCCCAACTGGAGAATTGAATTTTTAAATATAGGCGAATGGAGGTACCAGTTGGTTGAGATTTTGCAGAACTTTTCTGCGCATCGCCAAACTGAGATTAATTCAGTGATGATGGAGCCGAATTTCAATTTGGACTGTTTAATAGAAATGTTAGAGTATATTACATCTTGTAACCTATGAGGATGGACAATGTTTTCTTCTAAGGGGCGCCAAGAAACACGAGCAGCCGGATCAAACCATGTGGAGAGAGGACGCAGCACAAATAGAGAATAAAGTGTTGACTGTTATCCAAGGTTCTCTCATGGAATGTGATGTCACAATGTTCTCCTGAAGCTGAAGATTCCATTAACCAAGGTGTTCAAGTCATTGTCAAGCGGTTCTTTGAGCAGAGCAGCTGGACAGTAAATTGGAGAGTAACCAGGAGAGTATATAGAGATATACAAGGATTGTTTTCAAACTGTCTGATATTGTATTTCATACAAGGTTCTTCAGCCTCAAGGACACAGCATGGATCCTTTTTCCAGTCGTCACTGGACTAGGATCGATAGCAGAAATGTAGGTCACATCAGAAATGTCTTGTTTTTCTCTTCAGCTTTAAATGTTTGATAAACTCTGTAAACTCAACAGCATAAGCATATTCATTTAACTTTCAGCTCATTTCTGAGCTGAGGAAGGAGAACTTCAACCTGAAGCTCAGGATCTATTATGCAGAGGAAGGCAGTCAGAATGGAGAGTGCCCTGATGTCCTCTCAATGGTGAGTATATATAAATATAAGGATGTAGGAGTTGGAGCGTACAAACGAAACGGAGACTTGGTGCCAGTATAAAGCCAAGACCGTGTCGGCATTTATTGAACTGATGACATAGCGTCCATAGCAACGTACAAACACTTCCTTAAATGTTACCTGTACGCCCATACGTCACACCCCAGTGACCGGCGTTAAAATGCCCGCACACAATTCCCCATAACCAAACACACAGGTGAATTATGTACATCATACATCATAGTATTTGTCCGCTACAGACCTCCCCCCAGAATTCACCATAACTGAGAACAGTCACCATTGCGGGGCCCGGATCACCCGTCCAAAACGGCTCCGTAAAACCGGAGCAGGGACTGAAAGTTCAACAGTCAGTCTGCTTATGAGGGACAGCAGGTGTTTTTTTTAATGAAGAGCTAGCATATATAATCCATCAACTCTGAAGGTTTAGCATCGCCGAGGCCGGGCAGAGAGAGTAGCTGGCGGGCACGTTAAGATTCAGTTAAAGTAAAAGTCTCTAGTAAGTACGCCTTTAATGCTCCATATTTGTTGTGCTCAGGAGGCTGCTCGAGAATACTCACAACCCTGGCTGCTGTCGAGCTCCCGAGAGCAGAGACGACATAGTAGTATTTCGTAATATCCGTGGTAATTCCTTTAATTAAGCACGAACTGTGCCTCCGTCTGAGCAAACCACACTTTCGGCTGTTTCTCCCAGAACTCTGGCAACTTCATAGCGACAGCGTTCATCGTAGCCGGTGCGTTATCCATAGTTAAAAATAATAATATATATATATATATAATCCTTGGAAAGCGTCCCAAAGCGACGTCAGGGTCACCACTGTAGGAGTTGGAGCGTACAAACGAAACGGAGACTTGGTGCCAGTATAAAGCCAAGACCGTGTCGGCATTTATTGAACTGATGACATAGCGTCCATAGCAACACACAACACTTCCTTATATGTTACCTGTACGCCCATACGTCACACCCCAGTGACCGGCGTTAAAGTGCCCGCACACAATTCCCCATAACCAAACACACAGGTGAATTATGTACATCATACATCATAGTATTTGTCCGCTACAAGGAATTATTATTAGTAGTATACTCTTGAATGAATTGGGAGAAAGTCTGCAGTTTGCTTATGGTTGCAGATAATGTTGCTTTTCCTCTTTGAATCAGAAACAGCGAATTGAAGAACTTCAGCAGACGCTGATAACAAACCTGCAGACTCATTTGGCTGAGAAGATTCAACAGAACAAAGGCACCAAAAAGAGGCTTAATCTAAGGAAGTCCCAGGTGAAGAGCTTGAGAGCCGAAAGGAAGCTCCTTAAGGCTGAAGCTGAGGCCAGGAAGGCGTTGTGCCTCTCTCTTGAAGAGAAGTTGGCTGAGAAAGACACACCGACCACACCAGGTACCTTGTTTGCTCATCAGAAAGTGGGAAATGGCCTCGGTCCAAAACAGTGTCAGAAGAATGGCTTAATGAAAAGGTCCAATTAATTATTTAAATGGTGTTTTGATGGGCAGATAAAAGGAAGTTGGCCTTTGCAGGTGATTGCAAAACACATTTACCTGGAGAAGACATTAACAGGTGTGTAAGACATAGACACTGTGAATAACCTTACCCATACAGACAAAAGTGACTGCGGCGGATCCAGCTCAGAGGACCAGCAATGTGAAGATGCTCCCCGTCCCCGTCCCCCTGCTCCCCTCCCTGTCGGTCCTCAGGTAGTGAGTGGACTGCTGCCTGAGCCAATGCTCAGCAGCATGACGCTCCTCTGGAGTTCTACTGATGATGAGGATGAGGTGGGAGCGTCAGTTCTCACTAGAGAAATGGATCCCAGGGTGAGGCCCAAATCCAACTTATCGTCACCTTCTTAAAATAATGTTTTTACCTAAATATCATATATTCTATATATGGTTCAGTTTATTCTGTGTTTTGCAAAACTTGAAAATAGGACTTACCGTAATATGAAAATATGACATAAGTCATTATTTAGGCACTTATGAACTTGCCTATTGCCTATTAAGCCATTATTTTAAGAAGGTGGCGATATATTGTACTTATAAATCAATCCGCCACAGAGCAAGCTGCCATTCACAGCTCACTCTTGGTTCTTTGAATCAGTTCTCTGATGCATGTGCTTACCTCTTCCCTCTCTTAAGTATGCCCTGATGGTCCCAGCACCACAGCAATGCCACGGCTTTGCCTCAGATGTCTTTGAGACGCTGCAGGCCCCAGGGGACCAGGCCAGGCAGGTGGCCAGTGGGCCTAGAGATGCACCACCTCCTCCTGCTGTTGTCCCAGAGGTCACAAGGCCACTTCAGCCAACCCACCGGTCTCCTCTGAAGGAGAGAGTCAGAAGGGCCAACAACCATCGGCCAAAAATGATTGGACTCTCTGATCACTCCACAGAGAACGAGGTGAGGGTTTTCTTTTCACTATCAGTCTTGTCAGACATGTGCCAGTGTTTGTGTTTGGTTGCCCCAAATCCAACTTATCGTCACCTTCTTAAAATAATGGCTTAAGTCACTTTTGAGGAAAATTATGTTTTTACCTAAATATGATATATTCTATATATGGTTCAGTTTATTCTGTGTTTTGCAAAACTTGAAAATAGGACTTAATATGAAAATATGACTTAAGTCATTATTTAGGCACTTATGAACTTGCCTATTGCCTATTAAGCCATTATGTTAAGAAGGTGGCGATATATTGTACTTATAAATCAATCCGCCACACAGCAAGCTGCCATTCACAGCTCACTCTTGGTTCTCTTAATCAGTTCTCTGATGCATGTCCTTACCTCTTCCCTCTCTTAAGTATGCCCTGATGGTCCCAGCACCACAGCAATGCCACGGCTTTGCCTCAGCTGTCTTTGAGACGCTGCAGGCCCCAGGGGACCAGGCCAGGCAGGTGGCCAGCGGGCCTAGAGATGAACCACCTCCTCCTGCTGTTGTCCCAGAGGTCACAAGGCCACTTCAGCCAACCCACCGGTCTCCTCTGAAGGAGGGAGTCAGAAGGGCCAACAACCATCGGCCAAAAATGATTGGACTCTCTGATCACTCCACAGAGAACGAGGTGAGTGTTTTTTTTCAGTCTTGTCAGACATGTGCCAGTGTTTGGTTGCCCTAAATCCAACTTCAACATACAGTATATTGTACTCATAAATGAATACGCCACACAGAGGGCTGCCATTCACAGCTCACTCTGATCACTTCTCTGATGTATGTCCAGGGCATTGATGTAGATACTTCTGCTCTATCTCTCTCTCTCTTATCGATGCTATTTTTCCGGTTTTCTGCTCAAAATCACATACCCACAGTGAATATAGAATATCTCCACAATCCCAAGGGCCTTCATAACGATCTTGGTATCAAATGAAAGCTTACACCTGTGGGGTGACTGTAGAAGTGTCAGAATCAAAAATGATACATGTTACTGTGTCAGAGTAAATAGAGCTAGAACATTGTGAAAAATCTCAAATTCACTCTCCGCCTAAAAAAACAACAGCTTTTAGAGTGAATATCAGCTTGGAAACCTGACCTTATAGCCCAAATCATCTAGGAATCAGTACTCCAGGGTCTGATGAGTACTTGTTCCAAATTAGATGCTAGTAATGTGAGCCAATGCAACTTTGTACCTGTTTTAGTACAGGTATGTTTAGGCGGACAACCAAATTGTGCCATTTGGAGACATTTTGGCACCATCAGTGTATCAGACTTTCTCATGTATCAAGACTGTAAAATTGATTATATTTCATTGACATATCACTATAGGTATAAATTGCATCCAATTCCAACTGTTTAGACTCTGTTTCCATCCAGCAGGGGTCTCCTGCGCGGTTTTCTGCGCGCTCCTATTGCGCAACGGCCTCGTTTTTAACACCAGCTTCGTGACGCGACATTTACGCAGTGAATTTTCTCCCGAACCCATTGGTCAAAATGTCATGATTGACCACTCATTTGAAGCATCAGAGCCAATAGAATCGAGCAGAGCCGTAAAAAATTACTTTCGAGGACCAATGAAATGGAAATTCGGGGGTTGAAACCAAGCTTGCTTGGTTTTCCTATGTGACGTGGCTGTAAACAAGAGCTTGTGACTCGCACTGTATTTACCGGCCGATGAAAAAAACGATATAGCCGTTTAGAATGGAATCTAATGAATCGTTTGCGATATCGCTGAACATTATTAATAAAGGTAAGCTCTTTATATATGTTATATTAAACATAGACCCGAGTATAGCCCCCTCGGTGGGGCCGTGGATAAGAAGTGGTTGGATGCCATGATTCTCTCAATCAGTTCTCTGATGCATGTCCTTACCTCTTCCCTCTCTTAAGTATGCCCTGATGGTCCCAGCACCACAGCAATGCCACGGCTTTGCCTCAGCTGTCCTTGAGACACTGCAGGCCCCAGGGGACCAGGCCAGGCAGGTGGCCAGTGGGCCTAGAGATGAACCACCTCCTCCTGCTGTTGTCCCAGAGGTCACAAGGCCACTTCAGCCAACCCACCGGTCTCCTCTGAAGGAGAGAGTCGGAAGGGCCAACAACCATCGTCCAAAAATGATTGGACTCTCTGATCACTCCACAGAGAACGAGGTGAGTTTTTTTTTTTACTATCAGTGTTGTCTTGAAAATACGACATAAGCCATTATTTAGGCACTTATGAACTTGCCTATTGCCTATTAAGCCATTATTTTAAGAAGGTATATATATATATTGCACTTATAAATCAATCCGCCACACAGCAAGCTGCCATTCACAGCTCACTCTTAGTTCTTTGAATCAGTTCTCTGATGCATGTCCTTACCTCTTCCCTCTCTTAAGTATGCCCTGATGGTCCCAGCACCACAGCAATGCCACGGCTTTGCCTCAGCTGTCCTTGAGACACTGCAGGCCCCAGGGGACCAGGCCAGGCAGGTGGCCAGTGGGCCTAGAGATGAACCACCTCCTACTGCTGTTGTCCCAGAGGTCACAAGGCCACTTCTGCCAACCCACCGGTCTCCTCTGAAGGAGAGAGTGAGAAGGGCCAACAACCATCGGCCAAAAATGATTGGACTCTCTGATCACTCCACAGAGAACGAGGTGAGGGTTTTCTTTTCACTATCAGTCTTGTCAGACATGTGCCAGTGTTTGTGTTTGGTTGCCCCAAATCCAACTTATCGTCACCTTCCTAAAATAATGGCTTAAGTCACTTTTGAGGAAAATTATGTTTTTACCTAAATATCATATATTCTATATATGGTTCAGTTTATTCTGTGTTTTGCAAAACTTGAAAATATGACTTAATATGAAAATATGACTTAAGTCATTATTTAGGCACTTATGAACTTGCCTATTGCCTATTAAGCCATTATTTTAAGAAGGTGGCGATATATATATTGTACTTATAAATCAATCCGCCACACAGCAAGCTGCCATTCACAGCTCACTCTTGGTTCTCTTAATCAGTTCTCTGATGCATGTCCTTACCTCTTCCCTCTCTTAAGTATGCCCTGATGGTCCCAGCACCACAGCAATGCCACGGCTTTGCCTCAGCTGTCTTTGAGACGCTGCAGGCCCCAGGGGACCAGGCCAGGCAGGTGGCCAGTGGGCCTAGAGATGAACCACCTCCTCCTGCTGTTGTCCCAGAGGTCACAAGGCCACTTCTGCCAACCCACCGGTCTCCTCTGAAGGAGAGAGTCGGAAGGGCCAACAACCATCGGCCAAAAATGATTGGACTCTCTGATCACTCCACAGAGAACGAGGTGAGTTTTTTTTTTTACTATCAGTGTTGTCTTGAAAATACGACATAAGCCATTATTTAGGCACTTATGAACTTGCCTATTGCCTATTAAGCCATTATTTTAAGAAGGTATATATATTGCACTTATAAATCAATCCGCCACACAGCAAGCTGCCATTCACAGCTCACTCTTAGTTCTTTGAATCAGTTCTCTGATGCATGTCCTTACCTCTTCCCCCTCTTAAGTATGCCCTGATGGTCCCAGCACCACAGCAATGCCACGGCTTGCCTCAGCTGTCTTGGAGATGCTGGGGCAACAACCATCGGCCAAAAATGATTGGACTCTCTAAACACTACACAGAGAACGAGGTGAGTTTTTTTTGTTCAGTCTTGTCAGACATGTGCCAGTGTTCTGTTGCCCTAAATCCAACTTCAACATCCAGTATATTGTACTCATAAATGAATACGCCACACAGAGGGCTGCCATTCACAGCTCACTCTGAAGTCTGTCTGATCAGTTCTCTGATGTATGTCCAGGGCATTGATGTAGATACCTCTGCTCTCTCTCTCTCTCTCTCTCTCTCTCTCTCTCTCTCTCTCTCTCTCTCTCTCTCTCTCTCTCTCTCTTAAGGATGCCATGATTCTCTCAATCAGTTCTCTGATGCATGTCCTTACCTCTTCCCTCTCTTAAGTATGCCCTGATGGTCCCAGCACCACAGCAATGCCACGGCTTTGCCTCAGCTGTCCTTGAGACACTGCAGGCCCCAGGGGACCAGGCCAGGCAGGTGGCCAGTGGGCCTAGAGATGAACCACCTCCTACTGCTGTTGTCCCAGAGGTCACAAGGCCACTTCTGCCAACCCACCGGTCTCCTCTGAAGGAGAGAGTGAGAAGGGCCAACAACCATCGGCCAAAAATGATTGGACTCTCTGATCACTCCACAGAGAACGAGGTGAGGGTTTTCTTTTCACTATCAGTCTTGTCAGACATGTGCCAGTGTTTGTGTTTGGTTGCCCCAAATCCAACTTATCGTCACCTTCCTAAAATAATGGCTTAAGTCACTTTTGAGGAAAATTATGTTTTTACCTAAATATCATATATTCTATATATGGTTCAGTTTATTATGTGTTTTGCAAAACTTGAAAATAGGACGTAATATGAAAATAGGACTTAAGTCATTATTTAGGCACTTATGAACTTGCCTATTGCCTATTAAGCCATTATTTTAAGAAGGTGGCGATATATTGTACTTATAAATCAATCCGCCACACAGCAAGCTGCCATTCACAGCTCACTCTTAGTTCTTTGAATCAGTTCTCTGATGCATGTCCTTACCTCTTCCCTCTCTTAAGTATGCCCTGATGGTCCCAGCACCACAGCAATGCCACAGCTTTGCCTCAGCTGTCCTTGAGACACTGCAGGCCCCAGGGGACCAGGCCAGGCAGGTGGCCAGTGGGCCTAGAGATGAACCACCTCCTCCTGCTGTTGTCCCAGAGGTCACAAGGCCACTTCTGCCAACCCACCGGTCTACTCTGAAGGAGAGAGTCAGAAGGGCCAACAACCATCGGCCAAAAAGGATTGGACTCTCTGATCACTCCACAGAGAACGAGGTGAGTTTTTTTTTACTATCAGTGTTGTCTTGAAAATATGACATAAGCCATTATTTAGGCACTTATGAACTTGCCTATTGCCTATTAAGCCATTATTTTAAGAAGGTATATATATTGCACTTATAAATCAATCCGCCACACAGCAAGCTGCCATTCACAGCTCACTCTTAGTTCTTTGAATCAGTTCTCTGATGCATGTCCTTACCTCTTCCCCCTCTTAAGTATGCCCTGATGGTCCCAGCACCACAGCAATGCCACGGCTTTCCCTCAGCTGTGGTTGAGATGCTGAAGACCACCCTCCTGAAGACCACTCTCCTGAAGACCACCCTCCTGAAGACCACCCTCCTGCAGTCAACCCACTATCCAGGCCAGAGGGAGCAGGGGCAGTCATGTCTCTACAACTACCAGCCACATTCCCCAGGTGAGTGTTGCCCCCTGGGCCTTGAACTGGAATGAAAGTGTCATCATTATGACTCTGACTTGATCTAACATCACTGTCATGTTTATACCACAGGGGGACCTGACACTGGCTTAGAGATTACTAAACAATATGAACAAACATGCATAACTAAGTACAGATTTGTTTTTTAATAAAAAACAAAAAAACAAATTGCTTCCTGTAGAGACTTTTGTGTCATTTCAAAGTCTAATCACTAATCTATTGTAATGTTTTGTCTGAAAGTATCACAGACCCGTCAGATGGAAGACCCGACAGTGATCAAAAAGCGAAGGACATAAACCAGGTGAGTTCATACGTTTTGTAGTTTCATTTTGAGGTATTTTCATCAATCTTATTATGCCAAACAACAAGTTGCAACAACAAGTTTCCAGCGCACTGTATCAGCCCTAGATGAGTTCATTGATGTACTGATGTATTGATGTATGTCCTTACTTTGTCGTCTCTTAGGGTTGAGCTGTTTACTATGGCATCCCCAAACATGGAGAACAGCTGACTTTCAGAGTCACCAATAAACATTATATTTCAGAGTCCTTTTTGGTGAGCTGACTTGTAATGTTAAGAGTTAAGAGGTCGGACACAGAAACTACAGCTGAAGATGGTTAATGTGTAAATGATATTCTGTTTATTTGGAATACATTGACCATTCACACAACAAAATGTGCAGTTAGACAAAGATTTACATACAACCATTAGATGGAAAACATAAAATGAAGCAGGGCTTACTTAAGACTGTGTAGCTACTAGGTTTTGGGGGTTGACATGTACTGTAGCACAAGCCAGGTGTAGGTATTGACATGACAACCAGACTAGCATGACTGCAAGTAGGGTGCATCTAACCTTGTTGAGACACGGCTTTCTTTGTTTGGAAAGTCTGGCCAAGTCCTTGGCAGAAAGCAGCTACTAAAGGGTGGAAACACATTTTGAACAAAATATCTTGCATGAGTGACTCCAAAAAAAGTCCCAAGTGTTTTTCATTTTATTGGACAGATATAGTGACAGACAGAAAAGTGAGGGGGCATGTCAGCAGGGCATGGTCATTCGAACCCAAGGCATATGTGCACTGTAGACTGCGGCACTTGGCCACTACCATATATTTTTAAACAAAGATTGATCCGTTTTGTTCACTATATTTACCAGTGTAAATATAGTTCCGCAGTTGGGAATAGATGGGTTCTCTGTATTGGAGGGCTTGAAAACAGAACAGTTTGTCACAAAGTTTGACAAAAGCAGATCAATGCAGTTATATTCGTAATGGCGGCATAGCCTACTTACTCACATTGAAGAAACATGCGTCAATTATGTTGACTATATATTGCCTTCACTATTGCCGCCACAAGGTTTGGCGCCTCCCCTATGACATGCAGTATACTGTGCATTGAGTCAGTTGCCCTGACTTTGACATGGCATGCACAGGGATAGTCTAAGGCCAAAAAATAACTGGAGAATCGCTATTCCATGTGTGATGTAGTCTAGGACTGGGCTTGACTCACTAACTGCCAAAGAATTCCGGAACGCTCACCACCAAGAGTGTTTTATGTGGTATTTACAACTCTAGTGGTATCGACTGGAGAGGAAATAGAGTAGAAATCTTTATATTGCTTATTTACATACTGTTGTTTGTTTGTTGTTTACGTCCTGCATTGGGCTACTGTTGAAGACAGAGAAATAACTATGCATTTGAGATGAGATGCAACAGTGTCTCTCAACCGTCTACCAGTGAAGGCTACAGCCCTCTAGTGTAAGTAAGTAAGTATCACAACACAATCTCACTAGTCAAGCCAAAATACTGCAACGCAATGGATTGGGTGAGTAATCCCCATTGTCTCCCTCCTGGATGGAGAGAGGTGTGATGGGGATGTGGGGGCTGTCTGGGTCCATTGTGTGGGGGAGGGTAGTGTCTCTGTCCAGGCTGGGAAGAAGAAGAGGTGTGATAACTGTGGAGGGGGACTAGGTGTGTGGGTCAGAGTCAGGACTGGTCCGTTGTCTGTCGAATCTACAGTAGAAGTCATTCAGGTCATTTGCAAGTCTAAGGTCAAAATCCCCCCAAAATATAATAAACACTATTAAATCAAATTAAATCAAATAACCACTCGTTTATTTTTTATTTTTTATATCTGTTTCTGAAAGTTAAATCGAATAACCAAAAGATACACAGACCGGTCGCAGTAGGCTACCATACAAAAAGAAATACAATCCACCCCAGTAGACTAATAATGCATGATGTGAATTACCTAGTTATTATGAAGCCACAATATATCATGCATTGATTACCCAAGGTGATCAACATCCTTTTGTTGATCATTGCTTTTCCAGCTTTTAATGAATGAATGAATGAATGAATGAATGAATGAATGGTCTTTATTGTCATTGCTACAGTACAGGTACCAAACAACGACATTTAGGAGGGGTGGCTCCCCTGGTGCTTTTAAAAACATCACAAGAAGGGAAGGAGCTGGTTTACATAAATAAAGGCTATGTACACTATCCACTATACTATACTGTACAGATAGACGACTAGGGTTGTCATATTGCACAATAGTGTTATTTCCCATTTATTTAAAGTGTCGCAGTTTGCAGGCTTGAAATGTACATATTTGTGCCTCAGCACTACACCTGATTGTTTCAGTCTGGTGCATTTCAGTCTGTAGGCTATTTATTTATATTATATAAATATATATAAATATACATATAGAATTATATATTTATATCCCTCTCTTTCACACCAGGATGTCAGGACTTATTCTTTTCACCACATGGTGGCAGTAAGTCATCACTACATCCTTAATGGGAAATTAAAGTATAGCAATTGACACAAAGATAATTGCTTTCACCTGCAACATTATTTTCTAATGTATTGCTAGGTGCTACAGTAGAATAACTGATTGAAGAGTGCCTTAGAGGCTATTCCATAATATTACTAGTGCAACAGAAATGATCCAGCCTGCTGCTGGCTAATAATCAAAACAGCATAATATGTAATATCATTACATCTCAGAGAAACTGAATTGCTTCTTTCTTTCTTTCTTTCTTTCTTTCTCTCCCCCCCCCCCCTCTCTCTCTCTCTCTCTCTCTCTCTCTCTCTCTCTCTCTCTCTCTCTCTCTCTCTCTCTCTCTAAAAAACAACAACAACCCACTAATGTTTTTTTAAATTATATTTGACTACAATTCTACCAATGTTGTTGTTATTTGAATCTGGAAATGAGAGTGAGCTGGTTTGTGGAGCTAACAGAGAAGTCACTCTCACAATGGAATAATGCCTTTATTTCTTGCTTTTAGTGATGTGTTTTATGGTATCTGTTGATAATTGTCTCTGACAATATGAAATGTCCCCTCATTGAGTATACTACAAAACTAGGCGATTGGGCACAGAGTACAGTTGACAAAATAAGAACACAGAATTTGTCATTAAACATTTTGTTGTTCCAGTCAAAGCCACTGAGTTTTCAAAAAAGAGAGAATGGAATAGAAGATGCAGACAGGTTGATCCCCAGTGGAAGTATAGCTAACAGCAGGCATGTCCATCGGGAAATCAAACTACTGTATAGTGCTTGGATGTGGCTGTTTCTCTCTCCCCCGAGAGGCACAGCAAATGCCATTCTATACCTTTTCTAGAGAGACCCCTGGTTGAAACAGTGCTGTATTATGTTAAGTGCCTAATAATCAAGAAAGCAATTTGTTAGTAGTGTAACTGATTAGAATAGTACAAACAAATCCTAACCTTGCCGTCTCAGCTCACTGATGGGTAACCCCCTTATCCACGAGGATTCTCACCATGGCTGTAATATTACTCTGAGGGGCTTCTGCTGTGTAACTACAGCATACAAGCACCCCTTTAGCCAGGCAAAGAGCAGACTGACTGTCAATATGGTCCAAAAGACTGAGAGTGGGGTTTCGTATTTAGCTCAGCCCTTTTCCTCAGCAATTTAACAGATGGTAAAGCTCACACAAACACCGTAGTCTTATTACACCCTAGCATCACCATACTTGTTATAACTGGTTGGACTGGAGGAAGGCAAACAGCTTAAAGGGACACCACTGCTTTCTAACCTCATATGAATTATCTCCAGCACTATACAAGTGCTAAGGTCTTTGTATAGTACATATTTGAAAAGGGTGATTGTGTACGTTCTGTAATAGGAAAAAGATAGGAAAAGTCCTACGGAAATGTCCCGCATGATGTTATTGGGGGTTCATTCCTTTTTCAATTTAGTGATTTTCAGAAACTACATGTTTCTGCCATGGGAGTGCATTTGTGGAAAAAGAAATCACTGAATTCCATTTGCTTTTCCCTCCAAAGACATCATAGGGGACCTCAGGTCCTTTTCTCTTGATAAAACATGCTGTTTTTCACATACGTAGACACTGGTACGGTGTAGACAAGGAATATGAGGTAAAAAATGTATGAAGTGTCCGAATTAAGCTCCTAATTCTGGTGGTGTTCAATGAAAAACCCATACATGCCCTCCACACTGATGGACACATTCTGACGAATGTCAGGAAGGCTATAGAGGTAATAAACGTATATACATTTTATAGATTCTTGCAGTGCAAAGCAAATAATTGAAAATGAAAATATCTTTGGAGACAATTTCTGATATAATTGCTCTGCTTCACCTGTCTGTTTTATTTTTGTCAGAGCACCAGACAGGATGATTTTTTGTATTTGGGCACTGGGGAAATTGAGACATCCTGGCTAAGTGAGTCACCATGACACCAATCCCATTTTTAACAGAAAAAAAACAGGGGACATTGAGGAGTTCAAAACTAATAATTATTATTTGAAACAGTTACCTCACTTCTTGAGCAGCTCTGTTGGTCTTTGAATACATTCCTCTGTGATTAAGTGCAGTGTATGTCATTTGTCATTGTCAGGTAACTGCTTGGAGTGCAAAACATAGGCCCAGTGTGTGAGTCTCATGAGGCTTGAATGACAGCCCCATAGTGATCTGTCATTCAACAGAACTGTGGGACAAGGCAAACAGGATGCATGGCATCAGTGAGATGTTGCCAGGACAGCCCCGAAATGGCTGAGATGGAAGTCAGGGAAGAGGGTTGATCTTTGGAAGTAGTCCCCAAAGTAGATATTTTGCATTTGTCTTTGTTAGTTTACAATCAAACAATCAGGTTGGCATTACAGAGTATACATGAAGACTCCTCCGCTTCGAGAGTTCAATGGCCTTAAGATGTACAAACCTGTGTCATTTAACACTGACCCGGTCTTCTCATAACCTGTGCCTTAGACAATTTGTGGTTATTAAGATATTACTTACGGTAAATGAAATTTAACACTGTCATAACACTTTGACACATTTTTGATAAAGCTATTCTTGGCTAGCTTGCAGCACGTACTCGTAATATTATAACCAAGGCAATTACACAGAATGATTGTCATTTGCAATAGGCAAGGAAGTCATTATAGAGGAGGTGAAGCTTTTATTGGGCCCAGAGGGGCTTTGGACTGAACAGACAGACACGCACACACACACCTCACACACACACACACACACACCAGAGAGAATCTGTGCCACGGCAATTAGGATAATGTGTTCCATTAAACACATGTTTGTTTAGAGATGAACAAGATAAGTCAGAGCCTATACACCCACAGAAAATGCTTGATCCAAACGTATTGCTCCTGCGAATGGGTTGTGTTCAGAACATAGGTGTTTCTAAGACATTGACTGTCATTACGGTGTCCCACGCTGCTATCCATCTTTAACAAACTGCACTCTATTACACCGTTCTGCTCTTTAATGTTACAGGTAAAAGACAGGCTGTCCAGACTGTCAAAGGCTGTACAAAGGGCAGACATGACGCCCAGATGCATTTCAAGCTTCTTTTTCCACCAGTCTGTACAAGTAAAGACTCAGGAGACAGAGACATTTTTTAATTTAACGTACCATCCTATGGGGAGCAAAGCCAGTGAGGTTACTGACGGTGCTCAGATGTTCAGAGGGGTGTGGGTGTATTGGGGTGGCTCTATTGTCACCCCCCCCCCGATTCATTGACATCTTGTTTTTCGCCTCGGGGTAGGCGAGCGACTTGATGAGGGGTGTTATGACCGGGAGCACAGCCGTGGGAATGACCATCTGTGGTGGGCCTCCCTCCTAATGTTTTATTCAACGTCCAGAGCAGAGTGCAGCTAATCAGGCAACGCAGCCTGCCTCTCTGGAGTGTTGAAGGGAAAAAGGTTGGAAAAACCATCAAAGAGGCGCCTAAAAAATGTTCTCGCTCCTTTGATATTCCTTCCCCTCCTCTCTCGGTATGTTACGGCCCTGACTGACAGAGTGTATATCTGAGTGTCTATCTGAGGGGAGATATCTATCTGCACAGCAGACGGATGCGGGGAAGTCCAGAGTGAGAGTCCCATTTGCATTGCAGTCTGGTGCCAATGGGCTCGGTGCCCTGGGGGAAATGTTGCATACTTTACACACACCATAATCTCATATACTGTACTATACATAGTGCATGGGCATAGAGATACTGTACCTTCCTTCATGAAACATTGATGAAGACAACAGGTTTCATTGTCTCAGATGCAACTGATGTCTGTCATCAGATTCAAGAGCATCCGTCCTCCTTGAATCTCTTCATCACGTTGCCTAAGCGATGAGGGATGAAGAGGCTGATGTGGCAAAGATAATAGTTCTTTACATATTCGATAGCTTGTTGTGACGTTCGAGGACAGCGTTCATAGCACACTGTGTATTATCTCAATATTGCTCATCGGGTATTTTAATTGCTGCCATGATGAGCGAATACAAAAGAAAAAAAGAAAAGACAAATTCTCAAAGAAGACGATACCGACGCAAAACTGCAGGATCGAATCATTGTCGAAACGTGAAGACGTTTCCCATTCACACATCCCATAGTAAAGCTAAACGTGAAGACGTTTCCCATTCACACATCCCATAGTACAGCTAGCCCTGATCAAGGGGCTGCTGCAGTGAGGGACTCTGGTGGTGGTGCTGACAGACAGTCTCCAGGACCACCAGTCCCAGAAGCACCTCAGCTCATCCACATTCATGAAGCTCTCCAACCCTCACTGGAGTTGCCTCCACCAGATGAGCCTCCCCTACCTTGGGAATCAGAAGGCAGATTTTTTCCCCCCATTCTTCTTCTATACTCAAGACTACAGGGACTACAGCTGTCAGTTAGCTGGCTGGCTAAAAACCGTCACGTTTACAGATTCAACGATTCATGCGCATCGGTCGCTGTAAAACTACATTTAATCATATGAAATGTTTGGAATGCCCCTAGTGACAGTATTGCTGAAAATGGGCGGTGGGGGGGTTAACTTCTTCATCTGGACAGTGCATCCTTGTGCTTTACCACCTAAACTCCCTCATGTGATTCATAGGTCTGCCTCAAAAGTCCTACAGCAACGCAGTGGATTTGAGGCGTATTATTATTTGCTTGATCACAGGCCTTTGTTGTTGTTCATACCTTTGTTGTTCTACACCTTTCATTACATTCTTCGTTCATTACCTGTATATCTTGAGGAAATCCTGACGAGAATAAGCCAGGATGACATTTATGAGAAAAAACACTTCATATAGCAGCACACAGAGTAGGGGTCGTCTCTCTGCCATGTTACCCACCCACCTACTCCTCTCCACAACACCAACCTCCCCCTCTGAGCAATGCTTCAACAATCTCCACTTATCTCCTATGTATCAACAGGGCCCTTCAACAGGAGGAATTACCTGTCCATGTAACAATGCTGCCATTACTCACCCCATGGATATGTGTGCATGTGAATGTATTAGTCTATGAAGGAGAGTGTGTGAAGAATTGCAGTAATGAGGTTTGCTTAAAAGAACATGTTTGATATAATGATATATTCAAATGATATTTAAATCATGCAAATTTCATGCATTCATTCATATTTCAATTGAATAATAATAATAATAATAACTTGGATTTATATAGCGCCTTTCATAAAACCCAAGGACGCTTTACAATTCTAAAGGAAATGGTCAGACAGACAAAACAGAAAACAAACAAAACAAAACAGAAACAGTGACTAGGGGCCAAAGGCCTTGGTGAACAGATGTGTTTTTGAGGGCTGATTTGAAGGAGTCCAGCAGGGTGGGGGCATTGCGGATCACTATGGGGAGATAGAAAAATAGAAATAGAATTTCTCAGTAAAGACCTTCAGGGGACAGACCTTCACAGGACTCACCTCACACAAATTATGAACAAGTTAGCGACGAATCATTTAGTCTCTTGTAGACAGCCTCTCAATAACATCTGAGAGGAACTATTCATCTCCCAAAGGACCCCATAGTTGTGCCTTGGTTCCTTGTACCCGTACTGTAGTTTGATGAGATTATGAGCTTTGAGGTTATGAAGGGGTTGTATCATGTCATTAAACAGAGAACCCCCATTGGTTAAATAGAGAACCCCCATTGGTTAAATAGAGAAACCTCATTGGTTAGAGGAGATTCCATCATTCCTGTTGTTTCTGACTGTTCCAGCGGCACCTTAGCCAGGGCCCTCCCCACTTTAAAGGGCTGCCCTGACCGACTTAACAGGGGCTGTCTGGAGGAGGATATATCACACACCACTCATCCTTCCCACCTGACATGCTGCTCTCCTTTCTCATAAATGGTGTTTTTCAGAGCGTAACCTTCCCTCATTATGTAATTGAGCCCAAGCCCACATCCTTGTCTTACCTCCCAGCTGGATGTCACATTCACTTCTCACTATCAGTCCATTTGACTTGTGTGGGTATGCCAGACAGTTATAATTAGATAGGGAAAATCATTATTTTAAGGTGGTTGTGTGCCTTGTCTGGAATACCAGGGAATAATTCAATGTTTGATTTGCATGTTTTTCTCAAAACTGTAGCCTACAAAATACAATGCAAAACAGATTCACATTTTCAAAAGGTCTACAATATACGTCATTAAAAAAAGATACTAAATAAAACAGATGAATGCAACTGAGTTAAGCAGATTAAACGTGGCTAAGACTTGTGAATTGTCATTATCATTTGCCCAGAGTCAGGGAGTGATGATTTTCATCCCAGGATCTGTTCCATCTCATTTGTTCCATTTCCACAAGCAAATGTGGTAATGGGATAAAATAAGACTGTCCGCAGTGCAGCGTCATCAGTGTTTTGTGATTTGCCCCTCAGCTCCTTTCTGTGTGTAAGTTTGGCATCTACTGTGTATACACACAAGGCAAAACGCTAGATTTAATAAATCCATATTGATTGATTTATGTATTTTATTTTTGAAACACACAGATTCACACAGAGCAGATGTCCCAGAGGATTACACAAGAACGTGTGAAACACTTTATTATTACTACTAACACTACATTATTATCATTATTATTATTATTATTATTATTATTATTATTATTATTATTATTATTATTATGACAGTAGGAGGAGTTAAGTGTCATAAGACACTTCACTTTAATAAGTGCCGTTATACAGCTCAACGGGGGGGGGAATGTCAAAATGCAGCACTATCATGCATAGATGTTGTGACGATTTCCATTGACCAATCAACAGTCTGCAGCGTCACACGTCACACACAGCCTGGCAAAAGGTACCTCTCGCTACCCCTCTGAAATGGCGCTTTTCCATTGACCGGCTCGGCACGGCTCGGCACGGCTCGCCTCGGCACGCTTTTGAACAGTTCTGGGTACGAGACGTTTTCCACTATACAGGAACGACCCGGGACTGTAGGAGGAGTTACATGTCATAAGATTCCCCCCGCTATACAGATCAGCGGGGGGGAAATGCGATAAGAATTATGTCAAAATGCAGCACTATCGTGCACAGATCAGCCTTACAACATGTAATGTTAAGTGCCTGTTACTTGCCGCTTTCAGTTCTAGTAGACTAGTTTAGATCTCGCAACCAGGGAAATGCCGACACGATTCTATTTTTATTTCTCCTGACACGTTGAGCACTGTGCTTTTTTTTGTTGGTGAACTACTGTAATAAGCCTAAAAAAGTTAAACTGTTCAAAAGGTTCTCAAAGAAGACGATACCGACGCAAAACTGCAGGATCGAATCATTGTCGAAACCTGAAGACGTTTCCCATTCACACATCCCATAGTAAAGCTAAACGTGAAGACGTTTCCCATTCACACATCCCATAGTACAGCTAGCCCTGATCAAGGGCTAGCTTTCCCATTTTTAGATTGGGCATATAGTTCATGAATTACGATAGTTTGAAGGAACACTGTAGAATCCTGTCGGCGCCGACAGCTCCGGTTTCGGAGCAAGACGCGAATCTATCGGCATTAGTCAAATACATGCTCACATCCAGTCATCCTCTCACTGCTCTCCATCAAAAAGGGCACATCCATCAATAATATGACATAATAACAACTGCTCTGATTAGATTGCTTAGATTGTTTAATACATCAACGGGGGGGAAAGCGAGATGAACTCTGAGTGAGTATCATGCTTCCTCCATTGAAAGGAAAGTCCTATCTATTCCATTCAAAGTGTTTTAGCCTTCCCCCTTTCCACTGGTAATAAGGAATTGGCAAGAATAGATCGATATAAATAGATCAACATAATGCAGCACTATCATGCACAGATCAGCCTTAAAACATGTAATGTTAGATATATAACGGATATATATATATAACGGGGATGATGAAGCGCTGGACTGAGGAACAGCATAGGCACAGCACATCGCCATAATAGGTAATGCTTGTTGTAAATAAAAGCTCTATGATGCATTGAAATGACATTAAACTAAGATAATACGATGGTTATCATATTTTTTCAAATCTTTATTAATAAATGATTACAGAAACAGTAAGTGACATTTTCCTAGAGCGAAATCTGTTGTGGTATTTAAAAATGGCGGTTAGCGATAAATCTATGAACATGGGATGACGATTTCCATTGACCAATCAACGGTGTGCAGCGTCACACGTCACACGCAGCCTGGCAAAAAAGTACCTTTCGGCCCTGTAGTTCCTGCTCGTGAAGGGTAGCTAAAACGGCCCGCTTCGGCTCGCTTCGGGCCAGCTCGGTTGGCAATGGAAAAAGGATAATAAACCGGGCTGGCCCTGTAGTGGAAAAGCGCCAAAACGAGAACTAAAACGGCCCAGCTCGGCCCGGTTTGGCCTGGCTCGGTTGGCAGTGGAGAAAGCAAAACACGGGTCGGCACGGTAGTACGGCACGGGTCGGCTCGGTAGTACGGCACGGGTCGGCACGGTAGTGGAAAAGCGCCATATGACTACATGCACACTACCTGACTACTTGAACACTACCTGACTACCAGACTATTTGTACTGTATCATATTGCATTTCATATTATTGTACTTGCACTATTGATTCCACTGTGGTACCATCACTTTATTACTTTATTACTTTATTATTACTCACTTTACTTATTTGACATTACTCTATTATTGTTGCAATGCCAGTGTTGAAGAACCTAAGCCAAAGATGTTGACTTGTGTACTTTGTATGTAATAAAATAAATTCTGTTTCTGACTCTACCTTTTCTTCAGGCAGTTGCCTTTTTTACAATCCTAGTGGAAGAATGATCATGTAGAAATAGGTCAACGTTGTTGTTGAGTAACTCAGCTCAGAATTAATATGAATTGGTTTAGCCCCAACTCCCCTGCCTCTGAGAGAGCAGCATCTTTAAGATGATTATTCAAAGGACAACGGAGGAGTTTAAAAGGCCTATGGTTAGGTCTATGGTTGACACGCCATGACTAGTAGTTAAAAGCACCAGGCCTGTGACAGATCTGAGCTGAAATGACATTTTACACATGAATGACATTTCAGAGAAAAAAAAACTAAACAACTTTTTGCTTCCAGCTATATTTGGATGCATTCAACTCAATGAGTTCTGGAACAGGCTGACATGCCATGTAGTTGGGGTAAGTTGACAAGTTGAATTTGAAGTTGAAAAGTGAATTTCCTTCCAAGTATGTCAGCGTCACAGCAAGGTCATGTCCATGTCACATGGTAGTCAGCAGGCAGTATGACATTTGGAATGGCAGGATGTACCCAGAAACCAGCTGAGGCTGGAGGAATGTGTAATCATGTAATGCATGGAATGGAGAATAGTTGTTGTTTTTAATCTCAATTTGTATATGTATGAACCTGTAGTATTGTCTTTGTATATGTATGAACCTGTAGTATTGTCTTTGTATATGTATGAACCTGTAGTATTGTCTTTGTATATGTATGAACCTGTAGTATTGTCTTTGTATATGTATGAACCTGTAGTATTGTCTTTGTATATGTATGAACCTGTAGTATTGTCTTTGTATATGTATGAACCTGTAGTGTTGTCTTTGGATATGTATGAACCTGTAGTATTGTCTTTCATGGTGACATCCCCCTGAGCTTTCTAACTTGGTTTAATCAAACATCGTTTGTCGGTTTCTACCTAGGACCTTGCTGTGGCTCAGGAGGTAGAGCCGGCATCTAATGATCGCATAATGACGGTGGTTCGATCCTCGGAAGTGTTGAGGTGTCCTTGGGCAAGACACCGAACCCCAAATTGCTCCCAATGAGCTGGCTGGTGCCTTGCGTGGGTTGCCGCCATTGGTGTATATGTGAATGCACCCAGCCAGAAGCCCAACACAAATGCTGTAACGTGATCTGTAAAATCATAATCATATGGTTGTATTGATTTACTGTATTGCTTTCAATAGGAGCATGTTTACTTCATATCCTAATTTGTAAAGCGACTTTAATGACGACAGCTATTTCCATAGATGTTGGGTAGAAATTCAGATTTAATTGACTTCTCAAAAAGATTATCCAGGGGGCCCTTTAAATTGTGTCTTTAATGCAGCGTTGCGAGGCGTGATGAGTTCTGACACTATTATTAACAATAACATTCTGGAGAAGTCTAATTTGAAAGGGCACTCTCATAAAGAATCTAAGTGGAACAATTATGTGACAAAGAGGACGCGTGCAGGTTGGCAGCTGAGCATTCTTAGAGTTCAAGGGTGTCATAATGAGATGCATTACATCCGCAAACATCTAGAACTCTTTCCTGACAACACAAACCAGAGGCCTCTGCTTTCCTCTTCACATTTACATTTTTGACATTTAGCAGACACCTTCGTCGAAAGCGACTTACAACAATAATGATAATAAACTGTAATCAAATCAAATAGTACACAGTCAGGATGAAACAACAGTAACATAATTAAAACATAGGACATAATTCCTGATGTGTATTATAATAAACACAACAGACAGGAGCAAGGGGAGGCGTCAGGAGGGACAGCTAAGGTGCAGTCTGAAGAGATGGAGGTCTTCAGTCCAGAAGACAGGGAGTTCACAGGCGACATCTAGAGGTGTACATACTATGCTAATTAGACCATATAGACTTACACTTTTGTCATTAATGAGAATTCACATGACACATCCAGAGAGGCAACCGTAACTCTATTTCAACCAGAGCTTCGAAACAATAACATGGTAAAACATGTTTGTCTTAAGGCACAAAGTGACATTTACAGTGTGTAAATGCTGCAACAGATCCTTTCAGTGTATAGCAGCTAACAGTATATGTGGAGAACCTGTTGACAAGGTTTTTAATAAATCAAGGTGTCAGCCACAATAAAATCCAGAATGCCACACAAGGGTATATGTGTTTTTCACTTGCACAACACTGACACATGTTTATACACATACATTTTGAGAAAAAATAGTGATGTATTTGAAAAAGATAACTTTAGATTTGTAATTCTTTTAATTATATTTCTTCTGAACATATATCATGATTTCATTTCACTCTGTTGTGTTAAATATTCTGATTTCTTGGTGTCTGGTAAGACTTTTAGAAAGCCCCTAAAGGAAAAGGATTCGGTCAAGACCAAAAGCTTGCGCCACCTGAACAGTTTCTTCCCCATGGCAGTGGGCGTCACAAACAAGCCCCCTGCCTCTCACTGACTCTGGGACTTCCATCCCTGCCCCCCCCCCCCCCCCCCCCCGCCATACAACTGATAGTGTAATTTATATTAGTTTTACATTACTCTAATTTACAGCCTACATCATTATTGTTCTATTACCCCTTTTGCTATTGTCTTATTAAACAATTTTTGCTTATATATTGTTGTTTTGCTTACATATGTTTATGTTTATTGTTGTTTTCTATGCACCAACCTCACCAAGTCAATTTCCTGTATGTGCAAATATATTTTTGAATTTTGATCTGATTTTGATATCTCTCTATGCTTAGATACAGACAACATTGTGTTGACATATGAGCGCCTCACGTCTTTTTAACCATTGAATAATATGTTCAACGACAGTATAAATGTGATTTATTACATTTACCCTTGAGACTACTTCCTGATAATGCCTCTAAGCACTGTTACAGGAAGTAATTAGGATGATAATAATATGGAAGCTTTGCCCAGACCCTCATGCTTCAATCAATACAATATATGACTCAGACATCAGTGTGATGGTAATATTTGTTAACTATTATCACCATTGATAAGAATGTCCACCAGGCAAAGCAATAAATAAAAATGGTTACATGTCATCTGTATTTGTGATTATTTTCAAATGCCATCTTACCAGCCATGCACATTTTATACTTAGTTTTCTTTGACATTATGTTCTTTTTTGACAAAAACATAGAGACTATTTCAAGACAAGCTATAGGTCTTTATTACTGGTAGACTTCCCTGTGCCCTGTTCTCAATTACAATCATAATGTTAGTGTTAACTGTTTTTTTTTCTTTCTAATCCTAATGCTAACTCTAACCATAGCCCTAACCCTAACCCTACAATATATGAGGGACAGGATGGACAGGATGAAAATCTATCTTCTATTTTGGAAACAAACCTTTTATATATTCTTTTGCCACTGTCTGCTTTCCCAATGTGTGACAATGTCACTGTAAACTGGCTAGGCCTATAATGACTTATGATGCTAACGTTTATTATTTCAATATTATGAAAGATCAACATTGCATTTTTCACAAAAAGTGCCCTTTCCTACCTCTGCTACATACGCAATGACAGTTTATGTCATACAAATCCCTTGTCAAAAATGTTTAGGGTGTGTGTGTGTGTTGGGGGGGGGGGGGTGTGCATGTGAGCAAGAAGATCTTCTGGCAAACAAACATGTCACATCCAGACCTATCTCCTCATATACACAGTAAGTTGCATTTTTGATAATCTGGTCTGTTTATCAAGGGTTTGATGAAAGTTTATGAAGGTTTATTTTTTTTAAAGAGTTTGTAAGTGGCAAATAAAGCATGAAGAGGTCCTTATATATTATAAGACATCAAATGGTAGGCTCATATACTGTATATATATCTCAATATATATATATATCAATATCAAGCAAGTGCTAAAATGTTGACTTTGCCAGTCATGCCAAGCTGCTATCCTTTGTGCCACACACTCAGACACACACACTCAACCTCCACTCTCCACATCACAGAAACACTCAGCAGGAGGGACAGCAGTGGCCAATGGCAGCACAATGTCACCCCACGTTCTCTGCTAATAATCCCCTGCCTCTGCTTATCTGGTCCACGGTGCTGACATTGGCCATCTACACCCATACAGCATCTGTGTCACTGATGGCTATCAAAACCACCACAGCCTCCATCTCTGCCAGTTATAGCCAGGAAATGTCTATTCCGCCCAAACGAACCATCTAAGAGGTGATTAACACACATGCCAAACAGCATTTACACTCTGGGGTTTCATTGAGTTCCATTCCGTGCTCCACCAAGGCAGTGATTTGTAGAGATGGAGTGAATTGGCCGAGCCATACACCAATCACTGTGGCTAGAGATACTATGTATCAGATGTGAGGCCTTTTTTCAATTTAATTGGCCCATGGATAAGAAGGAGCAGCTGCCCTCTGAGATAAATCTTGACTTACCACACGTTGGAATTCTGTATGTTCTTCTATCCTATCACACTCCTTCCATAGGAAGGGGGCAATCATATTCTATTTTATATCATTCTTTTTAGATTAGATTAGATTCAACTTTATTGTCATTGCAGAGTACCTAAGTACCAGAGAACTAAATGCAGTTTAGCATCTAACCAGAAGTGCAAATAGTGATATAGTGCAAAACATGATAGTGATAAGTGATAGGTACAGTATGGCAAGTACAGTGGTTAGAGGTATAGTATACAAGAGATGTACATTTATGGTAGTGTAGTGGATTTAATCTGGTTTCTTCTCTATTGATATTGAATATTGAACACAAGGAGATTGATCATCTTAGCTTGAAGCCTTGTATTAATAAAGTTACATGAGATCAGTCTAGAGTTTGCAAAATCCAGAGCCCTCCTCCTTCTCTGAGCACCCCCCTTGTATACAAAGTCGACACCCTTTGTGAGACCCCTAATCTTGGCAAACAAATGTGGTGACAGGAAACGCTGGACTTTAGTAAGTGCGACACAGAGAGTTATTACGCAACAAGTCATTGGCACTGTCCCCAGGCAGACTGAATTGTTAGCTACGCTTTCCCAGAATGTAGAGATACAGACTTCAATTCTCAATATATTTGATATAAAACTACGACAGTAGCTATGTACAGTATAGTGTATACAGATGTATAAATTAGAGACTAATCCCCCCCCCAAAAAAGAGGTATGTACAAATGTGCAAATTCTGGAAGTCACTAAATATTTTGGGATAGACAATAGAGGGAGAAGGAAAATATTGAATTCTACACATTTTATGAATCCTCAGAATGTACAGCATAGGATATAGCACAATGAGAACAAACTGCTTTGCGTAAGTAGAGGTATCGTGCTATTTGTACTATTATCTGTCTTCATCTCGTTCCTCTGCACATCAGGCAGATGATCCCAAACACCAGGCTGAGCTGAAGTTTCAAGGAAAAAGATCTCCTTGTTTACATGACTGTGTAATGGTAGCACAGAGACCAGGGGGGTAGGATTGATCCATACAGCAGTACACTAGTGGGAACAGATGGAGCATTCATGCCAATGTGTCATACCATCAGTCATGTCAAACACTCAGGAAGAGGCAGCCTCACTCCGCCTGCATCTCTGTGTAAAGCTGCACTGCAGCTAGATTCCGAGGTGTGGTCATTGTGTATTGTTACATTTCTGTGAGGGCCAGCAACTAGGCTACTGGCTGCAATACCACGCAAAATATTTTAAACTGCACAGTGTCAAAAACATCCTTTCAAAATTCCCCCTAATCCACCCCAGCATATCTGTCGGCTGTTGTAAACATCTCGTGGTCTAATTGGTTTTTGAGGATTTAGGGATGGCACCCAAATATTATTTGTAAATAGATTCTTGTCCCCTGTGTCCCAAAGTGGTGACTTTACACACACTCCTTCAATCAGACAAAAAGGTCAAGAGCCTACGGTATTTAATCAGCTACTCTGTAAATATAAGCTCAAATCCAGTCACTGGCCAAAATATTAGACAAATATCAAATGTGTCAACTCCGTTTGTCAGTTTGTATTCAAATCAAAGTGCAGGCTCCACATATCTGGCTGTTTGGTTTTCGTAAAGCCTCTCTCTGTAATTAAAGTCAAACTTGAGTATAACGAAGGACAAGACAAGTGCAGAGCAATAGATGTGACCAATTAAAATGTCCTGCTCTTTCTCAGCCCAGCGGAGGGATCTGTTCTCTCTTTGATGCCCTGGATTACAACAGAACAACCAAGGCATGACTGGAATATAAAAAAGTCTATTCTACACAATCATAATAACTTGGGCAAATGGTCAGTTTACAGTCACATGTGCCTTTGCCCAAGTCAAACAGTTTTTTCGTCATGTTGAGATAAAAGCCTAAAAACTGTGGTAAGTTTTAGAAAGAACTAATGAAGCTGTATGTTCAATAGAAAAGTTATATGTGAAGTAACAATTTCCACAGGGTTCATCCACTGTAATCCAGCTGCCTTGTCTTATCTTACAAACAGGACAGTATTTGTTTTGTGATTCACATGTTTGGCCCCATCTCGGTGACTGATGACTATATCAAAGCAAACAGGCCCTATTGTTTATGGATCATGTGGAAATTGCCTTAATGGCTGTTCAGAGTCATTGATGGCACTAACAATGGTATCCATCACTCCTAAGTCTCCTCTGTCAGAATAGACTGTACAGGGACTGAAATGGATATTACATAAACCTTAACTAACAGATAGCATTCATCAATAAAATCAATTTGGTCAATCTGGATGTCATCTTAGTCAGTCTCTCAAGACTCTCCAGAAATGTAGAATGATCAATTCACTTAAATCTATAAAGGGTCTATAAGTAGTAAATAAGCTATAAATAAGCTGTTTCTAATTTCAGGAATGTGACACTTTATAAATCATCGGATAAAATCTATGAAGGAAATGCAATAACTTGTGACCTACATTTCTGTTTATGTTATTTAAATACAATTGAACAAGATTTGTAATAAGAGGCTCATTATACAGCATCTGACAAGAACAGACGACTCTGATTACCCCAACCTTATAGCCCTCCTTTCACTGTAGTTCTTCTGGTACTGTGCACTCTCTCTCTCTCTCTCTCTCTCTCTCTCTCTCTCTCTCTCTCTCTCTCTCTCTCTCTCTCTCTCTCTCTCTCTCTCTCTCTCTCTCTCTCTCTCTGTCCCCACATTTCACTTCCCACGCCGTCCACACCAGGGGAGGCTGGTGGAGGTAGAATTGTGAGGATGGGCTCATTGGAAACGCATTGGAATGGAATAAGGAAGGTGTTTGATACCATCCCTCATTCCATTTTCATGCATAACAAGGAGCTCAACCTCCCATGTCCTCCTCCTCCACCAACCACCCCTCAACATGCTTCCAATACAGCTCTACTCTGTCCACACCAAACCTATATCAGACACCGGGATATAATACAGTATACTGTAAACAGGGACAATAGCTACAATATCTTAGCTATAATCCCTGAGGGCCACAGTGCTAGCTTTGTCTCCCCGGTGTCAGATCTATCCAGAAACACCTCTCGTTGCGTGCGCACCTGTGATTGACTTTTCCTCTTCACTCTTTATTGGTGTCATGTTGCCGGGAGTGGTTCTAGAGGATGAGCGATAGGTTAGCTGGAGGGGCCTAGATCAGCCCTTATACTGCGCTCTCATTACTGCACTCTCATTACGACATTTATGATGGATCACTTGCTCATCTCTCTGGTACTGCAGGGTTCAATGATAAATGTCAAGGTTTATCTCAACTCATTCTGTTCCTGGGACTGGACTTTTCTTATATGATGGTGAGAAGTAATAGATCAGGATGATAATGAGATGATGAGATGACGTGAAACATTATAACGCAGTCCTACACGCTTATAACAAGCTGTATGTATGACGCATTATGAACACATTCTAACTGTACACTCTACTACATTGTGGTTTGTTATTATCTGATTGGTCAGAGAGGTTTTTGTGTCATATTCAGCAGCATTTGTACCGTTCCTCGAAACCTCTCAATATCAATAGGTATGATGCATGATGAGCATGAATCACAATCATTCAACGGGTGCTAATTAGCAGCTCCAAGCTGATGACATAATTGTTCAAACAATACAACACATATTTTGGCCTCAGTGTCCGCCATCGAAAATGGCATTGTCGTTGGGCGAGATGCACAATAGGCCTACTTGATGAATACTGTTTCTTTTGTTGTTTCTTTCGTTGTTACATTTACATTTTACATTTTTGGCATTTAGCAGACGCCTTATTCCAAAGCGACTTACAATCAATACATTTGAATGCTAAGCATCATCAGTCCACCATTCGTGGCAGGAAGAGTAATCTAGCTCAGGCTCGGGGCCACTGATAGAAGGAGAAACCTTCTTCTACCACCTTTTTCTAAAACGTTTTGTTTTGTTTTGTTGTTGTTGTTGTTGTTTTTTTTTTTTTGTGTGGCTCCAACGATGAAGGGCAATCATGTACACGCGCTGCTGTTCCCTGATTGGTCCTCTGCCCAGTGGCTCAGTGATCAAGATGGTCAATCATAGAACACCAATCACCGGTCACCCCGGTCAGTCAGCAAAGGTGGATGATTTCTCTGAACAATCTCCACAAGTGTGAGAAAACGTCCTGGAGCAGAACTAAAGGGTAAAGATTAGACACAATCACACAGATGTACGGAGACAAGAGAAAGAAAGACACAATGAAGAGAGGACGTCACGCTAGAGAATAGTTTCTAGAAAGCGAGATGGATTACTAGGGATACATGTATCTAAAACGAGTGAATAGGCTTTGGAGATCTAAGAGACTGTTGTGTGCATGCTGTGGATATTCATGCTCATCCTGCAGAATTAATCTGGGAGGTTAAATAGGCATGTACTCCACTCAAGCAGCAAGCCTTCCCTTCCTGTTAAAGGATGTGACCAAAAGCCTTTTGGCAAGTCATATATGTGTCACTGGTGGCCCTAGGATGGTGGTATTGCCTTATTGCTTTCTTCAAGCTGTGCTTGGCTACCTTTAGAAAATAGATTGTGCATTTCAGATGGTTTCCTGACACCAATCCCAACTCTGAAAGGCTCAATTTCATATATTTATGACCAAATTAATCTTTTACGTCCAGAGTCATTGGATTCTATAAAGACGCTATGGGAGGTGGATCTGGGGGAGGCAATTCCAGTCCAGAGGAGGTTTGGGTGGAGATTCTGAAGCGTGTACACAGGTCTTCTATTAGTGCAGGAAATGATCTTATTCAATGCCAATTGGTACATCCTACCTACACTAAGGCTTGGTAGTCTAAGATGTATAATGATGTGTCACCAGCCTGTGATAGATGTCAGCAATCTCTCATGAACCTCATACACATATTGTGGCTTTGCCCATCCCTACATCATTATTGGACAGAGATCTTTAATACCCTTTCAGAGATAATCAGGGGAACATAGGACCAAATGCTCTCAGTGCTGTTTGGGGTCTGCCCCTCGTTGCCTTCTTCCAAGAAAGATGTTAGCTTTTGTCACCCTACTGGCCAGAAGATTAATCCTGGCCAATTGGAAATCAACTGTATCTCCCTCTCATATCCACTGGATAAGAGACATCCTTTATTTCCTCAGGTTTGACTTTGGCTCCTCCAATAAATGTGGGAAATTCCATTCTTCCAATTCATCCAGAGGATACCTTTCCCACTCATTCTGGACTGAGGTAACTCTTGGGGTAGGAATATTATGCTTATTGTGGTGTGGGTGATACTAGATAGACTAATATACTGACTATTAGTGTCCATTACTGAAACAGTTATAGATTACCTGACTGATGGGTTTGTATGTTTTTCACGTTCTGTGAATAATAACAAATCTGTTATTTTAGTTTTGTCACTCAGTAAGTTGTTTTGTCAATTGCCATTTTACTTTTGTATGAAGCCTTTTCTATAGAGAATATATGTACCTTTTTATTTGTATAAATGCTATGCTCATAATTATCCAATAAACAAAGTAAAAAATAAAAAAATAAAAAAATAATTGGTTGTGGTGAATTTGAGCCTAGCAGACCACAGGGCTTCCTACAGATGAACTTGTGTGATTATTTGATAGATTAAGTTTTAGATTGAGGTTTTGTATGTTTTCTTTCAAATGGAAATGTCCTCCTCCATCCAGTCATTTCGTGACGTTAGAATTATAAGGTTCTATCTCCATTTTTGTCAAAATTGAGTTTTTTACATAATCTGATCCATTAGGTGTTTATTAATGCCTGTGTGGTGTTCTTTTTAAAATGTTGACATTTTTGAGTTAGTAATTCATAAAAGACAAAGGTTCCATCTCACAAAACATAATGGAATGTAAAAACTTTGACGCTCAATATCTCTGAACTACCCTAAACGGAGATAGAACCCTATAATTCTAAGCTCACGATGTGTTGCTAGGTCCCTCATGAAAAGGGAATGGCCTACCCTATTTATATAATTTCAGGCAATATTATGATTTAGCTACAAGTAGCTCACGGTCCTATTAAAAAGGTTAATCTTCCTCCATCTTTCCTTTGTGAAGCTTTGTCTTCCCTTTTTCTTTTGGAGAACAAAAACACAGAGGTGATTTAAAAGTTTCTCTTCTGAGTCAGAGGGACTAAGGGAATAAGTTGCACATGAGAAAGTTCCTACACAAGGAGGAGCTTGATCATCCTAACGAAAGTTACTGTGAATTTGAACAAGTGGAAGTGAGAATAGCTCTGAGGTCGTTTATGAGGCTAATGTGGAGTAGTGTGGTGCCAAGACTGACGACTGAAGGTAATCATCTCACCAAGAGGGAAATCATCCGGAGTAATTATGATACAGACATGCAGGTAGACTGTTTGTCTTCATCATGATGTACAAGATTCCCTCCAATTTGTTCTCTAAAATTCCACCAATGGAAAACAACTGCTCAAGGCAAATTTCTGTCAACATTTCAAGCATGCAGCAGCATTCAGTGTCCTCATGCCCTCTCTGTGCAGACTTTTCTTAGGTCAACATCATTGTAGACACCTTGAGAACATTGACATGGTATGTTTTTTCCCCCTCAAGATATAGCACACACTTATAGCCTACCTGCTAAGAAACAAAATATCCAGAGAAGTTCATTTTCACATCTTTTCATTTTCATTTAGAAAGTAAAAGAGATAATCTAAACAATATATCACAGACAAGGTGAAATGTATCCTCAAGAAAATGGTGTTTGATGTAGTTAACATTCCCTCCAACTCATTCATAGGTATAGATTCAGATATAGATGCAGATTCAATACACCCCATATGTTTGGCTTGTACTTTGGCAAAACCTTAGTGCAGAGTGAAAGAACACCAGATAATTGGCTGATGTTATTAGAGTTAATATTTCCTCAGTCTCAAATGCATTACAAGAGTCAATATGGATAATGTAATCCATTCACAATCTTGCATCAAGCTTCATGTATGTTCAAGTGAATTAACATCCCAAGGGAATTTAGCTTTTGAATGTGTGTTAATGGTAGACAAGTGGGAGTCATTGCGGAAAAGCATTTCTGGGAAGTACTGTAGTTCCAAATGAATTTTAATTCAAAGTGGAGTAATAGACGGAAAGTTGTCAGTGTTGGCGAGTGTGGCGAGTGTGGTCAGTGGTGAGAGGGCTGGGGAAATCACCATTCTGCCAGACACTCTGCCATTCTGCTTAACTCTGCACTGTCATTCTCCATGTCCTATTCTCCAGTCCCTCTTCTCCTCTATCTCCACTTCTCCTCCTTTCCCGATGACTCTTTTCTGATTTCTCTCTCTTGAGAATCTTTGAGTCTGATTGCTCTTCTTTTTTCCTGCCACGCAAATTACTGTTGTGCTTCTCAAATCTGTAAAAAAATAAAAAAATAAATAATAATAATCTGAAATGAATCTGTGATGTCAGCCAAATAAGTCCATTATTCAACTGAGTCAGACACTTGAGGTAATTGCAGCCTCCCTGTTCCAGCGGTTTGAACCTACTTGAAAAGATGTGCCCCAGCATCGGTGTTCTAATGAATCAGGGTACATTCTTCCTGATGGAGACCATTGGGGTGTATTTTAAGGACTTGTCGCTACACAGTGTTATCATTGTTCCGCTGAGAGTGGTCGCTGGCCTGTTGCGCTGCACACTGCACTATGGGGCATTGTTGACGGTAGTGTTGGGGGGCGATTCAATTGTTGTTAGAATGAGAGCTGCTGCTCTCTCTTGATATTTGAATTCTGAAAGACAAGAATGACGAAAAAAAAAACACTGGCTATTTTAATTAGACTAATCTGTTCAATTCGTAGTGACCAACGCAATTGAGCATTGTTATCATTTACTGTATCATTTACTGTCTTTGTCATGTTCACATAAAACATTTTATACACATATATACATTTGCCAGGGTTGCACATCTCATTATTATCCTCTCTAACTGTGTGATAGAGAGCAGCTCCATGGACAGACTGAACATCAATGTATCATGTGGTCTAGAAGAGTCCAATACACCAACGCAAGTACTAATGAAAATGCTCAAATATGGACAGGCGCTGAAAGTGCAGCTGACAGAGCAAGGATGATAGTCAGAGTCACTTACCCTCTCCAGTCAGTGACGCAACACAGTGATGTCAGAAGCCAGATCAGGCCATCACACCCGTCTCTGACAAACTGTGGCTCTGCCCCCGTGAGAGAAAATGTTGATGTGAACGATGAGATTAATGTTATTGTTCACAAATAAAAACAAAGGGACAGGTTAGTATATGGGTGATTATGAAGGGAATATGTTGTTAGCAGAGGGTATCAAAGTCAAAACCAGCTTGACGTTTCCATTGTTTCCACCACTGTGGAAGAAGGTGTATCCCATCAGATTCATCGAATCCTGGCCCAGGTGTGTGTGTGTGTGTGTGTGTGTGTGTGTGTGTGTGTGTGTGTGTGTGTGTGTGTGTGTGTGTGTGTGTGTGTGTATGGATTGGAGCCACGGATGAAGGTAGACCTCTTTATCTTAGTATGCTGGTCCAGAGATGTTCACTGAGGAGAAGAACCAAAATAAAAGCTACATGGAGAGGGAATTATCTACTTTGCCCTCATTTGATTCTTATTTCCCTCCACTCTGCTCTGTAACCCTGAGCTGTGGATTCAGGCTCTATGGGTGTGTGTCGAGTCTCCCTGCTGGCCAATATTACTGTAGCCAATGGTTGGTCTGGTCTTCATAACTGGCCCTCCTGTCTAGAAAAAGATTGACCTACTATAAGAGAGTCAACCGATACTCACTGGGGGTGACTGTCATGTCGTTGTTGTTACTATAACAACAAGTCTGCTAACTTGAGTGGCAGCTGTTCCAGTTTGACAAGAATATCACTCCAAAGGACAACCACCTGCCGATGACATTCTGAAGAGCAGCAGATTGCTAATGTTGGTTCCTTTACATAAAGGACCATGCTAATAATACACCCTGGAGAGCTACACCAGGGTTCCCCTGTGCATTTCACCTCTTCCAGGATTGACAGCTAATTGGTGTGCAGGGTATTCTAATGCAGCCAGCTGTGAAAGTCGACTGTCTAATCAATTGGCTTCTGTTCATTGAACAGTTTCTCATCCTAATTGGTCCAAAACAATTCACTCTGCATTGTCATAACAACAGGTATAACAGGAGCAATCATTTCTTTTTTGTAAGAAACGGAGACCAAATACCAAATCAATCGCCTCTATATACTGTATAGTACAGTAGTCATGACAACATTTGAGCCATTTGAGGTGCAGCCAGGTAAACGAACGTAGGACTCAAACCATCCAGTATCTGAACGTAATCAAGATCATTTATCGAAAAAAGCATGTCCTTCAGAGAGACAACTTTGAAGACCTTTATAAACCGTGCCTGGTGTTTCATTCACAGGCACACATTGTCAGGCATGCATCCCCATATTAAGTAGGACCCGGTCTCTCTTAGGAGGGAGGGGGATTAACTTCTCAATGGCCACTGATGTGATGTTTTCAGGGGGTTCGAGGACAAGGCCTTACGTGTGTTTTGGAGGGGTCACCGTAACCTTTGCCCCCACACCCCCCCCCCCCCCCCCCCCCTGTTCCCTGGTGTGACAACAGCTCTGAAGAGCGCGTGGTTCTGGGTGGTGCCCCTGTGAGGCAGTGCGTCTCTCCCTGTACTGCGTCAGCGATGCGCAAACAGACGGCAGGATGCGCAAGCTCCGCTCCGGGGGCCGAGGGCCAGCCCTCCCTCTCTGGGTATATAAGGGCCACTCCTGCACTTTCTGTGTGCACAAACCACCAAGTCTAAACTCCTCCTCTCTCTCCTCTCTGATTGCTGAGCAAAAGCTGTGGACCGAAGGTAAGGTGTCTGGGCTTTACTTTCCTTTTCTTTCTTTGTCTGTTAAGTTGGTGTGGTTATCAAGAAATAGATTTCAATGAACATTTTATAGCACAGAAGTATATTCCAGATTTTTTTTTTTTTAAAACAACTATTCACTTCATTAGAGTGAAGAATGACTGAGTAGGTAATGAATAGTTTGTTTCAAGTGAGATACTGTATATGATCGAATATGTTTTTCATGTGAAATCCATCCCACTTCTTTCGAAAGTGACCTGGATTTCATTCACTTTAGAGTAGCGACAGCATGAGAATTGATGGTGAATCTTGTGCATTTATCAGACTCATTTCATTCATGTCTTTCTACAGTACACAGTTTGTGTGTCGAATTCATAAACAACCCAGTTGTTGTTTGTTGCATTTACATTCATTATTCACTAGTTACTTAGCGTCACGGTGGTGTGAAAAGCTTCTCCCTGGAGAGCACTTCCACCTGTGTTTACAGAATGACTAGTGAACTGAGTTGTTGCTCTTTTTACCCTGACGCTTCCAATAAAGGTTTAAAAGTGAGGGTCTCCTGACTGGAAGTTGAAGAAACCAATAATATGGATCTTTGCTTAATTACCTGGCCATTTCCTCAGGGATTGTATTAAGACAGACAGGAAAGCATTCATCAGTGCCTTACAATTGACATGCATGGCCAATTTAAATAGGAGAAAAAGTGAAACAATTGCACTTGATTTGATCAACTTTAAAATGCTCTTTCTTCCCCATGCTAATGAATGTAACCCTATCTGATTCTGTTCTGCCCATCTCTGTGTCTCCGCAGAAATGAACGCGGGCATCTGTGTGTGTGTACTGCTCGCTGCGCTCTCCAGCAGCTGTTTGGGCCACCCCTCTCACTCGCAGGGCAGGGGCAAGCCAGAGCCCCCCCAACTGGACCGCGTCATGTCCCGACACACACGCCACACCCGCTCAGTACCCCCCAGCGGTCAGCTCAGCCCATACTCTAAACCGGAGGAGGAGGATGTGGACCCCCGAGCCAGTCTGAGCGACCTGTTGGCCAGATTGATATCCAGAAAAGGTGAGCTACCAACCAACCACTGAAGGACTGTTTACCTTCTCATTACCACCCCAGTACTGTATCGCCAAATCAATTGAATCGATATGTACTGTACTATGGTGTGTGGGCTTTTCCTCTGGAATCGTATCTCTGTTGTTGAAAGCTGCTGCTCCTCTGAGAGCAAAGAGACGGAGTGTGTGACAGGGAGGAGGTTGCTGATGGAGGAAATTATTCAGACTGAAAAGAGGCTTGCCCTCCAGTGGTTTCATCACATAAGAGGGAGATAAAGAGGCTTGACATCTTAGAGAAAGCCTTCCCCCCCATCCCTCCCTCCTCTCGCTGTGCTTCCTTCACTGTCATCACTCATCTCTCTCATATCTCTTCATGGTCTGGTGGTGGCTCTGTGTTTTGGGCCAGCAGAAACCGTCTGTCCTGCTGAAACAGTTGCTTTTTTTGGAAGAACATTCAAATAATCTGGAAGTTGATGAGAGATAAAATATGTTTTTGGCCTTACCTAACATTTAATTACGTTGTCATACATCTGACAAATCCCTACATTATCCTACCATTACACTTTTACCTTCAAACTCATTCTGTCTTGGAATGATTAAGGATAAGGAACTAGTAAAAAAAAAAGGGCTTCTTTGGAGATTGTTGGTGTAGATAGAATATGAACATATGGTTGCGTTAATGCAGGAAAAGAGAGTGGCTGATGTTACGCAGTGTTTTGTAGATAATGCATTATTCTAACCCAGCCTTGTCTGAGTGCAGCACCATTTAGACACAGAGCGAGTTCTTGGACCATGCAAACACCAAAACCATGAGCGTTCTCCCTCCCTGGTGGCTTGGTAATGATTCTACATAGAGCTGCTGTGGCCAATTAGAACAGAATTGAGAGAAGTGCATGAACTAATCTATAGTACAAGACCAATCTACACGTATTGAACCGATTAATCTCTAGCTTCGCTTCCTCATTAAAGAAGGATTATTTCAATGGTTCCACGATTTTCATAAGTGTGTCCTTAGAGAGATAAGGAAAGAGATTACAACAGGCAGGGGCGCCGCTAGAGATTCTGGGCCCCATGACAGAATATGATTTTGGGCCCCCCCACCTAAACCACCCATCAACCTAAACCCAGTTGAAGTTGATGAACTATTGATGCACTGCAAGAAATCCAATGATGGACATCTTTTGTAAATGTAATTTAAAATTACAGTTAATACAGGAATCAACAATTCAGCAAAGAAATCTCAACATTCTTTAACTTATTAAATTAAGACTTGAACAACACAAGGACAAAAGTATAATTAAATGAAGATTGGAACCCAATTATAAAAGTATAAATCACACAAAAAGTAAAAAATATAATTTTAATGGGGTGGTATTGTGTCTAAATAAATGTAGATCTTGTAAAGATCAGTTGGCCATAATACTGTCAGGATTAGATCAATGAAGAATTACAGCAGAGAGATATTTACTGACTCAGCATTGCTTGTTTCACACAAAGACAAACGTGTCTTATACAAAAGGGAGCAACACAGACATGGTGCCAGCGAAATTGAATAGTGAAATGGGAAGATTTTTATTTTTACACTGCGGCAGTACTGTGGAATAGTATACCTGGAGAGCTAAAAACTATATCTAGCCTAATGCACAACGATTCAAGATAGGAGTAAAGAGATCAAATCAAATCAAAGCTAAACGCTGGGCCTTCTTAGTAGCAAAATCTTTAATAAGATCCTTGAAATCTAGTGATGAAGCCAACTTGCTGTGCGGCTGTCATTGTCCTTTGTTACTTCTTGCTCTTCTTCTTCTGCCTCTTTACCTCTTAATTTTTTAAATTTTAATAAAAAAAACACTACCCCCCCACCTCTGCTCTCCTTAATTTTAGGCTTAAAACTTAAGGCTTAATTTTGTTAAACATAGAGAAACAAAACTCCAGTTTGTTTCTTTTGTGACTTTTTTTAAATAGGCAATTTTATAGTTTAATACATAGAATTATAACTTGAAGTCGGCTACATTAACGTCCTTATGATAATTTTTTTTTTTTTTTTTTTTTTTTTAAGATTCTCATGGGCCCCTGTCAGTGCTGGGCCCTTAGAATCGTCCTAACTTACCACCCCCTTAGCGGCGCCCCTGACAACAGGTTATCTCATGGATATGCTGTTACTGCTAGCGACCATGGAGGCCTGAGGTTTTCCCGTGGAGCAGTGAGGTTATTAACTGGTTGGCTGGTCTTCTCCCTGTGGTCCAGCAGTTGCGATCCAGAGGACGTCTTCCCTGAGCAGCAGAGCCAGCGGGCCCGGGCCGAGCCACAGCATAAAAGACAGAGACTACTTGGGGTGGATGGACTTCGGTCGCCGTAGCGCCGAGGAGTACGAGTACTCCTCATAAGATACAGCCCCCGCCCCCCCCCCCCACCACGCATACTGTCCAGACGTAGAAACTCATCTCATTATTGTCATGGAAACCAAAATAATCATTGTCCCACAAAAGCTATATTTATTATGTATTTGATGTAAATTTGTTTGTAAAACTGATATGAAGCAATATCTATGTACGTATACAGATTTTTGAAGAAAAAAAAAAACTAGAGAATAGGCTTGTTTTCTTTCCGTTGCCTTTTCTTACATGTACACACGGTGAAATCTTGTCATCTAAACACAGAGATGTCAGGTACTTTAGAATAAATCGAGCCTGCATACACACAGCTTTCTCCATACTGTTTCCAAACACTTAACCTTTGCATTCAGTCCTAAGTGCCGTGTAGTGGTCTAGTAGTGCATTTAGAAGGCTCATTGCTGGCTTAAATGATACAGTGACATAACATCTCATGTGACTCGTACTTGCTCTCCTGATATGGTAGACCACAGTTGCCACACACTATGTGCAGCACTAGTCATCACAGTGCCACAGAGATGGTACCTTGTACCACAATGTCCTCCTAATGCAAAACATACAGGGGAATTAGCAGAGAGAGAGATAGAGAAGAGAGGGAGAGAAAGATAGATAGATAGAGGGGGGAGAGAGAGAGAGAGAGAGACAGTGTGAGTCTACTGTACTGCATATTAGCACTTAATGAATTTCAGACTGAAGGTTATCACTGAGCAAATTCTCTTATTGACCCGTTGTAGCCCATCACTCAAACAGATGGTATTAAGAAGTGGGAGAGTAACAGGCTTTTTCAAAATCTAATTTTTCAGACATGGCCTTGGGGGGGTGATTGTAGAGCTGAGGCAATATCATCTCCCAGTCACGAAATAGACAACGAGAGGCACAGAGGAAGAGAATGGAGCTGGGGGTTTTACATTAAACAACACAGCTTCACAAATATTGGATGGAGTGCACTTGGGTGTGTAAGAGGACAATGGCATGGCTTGAACTGTACAGTGGGGAGGCTAGCGCTGGGCTAATACTAACACAGGTGTTCCTCAATGAGCTGATTTAATGCTGTGTGACAGGTGTTTGTTGTGGAGGGTGAGGGTTGGATGGGAGAGCATTCAAGGGCTCTGTTGCACAATAAAGCATGCCAATAAAATCCAGAAAAACATGAAACGTCTGCTGCTGGGGCCTGGGGCAATTACATGTACGGTGCCAATTTAGAACCGCTGCTAAGTCCACACTTCCATCAATGCTGAAAGGTAAGGTGAGCCATAGGGAGCCATTTTACAGACCATAAGAGAGATGGTGAGTAATTTAGCAGCAGCTTTCCAAAAGTGGGAATAGGATTATGTTTAGTGTGATAAACAATGCAGGTTAGACTTTATTATTTACTTTATTATCCCCCCCAAAAAGCTACTGTATTATAGAACTGCAAATTAGAGCTTTTCCATACGCATCGATACCCACCCACAACTTATTGTATTAATATTAGTAATATTAGAAAGTCTACATTAATGTCATCATCAGTTAATGTATAACTCGTAGACAAGAATAGTATAAAAGAATAACATGGTAGAAATCCTTAAAATGTTTAAAAAAAAAATGGAGATATACCTAATAAAGCAAAAAGTTCATTTACATAAATAACATCACAAGATACTATAGGCTACGTACTCTGTTACTGCATATCAACTGGGTTGTTTTCCCCATGTGGTCTGATGATGTAAGAGCCCACTTACTCTGGACAACAACACAAGAGTTTGAATGTAGTGAAGAGGACAGTGAAAAGAGCCCACTGCCAGCTGAATGAGGGGGTTATTCCTGTTCATCTGTCGTGACCGGCGCTCAACACCATGCAATTTGTTCTAACAATTGCCAAAACAGGAACCTAATTGGATGACTCAGAGGGCAGGGTCTTTCACACGAACATGTGCTGACGGTCCACATCAGGGGAAGGGTGGGCATCGCTGTGGTGTAACAACAGTAATCTAATGTGAATAGATATATCACTTCAGAGTAATAGTAATCTAATGTGAATAGATACGTATATCACTTCAGAGTAATAGGATAGTTGTTAATCAATGTGCCACACAAAGCTTAGCTTAGGCCCTTGAGCTAGAGTACAGACCCTGTGAATGAATTGCAATTATCCAATATTCTGTGATGAGGTGTCACATCAGCCAATCAAACTGTTGAGAGATATCAAAATTATGTTCTGGAGGTAACTTACACTTAAAACAACAACAACAACAACAACAAATACAGTACATGGGAAATAAGACACACAAAAAACAAGTCCTACCAATAGTTTTATTGATAGCCTTTTCTGCAAAGAGGAGTTCTTGAAATTCCTGAACACAAAACATATCTTTTCCCAGTGTTCTGACGACTTAATTGCCTGAACATTGTTGCCCTTTTTCTAGTTAATAATAATAAAATAAAAAAGTTAACATGACTAAACTGATTGCATACTTACCATTTACAATGTACAAGTAGCATAATTCCCTTTATGGTGAAATGTGGTAAAACCCATAACTTAAATCAATATACATATACAGTATGGACATATATCTGCTGTTAATCAATACATTCAGAGGAGTTTCAAGTTACACACAACGGAGTGCACACACAATATCAGCGGACGAATCTCTCCTTTAGTAAAAGTAGAGGATAAAAGTAAAGGATAAATGGGCTTGTCTTCATTCAAACACATACTATTACTCATGTTATGTGCTTTTCTCTGCATTTTAAACATGTTAAAAACCCTATGAGGATATCCTCCAAACAAGTTAAACTGCTGATACCAGGGTCAGCTGTCTTTGGGGAAGGCAGACCACAAGGACAGACAGTCTGAGTCAGTCACACACAGATGAATCAAAGGAAATGATCAGGCACTATGACAACCCCTAGCCATTCGATGACTTCATCTACAGTACAGTGGCTTTAAAGCTAACAGTTCAGTCACCAAAGCTTTCACATTTCCCACAAAATAAAAGTCAGAAACAATTATGTTAGTATACCTCTATCACCTCCCAGGGAACTGGTACACACAGGTTTTGTATGGGAAACACAGCAGTGACTGTCCTGTCCTGTTTATCTTCGATTATCAACTTAACCAATCATTCAAGTCTTTGTTGTACTATCCATATGAAATTCCTAATGCTTTCAAGAACTTTATACACAAAATTCACATACTCGCACTGCACACAAAAAGGTATATAAACTATATTGGTCTGTTACAATAAAATGACATCCTTCTGGTTTCGAGTTCAAACCCTACTCATTCACTGCAAACATCCATGCATCCCTCCTGGCTCAAGTGTGGCTCCTCCCACTTTCTATTTGGATTGGGCTTTGGGGTTGAGTAACACCTAGCAGAGAAGAGGTTGTGTACTGTGCATACTCCCAATGTTTGTATATGACCCCCCTCAATAAGGACTTATGTGCATACTGGCAGGGATGCCACTCCGAAACCCTTACTACTAATAAAATACCACTTAAGGTGCGTTCGTGTTCATGTCACTCCATGGCGGTGAGAAGCACAGTGTTGTGGGCCAGGCGAGAAGGAAGAGGAGGGTTTGAGGAGCTACACCATCACTAGGTCATAGACAGTGTTAGATATCTCCACCTAGTTTCAACCTGGGAATAAAAGTGCTTTTAATAGGCATTTAGTGTACATGGGAGCGTCGGAACCTCACCGTTTACCTCTACAGATATGTGCTACATGTTCTTCAGCCTACCAAATGTTGCAGGGCAACAGGGCAAAAAAAAACAAAAAACATAATGGTACTATTTACTGCAAGTTGTAGGAAAGAGACATAAAGAGAGAGGGGGGGGGGGGTAGAGAGAATAAGAGAGAGTGTGAGAGAGAGAGAGAGAGAGAGAGAGAGAGAGAGTGTGAGAGTGAGAGTGAGAGTGAGAGTGAGAGTGAGAGTGAGAGTGAGAGAGTGAGACAGTGAGCGAGAGAGGGAGGGAGGGAGGGAGTTCAAAGAATACACATTGATACAAAAACCGCTGTACAAAGGGGGCATCTATTCCAGGCACAGAGTTTTGATTTGTCACTGGGATATTAACAGCTATATATATATATATACATACACATACACAAACTAATGGAACTGGTGGTGACAGACAAGAGAACAAGGCAACATTCATTCACTCGTCGTTGAGACTAGTCTGTCTGGGGAGGCTGGAGGCCGAGGCCAGCAGCATGTCTGGGCTGTGGGGCCCGGGGCCCTTCATGGCCATGCTGGCCCCCACCATGGCCGGGTAGCTGCGGTTGCGGCGCATCCCGGAGTTCAGAGAGGGCAGCCCCCCGACGATGGGGCCCGCCACCCCGGAGGGTCCGAAGGGTGCTCCCCCGTGCCGGTGGAGCCCTCCCACCAGGGGCCCCAGCATGGGCCCCGCCGTCCCGGGGGACACCGTCCGAAAGCGCTTCAGCTTGTCCACCAGCTGGAGGTTGTGGACGCTGACGACGCCGTCCGTCTGGCCCCCCTCCCCCCCCCCCTCCTCCTCCTCCTCCTCGCCCCTCCTACCCCCCCTGGCCTCCTCCTCCGCCCCCCTCCTCACCTCCTTCAGGATAGAGCTGGCGGGCTTGGAGGCCAGGAAGTTGTCGTACCCGGGGTATCCGCCGCCGGTGGGGCTGAAGTCGAAGAGGCCGGTGGTGCCCGGTTGGATGAAGCGTTTGGAGCGGGGGGGGAGGGGCTGGCGGGTGGGGGAGTTGGGCGGCGTGGAGGGCAGTAGGAGGAGGTCGGGGGGGCGGGGCGGGGGAGGAGGGGGGGGCGACGCCCCGGCGTTGTTGCGGGCGGAAGCGTCGGCGCTGCTCTCGGCGCGGTCCCAGCTCTGAGGGTAGAGCTCGTAGACGCCGGCGGAGATGCCGTGCTCCTGGAGGAGGCGCACCAGGCCCAGGGAGGTGCTGGTGGTCTTGGTGGCGTCGCGCAGGTTGGTGGAGGACTCGGCCAAGCTGAGGCGGCGGGGGGTGCAGGGGGTGGAGACCGGGGTGGACTTGAGGCTGCTGGTCACGACACAGGTGGCGGTGGGGCCTGACATAAGGCTACAGCTGAGAGGGGGGGGGGGGGGGGGGAGAGAGGCGGTCAGGTTAATGTTGGGGGGGTCAAGCTTGTAGGGGGGTCACACTGAAATACATATCGTGTTACCAGGTTTAAGTGTCGGGTCAGTTTTCAATCGTTTGCAGGAGTTAGAATCGATCTAGAAAATCGGTCTTTGATCTAAAAACATTTTTTAGTACACATGCGGACTAATAGTTCAACAATACTGCATCGCTCGGAGCAACTCACTATTAAAGGCTTTCATATACTCAACCAATATCAAATATTAGGCCATATTAATATAAAAAACAAGGACACTTCATTCAAATTCCCCCCCGCCCCAAGGAATACAATTAAAGAGAATGACCCCGTCAGTTAGTATCACAGGCTCTGGTAATAGTAGTTATGTAAATCAGATGTATTACGTATGGAAAACAATACAAGACATGCTTAGCTTCGATCAAACCCCACAATCACGTGTTGCACTTGGACGTAAAGTCAGGAAGCCACCCCCTGTGTTTGATTTGATCAACATCAGATTAGTGAGTTTTCCCCCATCGCTGGAACTGGGGTCTGCTCGGAAGATATCTATCTGACAGCGGTTAGAGGGCAAGAGGTTGAAGAAGTGCACGGTTAGACCAACGAGCCAGGCTGTTATGCCCCCTGAACGCTCACACTGTGACTAAGGACCCCCCCCACTCCCGCCACACACTACTACAGCCACGCCACATGCTGTTCTCACCCCCCCGGGAACGTGGCTCAATGGCTCTGCTCTAAGTCAGCCCTCACAACCACATGATAGAGCGCTGCCTCCTCTTCCTCGTCACAAGACCTGAAGGGGAGGGGGGGGGGGGGGGGGTCAGACAGACGTAGGGTATGTATGGATATGCGGTCATGTGACTGGTCGTTCACCCAGGGGCTCGCAAGGTCAACTCAAAGCTTCGAGAAACAAGGTTGTGAAAAAAAGAATCTCTGGGCCGTTCCAAATAGTTGCATTGGTCCCAAAAAGAGGATCAGCTAAAAACAGTACAATGTTACAATGTTAAAGTGTGTGAATAAAATCATGAGTGATTAACTTGCATTTACATAAATATTCCACCGTTGACATATTGATGAATCCCTCTTTTGTGGAGTAGACTTTTGTGGAGTAAGTAATCCCCCCCCCAAGCAGCATAAATTCCCAGTCAGATGGTGAAAGGCAGCAGTGAAATGGAAAAACAGCGGCCCTATGCTGCCACCTAATGGACAAAGAGGAGCGCTGCAGTCCTGGCGTGAAGGTCTCACCTGGGAGTGACTCTGGTCAGTTCGTCCGAGGGGTGCATGATCCGGCAGGTGGTAAAGGTGTAGGTAGAGCTGGTGTGGGACATACATTTACCAGGGAAGTGCACTGCAGACAGGGAAGGAGGGAGAGGGAAGAGGTGGAGGGGTAGAGAGGGTTAGCACTGAGCACTGAGCACAGAGGTCCCCGAACACAACCCAACACCCGACACCCCAAGTGGGTGGTTTAAAGACGCATCTATCTCCACTCCCAACTAACAGAAGAAGCCTGTTGATATATGTGGCACATACATTAGTCATGTGACTAAACATATTTTATATATTTTGCAAAATATACATATTTTGCTAATTAATCAAAACTATTAACTGTATTTGTGCCTGATGATGCAGCTTTAAACCAAGGAAACATATTTGACAGGCAGATAAGAGGAGGCAGAAAAGAGGAGTGACAGATTAGTTCATGGACAATGATTGTGCAAGATTCTTAAAACCATAGACATGAACTAGTCCTGAAATATCGGAGCGTTCCACCGCATAGAACGAGAGGGAACGCGACGCGCGCTATTCTACTACGGCGGATAAAGAGGTGAGTGTTTGTAGCCGTAACCAAGTGTGCATGACTCGCTTTCCTGGGAACCAGTGATGGCGGTGAAGTGGTGTGAATGTCACCTCCCGCCTTTGACATTGAGCTTGGCTCCACCTATCTTAGACGGCGGCGTCATGTGAGCCTAGCAGCTGTGTGTGAGACTAGGCTGTTTTTAATAGAACGCTGTCATCTGATACGCTAACACCAAAACCTTAATGACCCGTACACGGGAGACACTGCACATCGATCGTGCAGATTCATGTCTTAAGTGTGTATGTGATAGGTAAAAAAAACACTAAACAACAGCAGACTAGACTTCAAACTGCCGAAGAACATACTGGAAAAAAGACTACAATGTTTTGTTATTAGTCTAAGGTTCAGTTCAGTTCAGTTCATGCCTTGAAGATGAAGAATATTGCCATGACTTTTGGACATGATTTTACACCATGCTAGGGAATCGACACTGGAATGGATAGTAAAAAAAATAATAAAAAAATGATGATTTTTCGATTGATTTGATTGATTTAAATGAATGTGAGGTTGTAAGGAAGGATATGATGTTTACGTATGTGCTGGAAATGCTAAAAGACTGAGAGTGAGACTGAGAGAGATCGAGATAACCTGTCATGTGAATCGTGATCTCCTATTCTCACAACTTTTCGAATTTCTCAGCACATAGGAGGTATCGAAAGTCTGAAGGTATCGAAAGTATGAATCAGTGACAGAGAGATGGATCGGAGACGATACTCAAATAAATAAAAAAGTAAATATACTCATAAAGGGTATGGCGGCACACGTCTGGATGGAGTGGGTGGATGCGGGTGTGTGAGCGTGAGCGTGGAGGGAGGGCTGGTGGAGGGAGGACTGGTGGTGGGTGGGTGGGTAGGTAGGGGGGGGGGGGGGGGTGGGATGGCCAATGAATGCCCCCCCCCCCCAGCATCCTGAGAGTAGGGATGTCCCGCGCGTGCGTCTGTGTGACCCCGATTATGACGCTCCCTCACCAGACGACCCGTCCGCTGTGGCCTGCTCCGGGGGGACCGCGGGCTCCTGGGTGCTGCATGGAGGCTGGAGGGCCGAGGAGGGCGAGGAGGAGGAGGGCGAGGAGGAGGGCGGGGGTGGTAGGGTGCTGCCTGGGCCTGCCCTGTCTCCCTCAGCTCCCCCGGGCCCGGCCGCAGCCCCTGCCGCTGCCTCGGGGGGGTGGTGGTGGTGGTGGTGGTGGTGGTGGTGGTTGGGGTGGTCGTTGTTGTTGATGAGGCCGCCGCAGGAGGAAGAGGAGGAGGAGGAAGAAGGGTGTCTGTGGTGGTGGCCTTGCCGGCTAACGTGGCCTGAGGTAGGTGGGCTTTGGAGGGAAAGGTCACCTGACTCCTCGTCCTCCTCAAAGTCTGTGAACTGGTAGACCTGCTCCAGGTCCAGCTCCAGGGGGCGGAAGCCCTTGGTCACCACCCCCGGCCGGGCGTCCAGGATGCCCCCCAGGTTGGGCTGGGCCAGCTGCTGCCACTGGTGGAGGGTGGCCGAACCTGGAGGGAGGGAGAGGGAGGGAGAGGGAGAGGGAGAGAGGGAGGGAGGGGGGGAGAGAGAGAGGGAGAGATACAGAGAGAGAGAGGGAGAGGGAGAGAGAGAGAGAGAGAGGGAGAGAGAGAGAGGAAAGATCAAACGTTAGATAACTCTCTTGCATCACTTCAACACACACTGTTTCCTACTTTAAGAATATTAGAGCCACGTAGTTGTAGGTAGATAGAGGAAGCTGTGGTAAACGGGTAACTGGAGAAACTTAAATAACCATCGATGTTTCCGCTTGACCGTCGGAATACACCGAGCAGACATCATGTGAAGAGCTATAGTTAACAGCATCTAAATATATCTGCTGTTTCACATGGCTCCTTTCACATGTCCATATCCTCTATAGGTCAGGGATATCCGTACCCAACGATATTGTTCAACACGGGTGTGCCCTACTTCCTGTAAGACAGAGTTGTCTTTGTGTAGCATTGGACACACTGGATGTTGGAAAACTGTACCATGTGATATGACGTCACCATTCAGCCATCCCACATGAGGCTGAGGGAGGGAAATGTTGGAATAGGGCTCGTCAGACTGTATGAACAGTAGCAGGCGATGTCACCATAAACACTCACGGTCTATCTAGGGACCATTCAGAAATGGAAATGTATGTAAGTATTAGTTGAGTGGCTGCTTTGTTACCCCTAGTTATATTTTCTCACTTGTAACAATGATTGTATATTTCCACTTAACACACTATTTGTGTACCCCCTGAAATACCTAAATTAAATGTTATTTCAAGTGAAATGTATGATTAATCCTCATCATCACCATTTGAAACAGATATTGAGGAAAGATGCGAGGCTTTTAGGGAAGGTCTTGACGCTAGGTTAGGTACAGGCCGACAATACAATAAAGAGAGAAGAGGAAGGCAGGAAAATTAGTAGATTTTTATTGAAGAGCTATAAAACAAGACTGAAAGATAAGGTCAATGGAAAAAGAAATGATCACAAAACAAACAAGACACACAAATTATGAGACATGGAAAAGAAGAAGAGAGGTTGAAATAAGATGCACTGTACCTAACAGCTGAACTCCAGAAAGACAGATAATGTCATGCAAATGATTCTTTAGTCTCGATTGGCCTAAAATGCCACATAAAACAGGGAGGGGAAGGGCCCACACCAACCATTACACTTGAAATAAACCTCATTGTGGAAGAAAACACTTTAATTCTCAAGTAGTACTATTGTTAGATCATTTTGAGAAGTTCTAAAGATACATTGTTGGTACTGCAGCTAATAGAGCAGCCAGCAGGTGGCGATACAGAGCAAGAGAAGATTCTCTAAAACGCTTTACTCAGACCACGAATCAACAACATAGCTTTGAGTGAATACATTTTTTAAAAATAACAACATATGAAAATACATATTTTAGCATACGAAAATAAATACTGTATGTTAGAAAAAACGATTGTCTTTTATTTGGTTACATGTGTGCTTCATACCACACTCATTTAAACTGACACAGGATACATAACTCGTACTTCTAACAGTTTCATACAGGTTTTATTATTTTCAGAATATATAAAATGCGGTGACTCTTTTCTACATTATTTTGAGAGATCGTGAGCTTAGAATTAAAAGGTTCTATCTCCGTTTAGGGTAGTTCAGAGATATTGAGCGTCAACGTTTTTACATTCCATTATGTTTTGTGAGATGGAACCTTTGTATTTTATGAATTACTAACTCCAAAATTTCAACATTTTAAAAATAACACCACACAGGCATTAATTAACACCTAATGGATCAGATTATGTAAAAAACTCAATTTTGACAAAAATGGAGATAGAATCTTATAATTCTAACGTCACGAGATGCCTGTTATATTTCGAAACGAGCTCTCGAGTAGCGGCCAGCACAGATGTGTACTGTAATCACTCCTTGACAGAATAGGATGAGTAGCACAGGACTTCACTTATCTTAAAATGGTACCATGTGCTTTCTCCTCTACCCTGACCAAACTGGGGAGCACAGAGTTCCTGCTACGGTAGTTAATAACACCAAACTACACCGCCTCGCGAGAGGGACATGTGAAGAGGACTAGTGTCCTACTAGTGTACTAGTGTCTATGTCTCATCTACAGGACTCAGTGTTGCCAGATGGGATTGCTTT
>NC_137680.1:21192866-21265366 GCF_963989245.1 Nansenia antarctica
GCTCACAGATTTGGACTTCTTCTGCAGGTCGACGATCTGGGACAGCAGGTGTGTGATCTCCTCCTGCTGCCGGGACGCGTCCTCCGTCTTCCTCCCCAGCTCCTCAGCGATGGACGAGATCTGGAAGTTGGCGTCTCCTGGGGACAAGAGGGACGGACAAGAGGGAGGGGTTGACCAACGCTAGCGTGACGCTCGCTACGGGGACGACACGCACTCTGCTGTTCAATCTACCTCGTCTTCAATCTACCTCGTCTTCAATCTACCTCGCCTTCAATCTACCTCGTTTTCCAAGACGGACAAGTTACGACAGGGTATCACAGAACGTCATCCGTTTTCATATCCAGTGTAAGTGAAGAGGGGCATCCTTCTGTGTATATTTACCGTCATACCAGTGTGTTTTCTACTACAGTGTACACAAGGTAATGAGTAGGGATGCTCCGATTTATCGGCCACCGATTTAAATCGGCCGATTTCACTCCAAATGACTCGATCGGTGATCGGCAAAAATGGCCGATCGCAAAAACCGATTTATTTTTTATTTTTTATTTTTCCTGGGGAAGACAGATAACTGAACAGAAAACATAGGAGGACGTAACAGTATGTAAACCATGAAGGCCACGTTTATGATGTCTTTTATACAGCCATATCGACTGACTTGGGCTTCAGGCCCTAACTGGGTGATAGGCCAGACCTTTACTATGCCATAAAAATGGGTCTGCGTTTGCTTGGTGCCTAATGGATCAAAACTTTTGTCTAAAAAGCAAAAAATATGTAGGCTATCCAGTCAGTAGGCCTACAGTTATGTATTTAAAAAAAAATCGGTATCGGTATCGGTTGATCTTGAGGAAAAAAATCGGTGATCGGTATCGGCCCCAAAAATCCAGATCGGAGCATCCCTAGTAATGAGCCTCTCTGCCTGACTCAGGGAGAACAGGAGGCGGGGGAGTAGAGGCGGTGTTAACTATGTTAACTCACGCAGCTCTTTGACGACATCGTTCACCAGCTGCTGCTCCTTCTCCTCGTAGGAGATGGTCTCTGTCTCCAGGTGACTGGCCTGTGGTGGGGGGCATTAACAACATCATTAGCATGGCACAGCGGGACCGCCACATCCAACCACTGACATCCCCTCACTCTCTGTCTCAGTCAACAGTTTAAACCGTGACTCCCTGTGATCTGAGCATGGAATTACACCTCCAGGAGTCCCACGCAACCAAAGGTTCCAGCAGCATTAATATGCAATGAGAGCTCATTTACTGTAGACGACTGACTGTGCTGAAATATCCCTGTCCTGATCCATGTCATAGACACAGAGCACCTTCAGTACATTTGGAATGCACAGAGAGAAAGAAAACACCCTTCAGATCCTCAGGCTTGTTCCCCACATACTGCACTGCACTGCAAACTGTCAATGTAAGTAAGTATCTTAAATCAAGGCAATATGCTTGTTTAGTTTTGTCTGACTTCACTAGTTTTAGGATATATTTGACTTGTTTTAAGACGATCTTGGCAAGTGAACATTTCCTGTTCTGTTGGCAGATCATTTAGCTTATTTGAAGTAAAATCCCCCCCCCATTTTATTGCTTTTATTCCCCTTGTTTTTGAAAGCTGACGTTTTGCAGGGGGTAGATCCGAAGTCAAACAACTCTGTCCCTTCTCCTAATAAACTCGGAGCTGAGCGGTGTTATCGCTAAGTGAGTTTCACCTCCGATCGAAGCGAAATGTTCTCCTCCTCCAGGTCTTTGAGTTTCTTCTGCAGCGAGTCCAGGGGGAAGTAACTTGGCACGGACAGCAATGAGTCATTGTGGCGGATGCTGCACAAACCAGACAAGGCCGACACGTTTGTAAGGACACGACATTCACAACAGAGGAATAGCAGCACACAGTCACAACCACTGGCAGAGGCTTGAACACAATACGCAGGTTAGACTGACAATCATATGCATCATTTACGCAAACCAGGATGGATGGCAAAGTCAATCAATGTTTTACCACCCCTGTAATAGGACCCCCCCCCCCGCCCGCCCGACACACACACAGTCTGTCATTATGATCCTAGCAGACATAAGACTGTCTCTCTCTCACTGCCTGACTGCTCTGAACTGTACATTTCAAGCCTGCAAACTGCGACACTTTAAATGAATGTGCAATAACACTATGTGCGATATGACAACCCTAGTCGTCTATCTGTACAGTATAGTATAGTGGATAGTGTACATAGCCTTTATTTATGTAAACCAGCTCCTTCCCTTCTTGTGTTTTTTTTAAAGTTTTTTTTTCTTTCCTAACACCAGGGGAGCCACCCCTCCTAAATTTCGTTGTTTGGTACCTGTACTATAGCAATGACAATAAAGACCATTCATTCATTCATTCATTCATTCATTCATTCATTCAACTGTATTAAGAGAGCAGGTACCATTCAGCATAGCGGGTCTCTTTACAGACCTTTTCAACTGCGCTTCACCCATGAGCAAGCCAACACACAGTCACCCGAGGTCAGAATACCTCTCTCTGCTCTGATAAAAACAGACAGGGGATTTACAGGACTGAATACAAGACCTCGATACATCTGGAAGAAAAAAGACTGTCCTTATGCCATAGACATATCCAGTATACAGAAACTTGGATGGGTTGGTGGGAAGAGTGAGAGTGAATGTAATAAAAAGCTTCACTTGAAATGTCATACAAGTATCGTTTGAATAGGAGGGAGAACAACTGTGTGTGTGTGTGTGTGTGTGTGTGTGTGTGTGTGTGTGGGGGGGGGGGGGGATGGGAGGAGAGAGGTTTACAGTACAGACTGATGATCTCACTACAGTATCTAACGCTAACCGCCTCCCACCCATTGTGTCTGCTGTTCCAGCCTACGGCACATCGACAGCCAATAGGGGAATACAGAAATATGGGGGAGAGAGAGAGAGAGAGAGAGCGAGAGAGAGAGTTGGCAGACTGAGACAACCAATTTGCAGGAGGGGAGCAGGACCCGTTCATATGATCAGAGCAGATGAGGGAGAGGTGGAGGGAGGGAGGGAGAGGTGGAGGAGGGTAGTGTAGGAGAGGAGACAGGTGTGGACTCACGGGGTAGAGGTGGCAGAGTCTCCTTCACTCTCCTCCGCTGCGCTTGTGTAGAACTGGAGCAGCTCATCTTTCATAGACAGGTCGTGGCGCAGCTGGGAGACCTGCAGAGAGGGGGGGCAGAAAGAGGGGGGGAAGAGAGAGAGAGAGAGAGAGAGAGAGAGAGAGAGAGAGAGAGAGAGAGAGAGGGGACGGATGGCCGGATGATGATGTCAACGTCATTGCAGAAGAAAGACTTCTAAAAACCTCTCTTTACACAATAGCTGTTCCTGGAGGTAACATGACACCCCCTGTCTTTGCACACACACACACTCACACACTCACACAAAGACACACACACACACACACATACACATACACACAAAGACACACACACAAAAACACACATGCACATGCACACACACACACACACACACACACACACACACACAAAGACACACACACACACACACACACACACACATACACACACACACACACACACACACACACGCACACACGCACAAAGACACACACAAACACACACACACACACGCACACACACGCACACACGCACACACGCACAAAGACACACACAAAGACACACACAAAAACACACATGCACACACACACACACACGCACACACGCACAAAGACACACACACACACACACACACACACACGCACACACACACGCACAAAGACACACACACACACACACACACACACACACACACACACCTCCTCACGGATGTGCTCCACCTGCTCCTCCAGGAGTTCATTTCTCTCACTGAGGGTCTTGTTCTTCTTCAGTAGGGACTGGCCGATACGGGCAGCGAGCTCCAGGTCGCGTTCTTTCTGCAGGAAAGTCAGACAGGCAGGTAAGGGGTTAAACACCTGGGAGAGATCTGCTAGGGGTCATCTAGGAGGTGGGCCTTAGGTTCAGTGGCCTGTGGACTTCAGTGAAACTTAAGTGTAGAATAGGTTTACTGTCTGTTTAATCATCTCCATGCGTACGATGCATGTAGAATGTGTCTCATTGTCAAATATCTGAACAAATATCTGAACATTCATTCAGATATTTTGGGCAGGGCCCTCACATCAAAAGCATTAGCTATCTTCACCAGTCTGGCTACGCTCAATGCAAATGTATGAATTCTAGGAATCAGGTGGGGGAAAGGCTATTAAAAACAGTTGACAATTTGGGTCTTGTTCTTTCCAACGGAGTCCTTAACTTTGCATGCCGCAGACAGACACACAGCATGTTCTGAGTCAATGTTATCATCCGAGTCAGTTATGCAACAGTGGAAGAAGTTTGAATATCACAAACACAGAGCCCTCTCTCCGCTTTGTAAATGATGGCACACTCAAAAACGGTGAACCTGGTTTCAGTGAAGCCGAACATACGACAACAAGACAGAACCTGCACCGCATCTCCCCTTCCTTATCTGACGAGGGGGAGGAAGGTCTTTACGTACCTCTTCAAGCAGACGTGTCACAGCATCTATGTCACTGTACGTCTTAGTCATCTGGCCCACTCTTTCAGCACATAGAACTGCAGGGGAACAGAACACAAGAGGAGCACGTTAACAACAGAACACAAGAGGAGCACGTTAACAACAGAACACAGAGGAGCACGTTAACAACAGAACACAGAGGAGCACGTTAACAACAGAACACAGAGGAGCACGTTAACAACAGAACACAGAGGAGCACGTTAACAACAGAACACAGAGGAGCACGTTAACAACAGAACACAGAGGAGCACGTTAACAACAGAACACAGAGGAGCACGTTAACAACAGAACACAGAGGAGCACGTTAACAACAGAACACAGAGGAGCACGTTAACAACAGAACACAGAGGAGCACGTTAACAACAGAACACAGAGGAGCACGTTAACAACAGAACACAGAGGAGCACGTTAACAACAGAACACAGAGGAGCATGTTAACAACAGAACACAGAGGAGCACGTTAACAACAGAACACAGAGGAGCATGTTAACAACAGAACACAAGAGGAGCACGTTAACAACAGAACACAGAGGAGCACGTTAACAACAGCACTGCTTCACTTCACTTGACTTGACTCGATTCGTCTTAACAGAGTCGGCGCTCATTGATCGATACGTCGATAAATGCGCCAGATTTAGCTAAAGGCTCGTTATTTAGTGTTTAAATTTAGCCGTGTTGACTGCCTGGATATGTGGAATAGCAGCGTTATCAGAGGGCCACCGACAGTCCACACCGCAGGCCCTCGTGACGTTATCAGACAGACTGATAAACACAGACAGGGTACACCCGCCCCCCCCCCCCACCCCCCCCCCCCACCCCCACACACACTTCATCTCCACCACAACAGAGCTGGCCTGATAACAGTGGAATGCTAGGCTGCAATGTCATTCTCTGTAAGTGCAACGGCATTCCAGATGGATGTATTTATGCTACTCACACATAGATAGGGGGCTTGATACTGTACTTGCTATGAGTCTACTACCATCCCATAGCTCCTGAACTCCAACACCAACACCAACAACACCCAATCATAGCCAATTGTAGTGTCTTGTTGTAATTGTAGAAATGTACTAATTAGGGTTGTGAATGGATTAAAAAACAACTTGATAAATGAATGTAGAATTAGTATTTTATTTTATTTTTTATATTTCCCCTAACATTCCTAGACAAGCAGCGCTTAAACAATGCATGAGGGAGTAATAGGCTAGTAATAGGCTAGTAATAGGCTACTACAAGTTAACAATGCAACGATGGCCTCCAATAAGGTGCATAAATGTAAATCCCATGTAAATCCCCACCCCCTCTTTGAAGACAAAATGACTTGTCTGAACCGCGCTTCAGTAGCACACGACAATGCTACATACCACTCTCTGTAGCTTTATATTTAAATAGCTTTAGGCTATGCCTTTTTGCATAAACATATAGCATTCTATCCTTTCTAACAACTATGGTTATCTCAGCAACTGATGATTCATACTTGATAAAAAAGACAAACTGGTTCAGCACCAGCTGAGGTTTGCTTTATAATTTCAACCCAAACAACAGTGAGAGCATAGAAATAGCAATAGTAATAGCAGGAGAATCTGACTCATCCTCTTCCGTAAAAAAAAGAACCAGATGATCGTTCTAAAGACGAGGCTACGACCTGCCGACAAATTTCTGGCAGGTCAGAAATTTTCGTCGTGGCTCGTGAAGTGTGGCTGGTCCTACGACACGATTCTGCACATACATCCGCTCAAAATCATCACAAGCCCAATAATGGCTGCAAAAAGAAACCCTACTGCTCGTGTTCAGTGGTCCCAGCCACTGGAAGAAAGATTGGTAGAGCTTTGGAGGGAACACGGGTGTCTGTTTGACGTCTCCTCCGCTTCCTATCATGACAGAGGGATGAGGGAGAACAGTTGGAAAGAGATTTCATCTCCTCAAACCTCCTGGGCATATATCAGAGTACCGAAAAAAAAAGAAAAGAAGAAGTGTCTGACAGTGCACTGCAGAGGGCAGATCTAATATCTGATTCTGAGAACCATAACACCTTATCATATACACTTTGCTCAAGATCACACTCTCCTTGGTCAACTTTATGATATTTCAGCATATTCCGTGTCAAAAACAAAGAGGATGAATTGTAGCAGTCAGACTTGTCAACTCCCTTCAAGGTTATATCCATCCTCAATTTGCCATCCTTTCCATAAACAGGTGGAAAGGAATGGGACTTAGGACAATGACTGACAGCGAGTGAAGTGAACAATGGGTTGTGAGAACTTGGAGAACTTCCATGCTTTTCTGTTGAGCTGCAGGTGTAATGATCTCATACCATAATAAAACAGTGAGCTCACCCTCTCCAGCATCTTTCTCCATTCAGTGTTTCTTATCTCCTAATGACCGAGTCATATCAAGGTCCTAAGAAGTCCACATACACAGATGATGGGTCCAACAGATAAAAACACTAAGCAACAGAGTCCAGTCCAACTTGGATCTGGAGAAAGGGTTGGTCCTAACCATGTTGACCAAGGTGTTGGGTTATCCCTGCAGACAGACCACGCCTGAGTTGTCTCCATCTCACATATTTCTGCTCCTGCAGCAGCCATGATGGAAATAATGTAAATGAGGTTTTAAGATGCAACGTACATATTTACATGTGCAGGCGTGAGAGGGCATGGTGACCAGTGAGGTTGTTACCTGCCATACCCAGGACTGTACAAAATGACTTGTCTGACTTACAGGTCCATTGAAAGAAAAACACAGAGAGGCAAAAACACATAGATTAGGGTCGCAAAGGACGGAAATGTTCGTGGTCAATTTCAAAACTTTCCTGGAAACATTCATGTATTTTAGGGATTATTTATTTATTGTCTGAATAAATAATAAGAATTCTGGATTTTTCTCCAATGATCTACACAGCCTAATAAACACACATACAAACCTTCTCAATGTTTTCACTTGAATGTGCACATATCATATTTTAATAAGGAAGCTATGTAACCTCTGACCTCATTCAGAGTATGCTTCTTCCATAAAACATTGATATACAGCAAATGGATTTGGAAGTAAAGAAATTCCACATTGTCCATTAGAAAAGGCAATTGTCACTCCGCACTTCCTAAACAAAATTAATCCCCAGATTTCTCCCATCTGTGTGAAATGCAAAAAGGATGTAGGAACTTATTTTCATTGGATCTGGCAGTGCCCCTTGATATCCAGATACTGGAAAAACATTGCAAAAGAACTTAGTTCGATATTCCACACTTCGGTTGGGGCTGAGCCAGGCTTGTTTATTCTGAATATACCTACAGGGCAACTCCCTCTCTCCACTGGACGGATGACTTTAATGAGTAAACTTCTACTTCTGGCAAGGCGATGCATCCTATTCCAGTGGATTGAGGAGAAACCCCCCACAGTCACACAGTGGTACAGAGAAACTTTAAAGGTCTTTCCTATGGAACGCCTCAGTGCTACATTAAGTGGGACAACTTTTTCTATAGTATTTGGCAACCCTTTCTTGATTATCTCCCTGATGATTTAGTTGACCTACTGCAGAAAGGGCGCCCGCGATTTGACGATCTAGCGATTTGTTTTCACAAATAAATCAGTCATTTTGTTTTGCTTTTGGAGTCTCTTTACCTTTGATGTGATTCTACTATGTTTGATATATCATATACTGTATGTCCAGTGTACTAATGCAACCCATGTATGCTAACCATTGTTTTTGTTTTGTAACTTGACAATACCTGTGCTGTCTGATTGTTCTGTTGTGCAATTTGAATAAAATATTATATATAAAAAATAAAATAAAAATAAAGAAAGAAAAGGCAATTGTATCCAAATGACCAAAACAAAACAGTTAACAGAGCTGTTTTGTTTTGGTCACTTGGATATAATTGCTTTTTCTAATATCTAAATCTCTAGGGTGTGGTGTCAACTGCAACCATGGAAACCAACTGGGGCCTGATCAACAGCACGAACACACACACACACACACACACACACACACACACACACACACACACACACACACACCCCTAGGTGATGCCTACAGTAGACAAACAGCAGTAATTGATGGGAGACTACGGAGTGTCTGGCGAACACACACTCACGTTTGTTTTAATCAAACTCAATAGGATGACATTCAAAACCAGCTTGTCTAGCAAGGCCAGGGGGTATTAGCCTTGCCATTCACGGGGGATAATCCATATCAAACTTCAGACTGGCCTGTAAACAAGACTAGTTCCCTCATTCATTCTGGAATACCAGGACACCTGACACTAAATAAGGGTTCCATTGACAGCCTTGTCGTTCCATATTAAATACACATCCTTCTGTCATTCCATACATCTAATACTACGTTTTAAGTTACACAGGAACAAAGACGCACTAAACTAAAAGTCTATCGACAAATAACTCGAGAGTTCAAATACACACAATACCACACTGATCTACAAGTTTTAGAGTTCAGATGTTGTTTTGTTACAAGATAAAGATATTCAAATATGATTTGCTATATTATCTGAGGGAATTATCAATGCATTGTCTGACAAATCAGTTTGTTCCCCAGTGATCTGCACAGCCAAATACACATGGCATAAACATGGGCAGGGTTAATAGACATATTAATACTCCATAAAAAAGGTCAATCATGGGACATTTGGATTTGACAAGGTGCAACTTTGAATGTTTAAGGACTATCAGGTGAACTCAATGTCTACAGTGCAGTCTAAATGTCTACAGTGCAGTCTATCTATCTGACTAACTATATCTAACTATCTATGTATCTATCTATCTAAATGTCTACAGCGCAGTCCAAACAGCAAAACCCTGGTGTGCCCTGCCCGTCTCTGTTGATGGTATCAGATGTGAGCTCTGCCTCCTTACATTCCATGTTTACTCTGAATACAAACAACACCAAGCCCTCACCAACCAGACAGGGACTGACGGAGCCTCTCACTACAGCAAACAAGACAGAAAACACCCATCATACTTTTTAAAAAATAGTGACTGCTAAACAAGCTATGGATATAATGTGAAACATTATTAAAAACAAATACAGCATTAAGATTACTAAGTACATTAACAGGCCAATCAAAGCCTTCATAAAATATGACGTTAAACCAGTCCAAAGTATGAAGTATACTAGTAAGAACCAGGTGCGAGACAGAGGCAGCGGTCAGAAGATGTGGTTAAAACCACAACGCTAATTAGGGGACCAGCGAAACTCCCATGAACAGAGCATACCTTCTCGCAGCATAACCTGTTCTTCGTCCTCCTCCTCCTCCTCCTCCTCCTCTTCCTCCCCATGGCAGTTCTCTGGTGAAGAGACATACTCCAAGGTCTCCTCTGAGGTGGTGGAAGAGGGCAGTGCCATGCTAGCGCAGGGCTAGTGAAGCCCGACTGAGCCCAGCTCTCAAGTTCAAAGCCATGTCAGACTGTGTGTGTGTGTGTGTGTGTGTGTGTGTGTGTGTGTGTGTGTGTGTGTGTGTGAGCGTGTGAGCGTGCGAGACACGTCGTCTGTCTCCTCTCGTCACAGTCACACAGCAGCCGCTCACCCAGACACTCCCTTCTCCTGAGCCCTATGGTCCTCCGCTAGAGCACAGCCTACTCAGCCACAGGAGCAGGGGAGTGTCACTCAGCTACACACTAGCCTCCAATGTGTGAGGGCAGGCAGACACATTCAAATGGTAGATGTGTGAACACTCATTGAATCACACATAATGAGGTTTCATCATCTTAATATAGACATGTGTGTCCAAATGTGTCCATTTTCTTCCCCCCCCTCCCCCTCATTTAAGATGAAAATGGTTTCTCCCACCAGAGACTCTATGGAAACCTTGTGAGGCGGAGCATACCACAACATGCATACACCTGTTTTAAGGGTGGAGCCTCACACCACAGCATAGGACAGGTGACTCAATGTGCACATGCACTCCTATACAAAGCAGAGAGTTAAATGTCTAAACAGCAGGACACAGAGAGCCTGTTCCACTGGCAAGAGGGACATTAGAGTGAGCTCACAAGCTACAGAGGAACACCAAAAATAGAATAGCAATCTAGTTTATGAACCTGCATGGAACCTGTGATGAATTAACACTATATACTACACTATGAAATATGAGTAACCATAATGTGATCAATTCAGAGCGTGCCAAAAATGGTCTTTTTAGAAAATGAGACTCTGCAACAGTGATTCTAATCAACCGACTGTTAGCTTTATCACACTCTACAGTCAGAGCAATATCAGAGTTCGAAAATTATATATTATATACATATCATAGTATAAATGTTATACTATTATATACTAATACTATTATCATTCCTGTATGCACCAAACAAATTCCAGAAATGAAGAGCAATGCAAATGTAAGCGGGTACACAAACTATAGAACAAATAGGGTCAGCTTCTCTGTTAAACATGTCCCGTCTAATTATCCCAGGTTCAATCACTTTAACTGTTCTTAATTGCACTAATTGTGATACTGCAATGATTCCCGGCGATACTGTATGCTTGTATGGGCATGGTGAATGAACCCGCATTCCTAACGGGAACAATACAGCGACCAACAAAAACTCTGCACAATTCAAAAAAACAACCCCCACGTCTCCCAGCCTCTCCTCCTCTGAGGCCTTTTGTACGGTTTGTAAAGTTCCCAGCATGGGAAGACTAGACAATCCCTCCTTCAACCACCCCCCCAACCCCCCACCCCCCCACCCCACCACCACGTCCTCCCTGGCCAATAGAACTGGGAGCCCCTGGCTTTGTGTGAAGGGGTGGAGAGGTGGAGGAAGAGAGGAGAGGGAGAGGAGGGAGAGGAGGGGGAGAAAGGGAGAGGAGGTTATTCTAGGGAAAAAGTGGAAAGCTGCCAACAACTAAGCTCTGCTGTGGAGATGAATGCTCCGCTCACTGCCGACTCACTGCCGAGGGGATCAATATTCAGAGCATCACCCCGGTCTGTGGAGGAGTATGTCCTAGCCAGGCATGTGACTGGGGAGGGTGCACCCAGGAGGGATGCTCTGAGGCTGGGCTGTCCCTCTGCGCTCCCTCCCTCTCTGCTCTGGGTGAAGGGGCGGCCTAGAGGTTAGAGAGGCCGCTCAGCCATCGGTAGGCCACTGGTTTGATCCCCACCCTAGGAGGGAGCTGGATGTGAGCTGGTGACTGGAGTGTGGCTGGCATTGTTTCTAAGGGCTAGGCTACATGATGACAAAACTACATTTCGGGGTCAATCTGATCTCTAGCCAAACAAGCGTTTTCTCATCGTCGCGCAAAAGAATCTCTGGCCACATGGAATGGTGTATTCAAGTACACTGGGCATGCGCGTACTGGTAGACCCAGAAAATGATTCATATATAATTGTGACAGTACCGTAAAACAATAGAAATTCATTCATTTTCATTCTTTCGGTAGGTCAACTCCCGATCAATCTCCTCTCCACTTACATTACATCTGCATCCAAGATATGGCATGTATATGTTATTAATCTGTGTAACTTTAGGTTCTATGAAAAGAGCCGATGCATAACAAACTTTATGATAATTGTTGAAGTGCCTCTTGCTAAGATGTTTCTTATCAATAATGTCCTTGCACTACCGGCTATCTGCACTCAAGTTTTATATTTGTATTTATATATATTTATAGATGTTGTTAACATTTGCTATTCTGTTGTTCAAAGAATACAACTGGAACATGTTTCACATGTTTGTCATTGTGTGAAAATAACAATGATACAATCAATAAATCTGCAGCGCCATGCGCATATACAGTACATCAATCAAACTTTATTTATAAGCACAAGTCAGCATTGAATGTTTGATCATCGGCTGGTTTCAAGAGTTTTGAGACATTCGCAAGAAACACAATGGGACTACAGCAACTGAACGAGCGCCCATGCCATGCTTTCCATGCATTCCATTTCCATCCGTGCCTAATGTCTAGATCTTTGACGGGCACACTTGTTACTTGTCGCTTTCAGAATTTTATTTATATAGCACAAGTCATGCACTGAATGTAACTTCAAGTGCTGAGCAGTAGTAAGTAAACCACAATACCATACATTCTCCACCGCTCCCCTCAGTAGTGACTGATCACATTAGACGTGCTACTTGCACCCGTACACATGTATCCAATATCAAATACAAACATTTGATCATGCAAAAAAAAAGACAAAAAGAAGCTAAAATAGCCTTATCTTATCGTGTACAAGTGTGGACATTGAGATAGTAGTTAGCCATGACTTAGACAGTACAGACGTATCACATTTACATTTTTTATGTAGTGACTCTACGTCATCGTTTTCAACCCGTATCGCCGACCACACAACACCAAATACGTTACGGAAAAACCCTCACAGAGAAACTCCCTCCCTCACTCCCTCGTCATGTAGCCGTTCACAATATCAGATCCTCGCCGTTTCGGCCAAATCCAGCACTGTGTAGCCTAGCCCTAAGGTGCCTACCGCTCCACTGACATTGTGCCTTTGAGCAAGGCACTTAAACTCCTAACTGCTCCAGGGGCGATGACTGTGAGCTCTGATGTCCCTGGGTGTGTTGTCTCTGGGGCTGGGCTGCCCACTGAGGCCTCCTCCACAAAATTGGCAAATAAAACATCATAAATAACAGACAAGAGATAGCATATTGTAAAATGTTATAAAAAAACATTTTAAGAGTAGCAATTGCACATTTCTGTCACACAACTTCCAGTCAGAGCTTTGAACTCTCTATGGGACAGGGTTTGGCTCCATCACTGGCTGCCTTTCCAACCATGACACGTTTGGCTAGAAGTTTGAACAGTTGGAACACAAACACCGTATCGACCCAACTCCACTGCAGCATGGAAATCCATTTTCTAAACTCAGGTCTGACTTGCCTCTTGGCTATAGTTGTTTGAAAAGAAAGAAAAGATTGCCCTCAGATTTCTATAACATCTCGTATGACGATATAACATATTACTGAATAAAACACACGTTTAAGTAGTACTGTGATAAATACTTCCAGTAAATTCTATGTAGAGAAAGAGAAATGTATTCAGTGAAAACCATCCGCAACATTTACATAACGGCAACATAACGGCAGCATTACCAAACGCAGTAGATGACTTCGTAGAGACCAGGCTAAATATGTCACATGATCTTCATCCGAGCGTACAGCCACTGATATTATTTAATGGCTCTATAACACAGACGGGGACGGTACTATATATACTGTAGGTTGACAGATGGAGCTGTGACCCGTTACGCTGAAACCCGCCTGTGACATAACCTCCTGCTGCTTGGCAACAAAGATCACATGACAGATCACAACGTTGACGTGTGTCGCTGTCTGACATCACCTGCACTGAGATCAGATCAGTGGAACCAGCAACACAAGCATCCAGCGTTTAGTCTCTCGTACAATGACATTGTCTATTGAAGCTCCACAGCTAGCCACTCTTTAAAAAAGAAAAACCATCCTGTCATTCACCCTGTATGGGCCCACATTTACACGGTCATTCAGTGGCGTTGTTGTTGCAAATTCACCCGGGTTACAATCAACACTACTGGAGCAGATGGCATAGGTACAGAAACAGCTTTAAGGGCGTCGTTAACAATAATGAACAATGTCTGATGTCTTGTTAACCATCATGATGCTCTCACAGGCCCATCATCATAGACTGCCTTAGTCTACTAGTCGGGGCCTCTTTGGCTCAGGCAAACTTGATAACATGTTAACACGGCACAGCAAGACAGCAGCCCCTCGCTCCACGATCATGTGACTCGACTGGCGCATACAAACCGGGAGCTGGGAGAGGACTGGCAAATCTATAGTCCTTCCCACAATCCCACAGAATGGAAAAAGCAGCACTTCTTCTAGGCCTGTCTAGCTCTGTGCCCCCCCCCCCCCCCCCCCCCTCCCTCTCCCTCTCTCACACACACACACACACACACACACACACAGCCAAACAAAACAAAAACAGCAAACACAAAAAAGACCCAACGCCGTAGTAACAGTAACTATCCGGAACCCTCTCTCTCTCTTCTCTTCTCCCCAGTCTTACCATCTGTGCATTCCTCATAATACCAGTCCAGCTCATAGTAATCCGCCTCCACAAATTTCTGCATGCTCAGTCTCCTTCAGCAGAGAGGTGCTGCCTCCCCCGTCCTGCCGAGGTCACGGGGACGCCTGCCCATCCTGTCATAAGACACTCGGCCGAGTCGGCGGGGAGTCGACCGGGAGCCGTACCCACGTAACCGCTCATCTTATGTCTCTGGTAACCCCCCCCACCCCCCCTCCGACCAGAAGGATGGGAGGGAGACAGGAGAGAGGAGAGGAGAGGAGGAGAGAGAGAGAGAGACCTAAATAAACAGCAGCAGCAGCAGCCCTGATACACAGTGATGCAGTAAGGGGATGATATGCTTCTGGTGACTCAAGGTTGTAGCACAGAGGAGGAGGAGGAGGGGGGGGGGATGGGAGGGGGGACCGAGGACGCACAGCCAATGAGGAGAGGCTGTGTCAGAGGCGCGCTCCACCACGGGAGCTTTTGTCAGTGCGTCCCGCCCCCCTACTCCCCTCTCTCTCTCGCCCCAGCCTCCACAATATGTCCTACTGCGCCGTTGCTATGGAGACTGGCTCCGACTCCGTTGAGTAGCATGTGAAAGCAGGCTGCCGCTGGTACTGCTGCTGGGGTGTTTAAGTTGAGCTGGGTGTGTTACTCTCTGTGGCTGCAGGGCAGGGAGTTCACTGTGGTGACTGAGGTGACACACCTGGACACAGCCTAGAAGACCTCCCATCTCTGACTCACTACCAGATAACAACTGAGATGGTTCTTAAGGCTACAAATCAAATAAAAGGCTACCAATAAAAATCAGCCAAAGAGCATTATTCTAGCCATAATAAAACATGTACTGGAAAGTCACCGTAGTAATCCCCCAATGCTGAAACAATACCATACCATACCATACTTTTCCCCTTTACTATGTCCCCCATGTACTGTTTCTCTGTTTCTCCAGTGTCTATATAAAAAATAAAATAATAATAATAATTTTTAAAAACCTAGGTTTAGAAGGAGGTGTTAGAAGAAGGCTTTTCCTTCTATCAATGGCCTGAGCTGGATTATTCTTCCTGCTTCGACTGGTGGATTGATGATTCACTTGCTTAGTCAAATGTATTGATTGTAAGTCGCTTTGAAATAAGGCGTCTGCTAAATGCCAAAAATTAAAAAATGTAAAATCTACTATACAATACTATTCCATAGGAGGAGTATTGCATCATTTCAGCTCCTCTGTATACAGTTGCATCAGAGAGGGAGTGGCCTAGCAGATGACACGGACCAGCTGACTAGACAGGTGACCGCTGGCTGTTCCGATGACGTCACATCCACAGATGCAAGCCTTCGGAAAGTGAGAAGACCCTCGGGGTCTCATGAGGACAAATCAAGCCCAGTGTACCCCCCCCCCCCGCCCTGCCCCACAATCACTCCAGTACAAAACCTTTCAATTGAATGAAACGCACCGTACACATGGGCACATTGTGTTGTAAACACATCGGAACAATACATAATAAATAAAACGTGCTTTACAAGAAGAAGAAATTAAAAAAGAGGGAGAATAATATTCTATACATCTCTGTCTGAGTCGTGAGTGGAGGCAGACCATCACTTCCCCCTTTGAGTCAGCATCACTTATCTATTTATAACCCAACAGGCGTTGTCGTCCACATCTGACAAAGTATTATTAGATCATCAAAAACTCCACCCTATCTGCTGTGAGTACAGCATCCCACAGTCCTGTCACACTGACGCTACACCACAATATAACAACATTCAAACATGATATACTTCAACTACCCACCTACCTACACAAGACAAGGGAGCTGTCCATAGAACAGTGCTGTATGGTGTACACAACACCCTGTTGACACCAAGGTCAACCAGAAGGACAGCTTCACCACGTGGCATCAGACCAGGCTGTGCCCAGACCCACTCAGCCTCGTGTCCGGTCTGATCTCTGTTGTGTCAGACAGACGTTAGACAGACAGACAGACTTCTCCGCCGCCCAAACAACAACCAGCAGACTGGCACAGGCTGGCACAGACTGGCTCAGGGCCGACTGAAAAGGCCTGTCTCTATATCTCGCTGTCTGTGTGTCTCTCTCTCTCTTTCTTTCTGTCTTTCTCTCTCTGTGTGTGTTTGTCTGTGTGTCTCTCTGTCTGTCTGTGTCTCTTTTTCTTTCTTTCTGTCTTTTTCTCTCTCTCTGTGCCTGTCTGTGTCTCTCTTTCTTTCTTATTCTCTCTCTCTCTGTGTGTCTCTCTTTCTCTCTCTCTCTGTGTGTCTCTCTCTGTCTGTCTCTCTTTCTCTCTCTCTCTGTGCCTGTCTGTGTCTCTCTTTCTTTCTTATTCTCTCTCTCTGTCTGTCTCTCGCTCTCTCTCTCTGTGTGTCTGTCTGTGTCTCTCTTTCTTTCTCTCTCTCGGTGTCTCTCTTTCTTTCTCTCTCTCTGTGTCTGTCTGTGTCTCTCTCTCTCTCTCTCTCTCTCTCTCTCTCTCTCTCTCTCTGTGTGTGTGTGCGTGTCTCTATCTGTGCCTCTCTCCTATTAGAGAGGTCCGTTTGTAAAGGTCTTTGTGACTTTCTGGAAGACATCTCTACTGTATTAAGCTACTACAGCAGGGTCACAGACATTTTCATTCGAAGACTTGACACGAGAGGCAGATGTGATCATAACACCCTTCGGAGGGAACCTCTCTAGCTTCTTTTCTCCCTCCCGCCAGGGGCTCAAGAAGAGCCGCTTTGATATTCAAAACACCACCCAGAACCTCGCTGCAGCAAATCTCGGGGGCTGTCACCCTAATTTCTAACCGCATCGCGCCCTCGCTCCGGTGGCTTTGGGACACGCCTCGGTCTCCAAAAGAATACAGGAAAGCTCAACACAAACATTCGTCATCGAGGGTCGAGTTGGTGAACTCGTCACTGTGAAATCCCATAGAGCGTAACGGAAGCAGAGGGCAATGACGGAACAGACCGCGAGAGGGAGGGAGGGAGGAGGAGGCGAGAGAAAAGAGCGACACTTACGGAAATACTTCAGGGTCTCCTCGATCTGCTCGGCGGTGAGGTCCACGTTGGCATCCGGGGAGAGGAGGGGGGTGTGGAGCCAGTCGTCGTGCTCATACCCGTAGATGGTGTCTGCTCTCAGCTTGTAGTGGGGCAGCTGCTCTTCCAGGAGACTGATGATTTCCACCTCTGGAAGATCAGTACTGTTACACACATCTGGGAGAGGAGGAGGAGGAAGAGTGGAGGAGAGGAGAAGAGGAGGTTAGTGGAGGACAACAGAGGACGAGAGGGTTTCGTAACAGGTGCTCGAATGAAAGAAAACGGAAAATCGAAAAGCGGCTGATGTTTAACCCCGTCATCATCAGTGACTGACAAATCAGTGACACATCAGTCTTACTCATCCAGGAAGATCAAGCGCACGCACGCACGCACGCACACGCACGCACGCACGCACACACACACGCACCTCTCGGAGCAGCTTTCAAGCGATCCTAAAATAACAACACTCCTGAAACATAGGTCCTCATTTCATAATCCATAATCAAATACTACAACCTCTCTCTGATGTTTGGTCATAAGTGAGCCCTGTGTTCTACCTGTCAGGATCTCAAAGGCAGCGAATTCGGTTTACTGAATGTTGCGGGGAAGCAGCAACAGGGTACAGAAAGAAGGGTAGGGGGACCTCTTGTGGCACGCCGGGGAACTACAGTTCTTCTGGTATTTTATTATCACCTTCAGTAAATTACTCAACTACGAATTTCTCAACTGTTATAAAAAAAAGTTTTTGAGGTTCTGAGGTTAAAGAAATTGATATTTGTATATGCTGGAAGTAACAGCAAAAATAGCAGGATAGCCTACGTTGTGGGGAGAAGATGTGATATGTTATAATTCACAAGCTGAGAAATACACTGGCCTATAACATTTATATTGTGATTCATGCTAAAGTTATTTTCATGTGTAATCTATGCTACATATACAGCAGGGCAAGTATCTTACCAATGATTTCTGCCATGGAATACACTCATTCTTTGATTAATGTAACGGCAAATACATCCCCAAACGTCTCTGTGTTGTATTCCCATCAGGGGTCTGGTAGCTGTCACACTCATGAATCTCCAACAGTCACAATAATGTTCCTCTAGAGACCGTAAATGAAGAGCTGCAACAACAAAAAACGGAATGGAAAATCTCATTCGCTAATGTGAGTGAGTATGTTTCCTTTTCTTTTTTTTCTTTTAACAGTGAGGCTTTAATCTCTTAAATAAAAACAGCATGATAACGTGGGTGCCGTCTGGACGTCTGAGGCGACAGTGACGCTGGCACAAACAACGCTGTCCCAGATAGGCTGTAATCCGTCCAGAATGGGCCGCTGGCTGCTGAGCCTGGGGACACCGACACAGCCCGCAAGCTGTCCACCAAACACTACGAGCTCCAACACGGCAACCAAACACCACCGCAACGCACGTGTCGAGAAAAGAGCGGCTGTATTGTTCGCTAAATAATTGATATTTATTGCTATACATTTCTATCAATTACTGCTATCGAATACGCCTTACATTGGCATGAAATCACCTTCTTCTCCATATTCAATTGACACAGAACAATAACAGAAAACAAAAACTAACTGCGAAAGAGGACCATAGGAGGACTGTAGAGAAAGGCAGACAAACAGTAAAACACTGTCACTGTCATTACATATGTCATGTAAAATTGCAGGAAACTAGCACAAATAATTGGGTGGGAGAGAGGGGCCGCCGCTGCCAAAACGTGCACAGTTTTGGTTCGCTCCACCGCCAAAAAAATCTCACTCCAAACTTTTGGTGAAACTTGGCAGCCCTGCATATTCCATAGTTAGTATCTATCACATTCACAACAACAACAACAACAACAACAACAACATGTAAACTGTATCCCAAGTTAGTCAGCTACAGTATGTCATATCATATTTGTCTCTGAGGGACTTCTGTCAGTCAATAAAGGGTGATTGTTGACTGGTGCAGCAGGTTGATTATTCCTGGAGTGTATTTATAGGTGGATCTGTAAGAGCTATCGCTAGCTGTGGCCTCACTGTCCTTGCTTTCCCCTCTACCTCTCTAGCATTCATAGTTCATAATATCCCCCCCCCCCCCCTTACTGTACCTCTGACCCATACTGGCTCAACCTATTGGAGGTCCAGGCAAAACTACAGAGCTCTACCTACTTTATCGACCCGGCTAGAGTTTAGACACATAGTTACTTTTGCTCCCTTCTCTGGTCTTCATATCCAACTCCGACATGTTAGGCTAAACTAACAGATGAGTTGTACATGAGTAAGCAATTCATTTGGGGGAATACAAGCTATTTGCATAACACACACTCTGCATATGTAAATCCGTGGGTGACCTACAACCTTCTGTCTTGTGTTTGTTTTGGTAATTACACACCAGGTTACACAAACACCCGCTTTATAACACCACAGTTAACCACCTTCAATCATTCACATACGCGACTTTCATCGCTGGGTCTACATTTCATGAACTTTAAATTCATGAAAGCCAGTAAAAATAACAACTTTTCTGCCCTAAACAACGTGTTGAACCAAGGACCCCCACCGAGGTAATGAAACACAGCACGGTGGACGTCAAACAAAAAACACCACAACAACCCCAATGTCCAGCTCAAAGTCACGTCTCCAGTACTTACTCATGGTGCCTCTGCCCCTCGCTCTGTCTCCACTCACCCCGCGTTACATTTTCCGTCGCTCCAGGAAAGGGCAGGGCGAAGAGGAGTGAGTGGGAGAGAGAGAGAGGAGGGAGGGAGAGGAGGAAGAGAGAGAGGGGGGAGGGGAGAGGGAGGGAGGGAGGGAGGCACTCGTATGAAAGCGACCCCGACCGGCTACACAGCACAGCCATGCCTGGCATGCCAGTGAGCAACGGTGGTCACATGGGGTCCAGAGCACCCCCCCCCCCAACCCGCCCACACACACACACACACACACACACACACACACACACACAGTCCCCACACCCTCCCAGCCCCCATACTGTAGTCAGTAGTGCAGCCACAGACCCCCATGCTGTCTAAACATAGACTGGATTACTGCTGACCCACTGAGCCCAGTGGACGGACCCACTCACTCATTGTCCTCCAAACAGCACTGAGACAGGAAGTACTGCAGCTGCAACCAACACAGACCCACCAGTGTCTCTGGGAAAATGAGACTCAGCACAAACCCGTGCAGAGAGAGGTCGTCATTCTTTCTCAACCGTGGATTTCCTAGCCATAACTTTTGGAAGAAGGAGTGCCATTAAACGTGGTCAACTCACTGGTGAGGATCATGTTCACAGCCCTCATGTGCATGTGGTTCAAACAAACACCCTCCAACACGTCTTCCACTAAAGCCATTCAGATGAGCACGTCTATTCCTGTTCGACTTGGGAGAGCTGGAGTTCGAAGCAGCCGATGAACATAATGTCAAGGTGGGTGAATGTCACTCACGTCCAGCAGCTCGACATGAAATAAGAGTTCAGAGGAGCGAAGCTGTCTGGCAAACACACTGCAGCAGTGACAACAGCTGAGGTAGCCTCACACTTTCTCCACGGCCATTAAAGGGGAAGGCTACTTGTACATGTTGAGGGGTGCACTGCCTTGACAAACAGGTCCTACTGTCACAAACACAGAGGGACAACCTAGAAGTCCTTTAAACACTAGAGATCTACTACCTAGAGACCTAACATACTACCTAAAGACCTAAGAGAAACCTGAATAAATCAAGTATAACGTGCCTAAAGTTGTATATCGGACACGGGCCCATCTCAGATATCATAAACACAGTATTCCACACGGGTCGACAAGGAGGGGCGGGCTGTAATCTGATTCGCTGTGCATTCCAGGTCAGGCAGAGAATCAGATGATCGGAGATAAAGACAGCTGCTGGAATGACATGTTATGCTGGTCTGATTGTCTCCCCTTCTGGCGTCAGCATGGACAAGCAGGCCACTCATCCAGCCACCCATGTGGAGGAGGAGTTGTGGCATAGAGTATCTGTACACTATACAACATAAACAGTGGGAGGCCTGAAATGTCAGCTTTGAAGGGTCCTTCAGATATGGTCTCTCCACTGGACTGCCTGTTTAATAACCCCCCTCAATATAACCCCCTAGTTGTAGTTCATACGCTCTTGCCAAGACGCTGGATCTGGCAGAGATCCACTAAGATGTCAGCTGGCAGATTGTTCTACAGCCCCGACACCATGGCAACGGAGGGGGGGGGGGGGGCAAAGACATTGCTCTGTCTTGGCTTGGCCCAGGACACGCAGAACCTCGTGAATAGTGAAGGCTATATGAGTCAGTCTTTTCAGGCACGCTCACTGGATTAATGCAAGAGCAGCTCTGGCTGATTCAAACTTGTGTTTTGCACTGACAAACCCGTTCCCATGGAAACCTCCGGCTGCGTGCCTCTCTGCGGTGTGGCTCTGGAACTGCATCCCAGAGAGGGGGTGAAGGCTATGTCATGAGAAAAACGTTCTTACAGAAAACCGCCTCACGGGAAACTCAGAGGGTTAGAAGCAGAAAGAATGTCCAATCAATGTTGGACGGAAAAAAACATACAGATCGACAATAGCTGAGGTACCGGTATGTGTGCTAAATGTTGCCACTAGGAAGACAGGAGAAAGACTCGTGGTTAAGTTGATAAACTGTCTCTCACACAAACACAAACCTATATCCCTGTGTCCTACTTATTCACATCCTGGGCTTGTTCTAAGTAACCGGATCTGACATGGATAACTTAGCAGGCTGGCTAAACAGACATGTCACTACAGCAAAGCCTGGCCTCCACAGTAAACATGGACATGATAAGATATACATAGACAACTGCTCTCTTAGATAACTATGGTAAGGGTTAGGGTTAGTACTGTATAAAGACTATTTAGTGCAGGAGGGGCAAAATAAGCTTGGTGGGTCTAGTAGGATTGTGTACATTTAGAATAAGAACAAGACAGTTCCTAGACAGATTTGTCCAGTTATTCTTGAAAATGCTGACAGGTGTTTATAATATCCCATCAAACGTAACACGAGGTAAACCAACACACATTCAACAGGGATGTGTGTTAACTTAATCAGGTCAAATCTTACCAGAGAGTTGCAGAGAGACTGAGGGAGCACAGTAACATCTACCATGGCCGCTGAACGCTCTGCCACACGACGACACACAAACAAAGTCCACAGTGGTCAACACAACCTCTCACATGAACTTTGGGTTCATCTCACACACAGAAGGTTAATATTTAAAATCCATAAGACCATAACTGATCATGTCATGTTACCCACAGTAATAAGGATATGTGTTAATGACTTATTGATACTATCTACAGAATATCTTGTGAGCAGTAACACTGTATGTGATATCTACTTTACCTCAATGTGTAATTGTTATTAATGAATTCCGGCAAAGAACCAAATTACAAACAAATAACAGATTAATCCATATTCACCTGTTTTTGATGTCCTCTCAGACTGCTTGATTAGACACTAAGTGATAATAATACTGTTATCTTTCTTTAGAATGCACCCATTGTGAGCATCAGATGAACTACTCAGTAGTATCAGATGAACTACTCAGTTACTACTGGGTCATTAACTGTGTGTATCATGTGATGTACCCGTAAATCATCATCTTCTTTTTCAAGTAGTAAATTAAAGTAAATGTAATATATATATATATATATATATATATATATATATATATATATACACACTCAAAGGAAGTATTCACCTAACCTATTTCATCTTTAATTGGTTTGATTACCCTGAGGCACACTTCAAATCCACCAGATGGAGTTCCATCTCTACAATTCATTAAACCTACTCAGCCAGGGTACCTACAGCCTCAGAGCAGGGCTATATCACACACAACCTTTCAAATGTAAATTCATCCCATCAGTGTGGTTACAAAACTCCATCAATGTTACTTAATACTTTACTTCACCACTGAGAACCATGGCTGCTTTACTACCGTACTTAACACTGAGAACCATGGATACTTTACTTCACCACTGAGAACCATGGCTGCTTTACTACTTAACACTGAGAACCATGGATACTTTACTACTTAACACTGAGGACCATGGATACTTTACTACTTAACACTGAGGACCTTGGCTACTTTACTACTTAACACTGAGAACCATGGCTGCTTTACTACTTAACACTGAGAACCATGGCTGCTTTACTACTTAACACTGAGAACCATGGATACTTTACTACTTAACACTGAGAACCATGGATACTTTACTACTTAACACTGAGGACCTTGGCTACTTTACTACTTAACACTGAGAACCATGGCTGCTTTACTACTTAACACTGAGAACCATGGCTGCTTTACTACTTAACACTGAGAACCATGGATACTTTACTACTTAACACTGAGGACCATGGATACTTTACTACTTAACACTGAGGACCTTGGCTGCTTTACTACTTAACACTGAGAACCTTGGCTGCTTTACTACTTAACACTGAGAACCATGGATACTTTACTACTTAACACTGAGAACCATGGATACTTTACTACTTAACACTGAGGACCATGGATACTTTACTACTTAACACTGAGGACCTTGGCTACTTCACTACTTAACACTGAGAACCTTGGCTGCTTTACTACTTAACACTGAGAACCATGGATACTTTACTACTTAACACTGAGAACCATGGATACTTTACTACTTAACACTGAGGACCATGGATACTTTACTACTTAACACTGAGGACCATGGATACTTTACTACTTAACACTGAGAATCATGGATACTTTACTACTTAACACTGAGAATCATGGATACTTTACTACTTAACACTGAGAATCATGGATACTTTACTACTTAACCATTGAGAACCATGGCTGCTTTACTACTTAACATTGAGAACCATGGCTGCTTTACTACTTAACACTGAGAACCATGGCTGCTTTACTACTTAACACTGAGAACCTTGGCTACTTTACACTGAGAATCATGGATACTTTACTACTTAACACTGAGAACTAGGGCTGGGTATCGCCACTGATTTCCCAAAACGATTCGATTCCGATTCACAGCTCCCGATTCGATTCGATTCACGATTCGATTCGATTCCGATTCGATCTAGTTACGATATACATTTTTTGCTTGAATATGAAAGAGATTCTCCGAACTAATGCTATAAATGGTTCAAGGAACCCTATAACATGTAGCATTGTTAAACATATCAATGAATTGACTCCAAAGCAGTTACATGAATGTACTTTTTATTTACATATGACTTTGCTTTTGTCCAGCTCATCTCTATCGTCACATTTTTAAAATCCAAAATGCACCCAGACATCTGACTTTAAGCCTGGTGGTGACTTGAGTGTCCCTGCCATCGCTATGTTTTTAGATTTTAGTGTTGAGACCTCACGTTGCGTGAGATATGATAAATTCTTGTAGCGCGAGATCTGGCCACGAGATCTCGTTGCGGGTTGAAGCTGCAAGCCAAAAAAATAAATAAAAAAAATTCGATCTCGGGATTTATGAATCGATAATCGCTCATTTAATGAAGATCGATTCAGAATCGGGAAATCAATTTTTTGAACCCAGCCCTACTGAGAACCATGGATACTTTACTACTTAACACTGAGAATCATGGATACTTTACTACTTAACATTGAGAACCATGGATACTTTACTACTTAACACTGAGAACCATGGCTGACCAACGTATCTCTTGGTAACCGTCACATGGGCAGTGCGCAGCCCCACTGAGGTCTGTGTGTTCATTCATTCATTCAGCCCAGCCAATCACCAAGACCGGCTACAGGCACAGAGCAAAGGACACACCCTACAGAATGACACCATCTATGAGTCACACGACAGGGAAGAGGAAGCAGCATATGTACAGTAGGCTTCAAAAATCAACCCAGAGAGGTGGGGTTGTACAAAGAAGGCTGTGGCTATTGTGGCCCTTCAACCTGTGATCTGAAAGCAGGGCAGCTCCGCTCTGTATGGAGAACTTATAATCTGAGAAGGGACATGGGCCTGATTTGAATCAGATTAGCCTAGGCAGCAAATGAAACGAATATGGCAGCTTCTCCAACAACGGAAGAGAGAGCTTAGGCTTGCTATAAAACCCAGAATTTAAACAAACAAGTGGGGGGGGGGAAAAGGTGTTTCATCTCCTCCAGAGCCGGACAATCATCTGGTGGTGACTCCCTGATGGGAGCGTGCCTGGGCTCATCTCCACCAGGGGGCAGCACCAGCCCACAACAGCTCTGCTCAGTCCTTCAATGCCCTTGAGCTGCTTCCTGTACTAATATCAAGGGTCAAAAAAATTAAACCATAAACTAACATAGTGTAATTAGGTACAACAATAATGTCTGCTGTTAAAATCATCAGCAGAAACCCTAGAGCTGCTGCCAAGATCATGAGTTTTAAGGAAGTTGCCGTTGGATGTACAGCAGTTTGGCTGTACGAGTCTGAGCTGTAGTCTAGATGAGAAAAGCACTCCCGCTGTGCCCTGGGGACAGAATGTGTGCATATTTGAACACCAGAACGGTCCCAACAGACCTCATGACAGGATGTGACAGCGTCAGGTCACAGAGAGTACAGTTTCTCACACATGCATCCCCCCCTGCAGCCAGCTGAGCCCATCAATAAACATGTCATTTGAAGGAGCTTAGCAGCCTCGACGCAGCCTTTAGATGAAATGTAATCACAGGTCATCTCAGTGAACAGCGGTATTAATTGACAATAACAAACACGAGACTATTAGTGCCCGTTTGCACTAGTTGCTAATACGCTCCACTTTTCAAAAGGCCAGAAAACTAATTGACTCATTGACACGTTTTCCCAGTAAGTACAGGCAAATACGGTGCAGTAGTAGTAGTGTCGGCCGGGCAGACAAGCGAGCTCTAAATAGACTCAGACAGATGTGTAGACCTGTCCTCGTTCCCCTGACACCCAAACAAAGGGACTGCTGGATTGCATTGCCCAGTGAAGCGCTAGTCTAGCAGGGCTGCGCTGTGCACTTTCTCTGCCAGGCCGCGGGGACTGAAACAACACTGACACACACAACTTCACTCTTCCAGCTTCAGAAGCTGCTGCTGCGGCTGCTCACATTTAACTGGCCTCTGCTTCTAGCGTCGGCCAAGGAAGGAACTCTTTCGAGATATTTCAAAACCAGGATACAAACACAGAAACATAGTCAAAATATGTATTCAAAAATGTTCTGGTATTGTAAAAAAAAAACTCCATTCAATAACCGCATAAATATCTTTTAACAATAACAGTACCTCCATCACAGCCAGAGACATACTGTACAGTCGGGACAGTGACGGCAGACATTATTGCTTGGCAGCTGCGTTAACCGCCAATATCACACTTCAGTAAAAGGATGCTGATGCTCTCCCCTGGCAGCCCGGGCCAGACAGCCATCCTGGGTCTGATTGATTCACTGCAGAGCAGAGTGAGAGCAGCACCACGGATGGAAGTGACCTACTTCTACTGCACTCTACCTGAGTAGTGAAAACACTGTCTATCAGCCTGCACTCAGGAGAGAAATGGAGAGAGAGAGGGAGGGAGGGAGAGGAAGAGAGAGAAATATGGATACAGAGAATCAGAGAAGGAGATGGCTGAGTCAATACAGACTCCCACTCTGTGGATCCCACTACTCCTGATGAATATGAATGAGAACATTTTGGCAGGCGCGCACCCTCTACTACGGTTCGTTTTAAGTGCGGTGAGTTATAAAACACACCACATACCATCCCGTGCCCACCACACAAATGAACAAACTAACTGTTAGTCGTTCAATCAGACTTTTTCAAATACTGAACCGACAGAAGTAGTCATTCCAAAATATGTTGATACGGGAATGACACTTCACTACAGGGGTTGTGTTCCCGTTCCAGATGGAATTCACAGGAGATGGTATTTTTACGGTTTCGTGTGAAGTTAGCGCTGATCAGTAAACAAACCAGACCAGACATGTGGGTGCAGCAGCTGACAGGTAGGAGGTGGAATGAAAGAAACAACTTCCTGTTGTTCTACCTCTGCTAGTCAGAGGTGTCAGGCGTGGTCACCTACCGGTGATGGTCCCGGCATCTCTGCAGACTCTGGCGTCCGGGGGAGGGACCTCGCTCACATACTCGTGGGGGGGGCCGCCGGGGCTGCTGCTGGGGGGGGGGGACTCGGGGGGCTGTGGACCGGAGGGTTCCCTGGCAGGCGGGGCGGCGGCGGCGGGAGTCGAAGTGGCAGCCGAAGTTCTGGGGGGCGAAGCTGCGGTGTCCAGCTTGGCTGATGTTCACAGGAGAGCACCACGTGCCATGGAGCAGAGCCAGCGTGGGCCGATGGGGGGGGGGGGCGACAGGCTCTGGACCGACCACCACCACCACACCACCACCACCGCACCACGCCACGTCCTGAGGAGGCGACCTGGGGAGAGAGGAGAGAGGGGAGGCATGTCGTTAGGTTACGAGCAGTGGCGTCGTTAGGCCTGGACATCTGGGGCTCGAGCCCCCGAATGTTTTAGGATGCTTAGGATTCTGGGGGGGGGGAAAGACATAGAAATAAAAAATGCCATCTACCGCCGTCGATTTAGCGCATCGCCGTCAATTTAGCGCAAGCAACCACCCGTCAATCACCCCACCTGTCAATCACCCCCACCCATCGACAAAACGTGGGCTGGGCTAAGCCCCGGATGTTTCAAGATCCTAACAACGCCTCTGGTTACCAGGACACGTCCTTTCCAGCTTGGGGGGGGTGGGGGTACTTGAGAAGGACGATTATAACACATCGCTTTTCGACAGCGATGAGGTTGTCACGTTACTGAAAGAAGTAGGCGCAGCACTCAGCTTGTGGACAGTGGACCTACTGATTTGCTTTGATTTAAACAAACGAAGTGAGATTTATGACGGATTTGACAAGACATAATCCGAGATAAGAAATTGGATTTCAAAGCGTTTGAAACATAGCGCTCATTAGTAGTTCTATTAGACGTGAGTTCAGGGCATCAGATTGCTGAAACAGCACTGATAAGAAGGATTTTATGGCTACAGTATGTGCAGATTAAATCTATACAAAACAGCAGATTTCCCTACCAAATATTGCTGCTCAAACTTAGAGCACCAAGGGAGTGACAGAGAACCCTTCTGAATTCAATGGTTATCTGGCAACCAGAGTGCTTCTTATCAATGCTTTTTCAACGTTTTGTTTTTTGTTTTTTTTACACAGCTTTTTATTTATGGCTGGCTGCTATGGGGGCAAAGAAGTATCCCAACCCCTCATCCTTAGCTTTGCTACATGAGGAATATAAACCTGCCAGATCCAAACCCAGAGCTGAGATGATGGATATGACAGCAGGTCAAACCAGACCACTGCATCTCCAGACTGGTGTCAAGACTGTGTTGTTGCTGTGTAGAGGGGAGGCAGCAGCAGGATGTTATACAGTACGTAAGGGGTGGAGGAGCATTAAAAACAAACTCACTTAGCGAACACAATGTTGGGTGGGCCTCAACTTTTCCTCTCTCTGGCAGGTCTGTTGAAGTATTTATAGCTTCTTCAAGGCCAGCAGTAGCCCGAGCAGAGCGGTGAGAGACGGCAACAACATAGAATGTGTTGATGTCCTTTCCGTAGAGCTTACAAGCGCAGTTAGAACGACTCTGACAGTTGTGAGAATAATAAGATGAACCATGACGCTTAAATATAGCGTCTCATCACAGAGTGTAACGAAGCAGAGAATAATTTTAAGTTTCTCTGTCGTCCCAACGTCCCTCATACACAGGAAGTGGAATGACAATATCAACATCAATAGTATCATCAATAGTAAAACATTTTAAAAACATAAAACATTGAATAACATGCCTCTCTGTAAAATAATGCACCACCTGAACAGTAGCATTAAATTCTTTGAAACATTCCCAAAGGCGCTTAACACCAGTTCAATGAACACTGAGGGCATTGCCCCGAGCCATCTTAAATGCGCCTGTGTGATCAGGAGTCAAGTACCAAAGGTGAGCTTGCACCAACCACAGGGGCCTGCATAAGAGATTACAGTACACTCTTACTGAACTGAAGAGAAAGGACATGGAAAGGATGCTATAAATAGTAAATCACTTTGCAGTAATACACAGCTAGATCCACTGCTTTTATGTCCCACTTTTTCCTTACTTCATTCCCCAACTGGCAAAAAGTTGAGGTCCTCAGCCTTCTTGGTGAGACAAAGTTTCCATTCACTTGGACTGTTATGAAGATTCTACTAAGTGCATTGCTTGGTTTGTTTTGTACGAGTCAAACCTTGACCAATAAAAATAATAGTTTTTTACTTAATAGGCTCTTACTCCTGCCCAACCAAACTACACTCAGATTTCCATTCTATTTGCCACACTGTTCATTGCCTAGTCTCACATAGCCATACTTCCAACTCTGGAGAGGTCTGGAGAATTTTTGTTCAGCCAATCTGGCTCGGATTGACCTGGACAGAGCGATGGGAGAATGTGCTCACAATTTCATTGGATGTTACATTCCAAGATCCCTCCCCCAGATGCCTGTAGAATGGTTGTTTGTTATTATGTGTGTCGTCTTTTCCAACCCAGTAGGACTATTTTGCAGAGTTGTTACCTATGCTAGCTTTCAACTTTGTAGAAAACCTGAAGGAAAAAACTGTAATTCTGTTTTTCTATTTTTTTGCTTCGCCCAAACAAGGTATCTGATTGGTATGACGTGTCACAAGGGATCGCTGGGTTTTTCCACCCCTTTGTAGCCTGGTCTCCACAATTATTCATTAAGTTATTCATTGCCTAGCCAGTGAGTTATCAAAGCTTGCATAGGCCACATTAACACATTCCAGAATCAAACCTCATCCAATGAAGCACAGTGAGCCAAATCATGTTACCTTGCCCAAAGTCTAGTCATTTATGGTGCCATCAATCATCCTAATAGCTGCCCCCTCTATATACGTCAATCCAATAAGCAAGTCCTCATTCAAATACCATAAGAATGCACCAGTTAAGCAGCTGATCAATAGTCCAGTGTCAGTCATGGATAGCGTCTTGTTCCCTGGTGATGGCCCCGAGAATAATTCAGGAGACTTATCTTGACTAATTCGTCATTACCCAACCTCTACCAATTGGGTAATTACATTAGGCCTTTAAATTCCCTAGGGAGCATAGGCCATCGATGAAACCCCTCCATCCTCTCCGGTCTTGTGCTCTCCGATCCAGTTGTTAAATGGTAAATGGACTGCACTTATATAGCGCCTTATTCCAAAGAGCTTTACAATGGCCTCTCATTCACCCATTCACACACCAACGGCAGCAAGCTACCATGAAAGGCGCCGGCCCGCTCATTGAGAGCAAGTTGGGGTTCAGTGTCTTGCCCACGGACACCTCAACATGTGGCCAGCTGGGGATCAAACCACTTATCTGCCGACCTTGCGATCATTAGACGCCGGCTCTACCTCCTGCACCACAGCCGCCCCTGGAGGGAACAGGGAGTTGTTGCCATGACAGCCCTTCCGCCTTCATCTCCTGTCCTGTGGTTCTTCTCTAGGTGGTTCTAGGTCTTCCTCTCTTCCTCCTGCCTTGTGGCTTTCTGTTATTCTATTGTTTCTTGCTTGGTGAGTTCCCACAGGTTGGTGTTTGCGATGGTGTTGGGCCAGTAGATTCCCAGGAGGCGTCAGAGGCAGCAGTTCATGAATGTCTGTAGTTTGTTGAGGGTGTTGGTGGTTGTCTCCCAGGTTTCAGATCCGTAAAGTAGAGTGGATTTGACATTTCAGTTGAAGATTCTTTGTTTGGTCTTGAGTGATTTATTTAGTTGGTTTGTTTTTTTGTTTTCCATATTTTGTTAAGATGATAAATGATGTCCTTGTTTTTCCAATTCTGGCTTTGACATCCTCCTCCGATCCTCTGTCCACAGTAATTATACTCCCGAGGTTTGTGAAACTAACCACAACCTCTAGCTGGTTTTGGTCCATGATTATTGGTGTGTGTTGTTGTTGTTGTTGATTCGCATTACTTTATTTTTGTGGTTTTTGATGAGTTGATTTTGAGTCCAAGTGAAGCAGCAGTTATCTCTCGTTTGTGTGATTTTTCCTGCATCTGTTATTGGGTGTGTGCTAGTACTGCCAAAATCCAGATCTTCTAGCTGTTCAGTCAGGCTCCACTGCATGCCGGTTAGGCTGTTGCTGGTTACCTGTTTCATAGTCTAGTCTATGCAGAGGAGGAATAGAAGAGGAAGGGTGAGAGCAAGCATCCCTGCTGCACCCCAGTCAGGACCTCCAAGGCCTCTGATAGGCATCCTTCATGGAGAACTTGGTAGGTGCCAATCGGGTAAGCAGAATCAGAAATGAATGCACATCCAAATGAATGACAACATTTGAATGACTGCTTTCTCTTTTAATGTCACATAATTAGAGGTGAACATGTGATGAACATAATGTAACACAAATGTGATGTTGTACATGTATATGATGAATATGAAGTAATGGCTTCGGACCCCAGGAAGACTAGCTGATAGCCTGGGATACCATCAGCTAACAGGGACCCCAGACTCTTCCACGTACACAGCCCCAGCAAGCTCACCATGACCTGGGTCCAGCTGCATCCACCTTACCTCCCTCTCTGGAATCTGCCAGAGCTTAAATCAGTATCCATGGCAACTTCATAAGAAATGTAAAGGAATCTATTCAAAGAACCTATCACATAGCAGTAGAGTTCTTTGAGTGCACTGGGTGTTAGAAGATGGTTAGTGGTGGCTCTAGAAAAGGGATTCCTCCTCCCTCTTTACAGCTGGGTCAAAGAGCACCTGAGATCATTCTCCAGGAGAGGTGTGTGTTCCACACGTGCAAGAAAACCTCCCCCACCCCTACACGGTGCTGCCTCCCTCCCCCCCCCCCCCCCCCCCCACACCCCTTTAGGGCAATTAGACAGCAGGCACATTAAAGGCCTTTTGCCTTTGTAACGTGACTTCCACAAAGCCTGTAATCTTATCCTTCAACATTGGACACGTGACGAGACAAAACCTGTTGCATTATCACACAAATCAGGTCATAATATATAATAGTAGAGTCAGAGCTTTGGAAATGCACAGCAGAACCAAAAACCCTTATATAACATATTACGCAGAGTCAGGAACATGACAGTTGGAGGGGCGATTAGTGCCCCTCCAACTTAATGCTATTGTACGTTTATGACTGATTGAACTACATACAATGATTCCTCTATCAGGTTGATATAACAAAAACTGCATAGATCTACTTTACATTGGTGTGGCATATTTTATTTTTTTTATGGAAAAAAAAGTACATGGACAATATTCTTTTTCACACCCAGACAGTTTCTGTTTTTAAAAAACCATCATCTTGTTCCTGTTTAAGTCTGGTTCCTTCTTCGTAATACTGTAGCTTCCAGTGCATTTGTAATTGTACAGCCAACCTCTGCCATTCCAGCCTGTTCTTGTACAATGTGGCCTGGCTCCTGGCCCCCAGCCCCCTGGCCCCCAGCCCCCTGGCCCCTTCTTGGAGTGGACTGACTCTCCTCATCAGCCACAGAGCGCTCAGAGAGCCTCCGCGTGGGGGAAGCCAAGCGCACACTTATCACATCACCATCGCATCGCCAGCCTGCAGGCTCAGAGCGCCAATGCTGTGCCATGTATGCATGCTCTGCTCCGCCTCCTACAGTACGCACACACGCGCGCACGCACGCGCACGCCTTTAGACATGGTCACTGCCAGTTGCAATGCACAGCAAAAACAGCCTTGCTTGCTCTTTAGCTGAGGCGTCAACAAAACACGCACACTGGCACTCAGGAGAAAAGATCAGCTTGTATAGGGTGAGGCAATATACAATGGCCCCTACCCTGTCCTCCCCCGAACCACATTGTCACACTGTCATGGCTGATTAGCTCTTAGGACAGTGGTCCATTAGGCTGTGGGTTTGTGTATCAAAACAGGAGGGGAGGTTAAGGTTCATCGACTCAAATATAATAAGTCAAGGACATTATGACATGGATGGCCAAGCCAGGCACTTGTAAAAGACCACTGTGAGTGTTGTTAATTACTCACTAACTGAGAGCAGTTTCTCACCCTCAGTGTACTGCCAAGGATGGTGTTGTGTTAACATGGGTGTGTGTGTGTGCAGTGTGAGAACCGTGTTTTTTTTTTTTTGGGGGGGGGGGGAGGAATTTGGATTTAGGATTGTTCTATACAGAGTGGGAGGATGTCAGGATGATGTTAGAGGGAGTGGATTTTTCCAGTCTGATGATCCCTGGCCCATCAGCACCCACCCAACCACTCACTCACCCATTACCTCACCAACTGAACCACCAGATACAACAGACCATTGCAGGCCGGTGCTCTACATTACCAGCATTAAAGGTTCCACTGGTCAGCTCAACACCACTGAGCCATAAAAGCACAGTGGAGTTGTCAAGGCTGTACTTTATTGACCATAACCTCGGGCCGTACGCATTAAGAGCGCTGTACAGTACAACCCCTTCCCGATCATCGTGACGACTTACTGACGTGTAAAACTGTGTCAGTAACCTGTGCTAACCGTCGGTGAACTCTGTGGTGATGTGAGGCCCTAGAGGAGACTAGTCCTCCAGTCAGCAGCCCAGCGATGAGACTCATGATCTAATCCAGGGCAGCATCACTGGCTAGGCTAAACGGTACGCGCTGCCAGGAATGTTATTTCCCAACACACCTGGCCAAGACGAGGCAGAGCGGCACAGAATAGCCCATACTACAGTACCAGGCAAAAGTCTGGACACACTTTCCCATTCAATTGAATGGGGAAGTGTGTCCAAACTTTTGACTGGTACCGATTATGGAGGCCGAATTTACTTTTAGATTTGTTTCCCTGACAACTCACTGGCATATCGTCTGCGTTGTTGGGGGAACAAGAGACGGTAAAACTGTGTTTGAAGAAGTGATTTTCATCTCATACTCCACAATTCTGACTCTGATCTACTGTATGAAAACAAACCCGAGGCACCCTGACTGGAGTGTGACTCAAGTCTTATTTCTTTATACAGTAAATGGGCCGATAGAAATAGAACGCACTAAATGTCATCTACAGGTAATTGTTATTCTGCGTAGGCATTTAGTTATACACGTTGCAGTGGCACACTAGCATCATATTTCTTGCTACTAACATTCCTTTTACTACCAGTTCCTTCACAAAGGACACATGCTGGCACTTTTGATATGGATGAATACAGTCCATTGACAGGATGACAAGTTACCTGAGGTAAACACTCCAGTGTAAACACTGAAAACAAAAAAGGTCTCATACCTTTTATTACAGAGTAAACCATGGAGAATGATCCCTCCTGGTCCAGTGTAATCCCCATTAGCCTTGTTCTTAGACTAGTGACCTTTAGACCTCATCATTCAATATGAAACTCAATGGACAAAATGAAAGTGATTCAACAAGAGCAGAGCAGTGTAAAGGTTAGATATACCTACTGATAAGATTCTACAGGCCATGACAGAATCCTCACTATGACATAGGCCGCGTTCGTAAATTAGCTCTGAGAGCACCGGAGCATTCATGTGACTGCCTCTTGTCCAATCAAATGACTTGGTCCCTTTATGGCTTTGAACCCAGTGTGCGCTCCGGCGAATTTACGAACGCAGGCATAGTAAAACATATGAGTACAATATCCAAACAATGAGGTTGATCAAATCCTTTACAGCTGGGTAATGCACTCAATGAATATCACTGATATCATTCTAAAGTACGAATGAAAGACTCAAGAGACAGGTTTTAATTCCATTGGTTGTGTGTGTGTGTGTGTGTGTGTGTGTGTGTGTGTGTGTGTGTGTGTGTGTGTGTGTGTGTGTGTGACCTCAGGGGGGTCATATGATGACCAGCCACCACCCCCTCCCATCTGGTGCAGAGACAGAGACTGTGGTTAGGTTACACACTTCCCCGGTCCCACAACCTCATCCAAATAAGGGCATAGACACTCCTCTCCTAAGGACGCATGTAATGAGATCACAACAAGTCAAACAGTCTCCCAAGGAGAGAAATGAATAAAGTTATTGCTGGTCTGAACCATACTGGAAATCCTCCTCAATCCCTCTAGTGATTGAAATGGTGATTGTATCCGTTGATACTAGCTTCAGGAGAGGGCCTTTAGCACAAGAAACAGAATGTGGACTTTGCACCTAACAGCCCACACAGCACAGAGGTCATAGTGATCCTTGTTTTGGGAAGCCTTCCCAGACATCAAAATCAGACATCAAAATCACATTGTGTCATATCTAAACAAGGGTCAGGTTTAGAGAATACACACTGTGGCAGCTTTACACGCCTGTGGGAATTACATCCTGTCCCCAACAGAATACAATGTGCGGTGAGGCAGACACAGGGTTCCCACACCTTCTGAAACATCAAATTCAAGACTCAATTCCCTCAAATTCAAGGACCCAACACAGCATAGTTTGAGACAGATATAGATGAGAATGTATATAATAGGAATGACCATGAACAGATTTCAAATCTAACGGCGTTATGTCGGTTTAAAATCTAGCTAACTAATTAACCTTAGAAGGTTGTTTTATTCCCTTCTACATGTTACCTATATATTTTTTTTAGAGAGCGTGAGAGAGAGAGGGCAATTCAAGCACTTTCAATGACCCATGTCGATTTTCAAAAACTTTTAAGGCCTTGATTTTTTTTCTCTCAAATTCACAAACTTACAAGGTTTTCAAGGACCCGTGGGAACCCTGCAGACACCAACCACGAGGATAACAACATTAATATATTGTTTGTAAAATGATGCATCACCTTAATGTCGATAGACTGAAATCATTTGACTGATAAACACCAGTACATTACCTATGTTGTACTGCATCAGAGACTTCTGAATCTAGACACAACTACAGTATAGTAAACTGACCCAAAAAGCCTTCTAAATGACCCAAGCTGAATGAACTTCCTATTGATTAACTGCCAGGTCAGTAAAAATCCATTCACTTGCTTTTTAAACAAATCAATCCACTAGCCTGTCCCCCTGAACGTCACAGGAAAACACCCATCTGCCCATCCTAACGACCACACTCAAATGATCAATAGCACTCAATAGTCTGACCAGCACAAAAAGAGATCAATAGGAAGAATTGCCTTAGCTAATGACCTAGTAGCCTCTTCTTTTGATTAGAAGACGAATGCAAGAAACGATGCACTCAGATACACCCTTAGCCCAACTATTAGGCTAATAATAACTGGATTCCTACATGCCCACATGTAGTTGGCCAACATTATTCCCAGCTCTTTTTAAGGGTTCCACACTTCCCACAGGAACTCCGTCTCAACTCCCATTATCTTTCAGGGCACATTTCCAAAAATCCAGATCTTCACCTCCCCCCTAAACTAACCAAAGAAAGCAAGCTGCTGGAGGCCTTCTGGGATCAACTCAGAAGCCTGTCCCCCACCCACCTCCCTCCCTCCCTCCCCCCAAACCTGCCTTGCTCGGTTCCTTACGATACGGTCATGGCACAAAGAAACACTTTTCTTTGAAGAACGCTGGTGGGATCTGCAGTACTGGAGTCTCACAGTTAACGGCTTTGTATCCCTTATCGCCTGGCTGGGAATGAATGTCGCATTTAGTTTGTCCTCTCCAAGTGGAGGAGACGTCAAACCAGCAGTTACTTCAGCTATCACTACTGATTGGACTGGCTTACACTGCCAACATCTGACTGTGATACTGGACCTACTGTATATTTCTATATTTCCCAACTGCTTGTGGGGAAGAGGGAGCTTTAGGGTTGTCCTACACAGCTAGTTAGTCTGTAATGGTTGTGGGTAATATCGGAGGCCGGGCTCGGTCGTGGCGATTAGGTAGAAAGGCGGAAAGTAGGATGTCCGACGAACAAAAGCGTCCTTTACAAAGGGAGAGGCCAAAGAATGGCCACTCAGAGCCCCTCGCCCCCTCAGAGCCCCAAACCCCCCTCCCTCCAGAGACTCACACTATTGTGAGTTGGGCAGTTAATCTGGAGCTGCTGAAAGGAGGAGTCCCCTGCGTCTGCCTGGCAGTCCTGCCACACAGAAGATCTCACGATAACTGTGCTCCTCAACAGGAATTTCATCACCAGAAAAGCATGCATATTTTTCACACATGAGGGCTTGTCAGTTCGGGCCTATGGTTTAACCTCATTCAATTCCAAACACCACAGCCATGACGATCTACAATTCCTCTCTTCTGTCTTCTCATATAGCCTAACATTTGCATGAACAACGAGTGGCATATTACACAAATGTGGTAATCTTGAGGAATGCTTGGCATCACTTTAGCTGCATGATGAAACTGGTTCTTTCTGCATGTTGCACAACAAAGTTTAAAATTAAAATAAATATGAGAAAAAAGAGGAACAGGATATTGATATTTACTCGACCAAGGCCTGCATTTACTATTGAGCCTAGGCAAGGTTTACCTCCTCAGAAAAGCTACAAAAGATTCCTGTAAGGCCTCACAAAGTCTTACAACTCACATCAGTCTATTAATCATGTCTGAGCCTCAGGTTGGACAGACCAAACCAATCTACCACATTTGTAATGTGCAATGATAGCAAGATTGGAAAGCACATGCAGAAACCATCATAAAGCACCTAATTATAATGAGTGATACTGTCTGCCATAAATAAAAGCAGATGGAGAGAGGGATAAGAAACGGTGACAGCACAGGCTTCAGAGACAGAGAGAGAGAGAGAGAGAGAGAGAGAGAGAGAGAGAGACACAGAGAGACAGAGAGAGAGACAGAGAGAGAGAGAGACACAGAGAGACAGAGAGAGAGACAGAGAGAGAGAGAGAGAGAGAGAGAGAGAGAGAGAGAGAGAGAGAGAGAGAGAGAGAGAAAGAGAGAGGTCCACTGTGGCTCAGTGGGTAGACGGCGCTAACAATGCTTAGATTGTGGGTTTGATTCCCGTTGGGACCATGTATACTGAAAACGTGTGCGCTCACTGCAATGTAAGTCACTTTGGATAAAAGCGTCAACTAAATGGTGTATATTATATTAGAGAGAGAGAGAGAGAGAGAGAGAGAGAGAGAGAGAGAGAGAGAGAGAGAGAGAGAGAGAAGCTTAGCTTAGCTGGAGGTGGTCAGAGAGGACTAGTAACCACACAGAGGGAATCACACATGCATAAGGAGGATGAGGGAATGCAAGAGAGAGACAGAGGAATAAGAACTGTCACTTTTCCAGAGAGTGTAGTACAGCATATAGAAGCTGCAAGCCATGTGTCTCTCGAAAGGCTTACCCGTGGATTTCAAACCAAACACTAACACAGTGGAGCGATGAAGACGTCTAAGAACAACATGTCACCCCTCCAGCGTTGCACCCAGCTGAACGATGACATTACATAACCATACCTCCAGTGTGATGGTGAAAGTAGCGAGCTCGCATGCAATCTGTGAAAACACATGGATTATACTCTGTACATCACACATGCATGCATGGCCCCGGGAGACTCTGCATCCTGCACCTACAGTATCACACACACTCACACGGACAAGCTATTACTCAACACAAAGGGCATCATCAGATGATTAACCTTTGTCTGAACTACATTTAGTGTGGTCCTAAAGGTTGAGATAAAAGTACCTCCACAGACTCAAGCTGTCCTGTCATGTCTCTTTGTGAAGCTGAACTATAATTATAATAATATCATTCCATGTCAACACCAAGGTGCCCAAACCAAACCTGGCAATAAACCAAATTCTACAGTATTTATGTGATGAAAGTTGCAGACCTTTTTTTACTGTGCTTCATCATTAAGAGTGATTTTTAAAAGAATATTCTTCATGCTTTGAACACTGACCCGTTTGACTGAGGGCAGCCAAGGGCACGATTATTAATATCACTGTTATGACATTCTGGGAGGGCATGTTTCTTGCCAAACACAGACATGTGGATAGCTTGCCAACCCTAAAGACATGGAAAGAAAAGCTGTAAAGAAAAGGTGTAAAATGCTGCAAGTTAAGTGCCATTGCCTTGTCCATACTCCTGTGAATAAGTAGGGATTGTGCCATCATGACGGGCCTAAACAAATCATTTTGCAGATCAGTTAACATCGCCTTGGCTAATAGGGAATGGGTGATATTTTTACAGGCTCTGATCTGCTGATGTGCCTTATCAATTACCTCATTTAGTCCATGGCCATGACTTGTCATAACTCATAACCCACATGAGGAACTTTCCTCAGTGTCGCCTGCCATCATGCCCCTGCCAACCTATTAGCGACCGAAATGGATCTCCAGTGACAGCATGCCGTTACAAATAAGAGTTGGGCTCAGCAAAACGTTAATAATGGGGAGAAGCTTGAGTATAATCGGATCTCATTAATCTGCTTGGTAAAATTTCTTATTAAACACTGCCACTAGATCCAGGGAATTGCCTCAGCATTTGGATTACATACGTCTAAGTTTGACTCATATGGAATATACTATGGACACAGAATGTAACATCATCATATCGTGAGTTTAGAATTATACGGTGCTATCTCCGTTTAGGGTACCGTAGTTCAGAGATATTGAGCGTCAAAGTTTTTACATTCCATTATGTTTTGTGAGATGGAACCTTTGTATTTTATGAATTACTGACTCAAAAAATTTCAACATTTTAAAAATAACACCACACAGGCATTAATAAACACCTAATGGATCAGATTATGTAAAAAACTCAATTTTGCCAAAAATGGAGATAGAACCTTATAATTCTAACGTCACGATATTGCACTTATCAAGAAGATATGGTGACATTCAGCCTATCAAAGGCGTGAGGGGCGCACAGTGTAAAAAAGAATAACATCTCACACACGAATACAATATTTCCACTTGTTCATTTGTAAATAGTCAGAGACTGGAAGTTGCGTTCTACTTACCACGCGTGTGTGAACGGCAAAAAGGTTTCCTGGTCCTAATTCATTCGAGAAGGGGTCAATTTGGCAGAGGAATTGAGGCCAATTCAACTGTTATTCCTTTTCATTCAGTCTCTCTATCGTGGAGCCCAATCGCTTTTCAAGCAGGTTGGCATGCATGGACTCTCACAGTCTCTCTTTTGTGGAAAAAGACCAAATAACAAAACAATAAGTACACAACCAAACAGACACGCAGGTGTGGCTCTCGGGACCTCGCTTACAATCACACTTGGAGCAGAAAAAAGAACTTAGTTCAGAAGCTACAAGCAAATGTATGAGATGCTTCTGGGGGAAAAAGTACCACACGCAGAAGCTTTCGATGTTTCCTCTCTTCTTGTTCAGTATCCGCGTACGGGTCGGTCAGTCTTTCTCCGAGCGGGTTTTTAAATTGCTCATAGAAACCAAAAGCATTCGAATTCTCTCCAGAGTAAATGTTGTATTGGTTAATGAGTGTTAGCTCAGACCTAGTGAAAAAGCCGGGTGTGTATCCGGATCCACGCGTCTTCAGTGTCACCACACACACTGACTGACTGCGTCCACAATGACATCCCTCCACCGCTGGAGGGCGCTGTAGTGAAGTTAGGCAAACACAACCCGTCTGTCCATTTCAATCCACTTCTCAGCCACTGTGTGTTCAGTAACCTATGCAATATTGCCCATCGCCTTGCTGCAGGCAGATATAGGGCAGATGTTCTTTTAAGTGGTCGAATGGTCTTTTCTTCTCGATTTTCATTGACAATACACACACACACACACACACACACACACACACACACACACACACACACACACACACACACACACACACACACACACACACACACACACACACACACACACACACACACACACACCGAATACACTGTGTCACAGCATATGATATAACACAATGTTGATTCTTAATGTAAATCCAACGTTACTAGCTACACAGATAAGGGCAGTTTTATTTTATTTGTTTTTAATAAGGCCACCTACTCACCAATTATATCTCTCCCATAATGAATCTATCCCATATTCAATAATTGTTAAATTGTCAACTGATTGTAATAATTTATTTGATTTCGTTTTTTTTTTTTTTTTTCAAACAATGTCGGCCCCCTCACCATTATTCGGAGAGGACAGTCATTATTATAATTTGCCAGTTCCCCATAATAAACTTTGAAGGGACTAGAGACAGAGAGACAGACAGAGAGAGAGACAGAGAGAGAGAGAGACAGACAGAGAGAGAGAGAGAGAGAGAGAGACAGAGAGAGACAGAGAGACAGACAGACAGAGAGAGAGACAGAGAGAGAGAGAGACAGAGAGACAGAGAGAGACAGAGAGAGAGAGAGAGAGAGAGAGAGAGAGAGAGAGAGAGAGAGAGAGAGAGAGAGAGAGAGAGAGAGAGAGAGAGAGAGAGAGAGACAGAGACACAAGGCTACAGACAGACAGAGTTATCTAGCCTAATTCATGCATAAAAAACACTATTATGAGCACAAGTGACTTTATGGATTAAACATGTCAGTGACGTCAGAGCTGCCACTTCAGGGAACATCTGCTGCTCGTCTTTGTTTGCTGTCTGCCGCGTCCTCCGTTGTATCCTAGCAACCAAGGAATAACCCAATCTGAGGTGTTCCGATTTTTATTTAAATTTATTTTTTTACGACAGTATATGTTCACATGATTTATATAGGTGCCTTAAGCCCATACATCCATAGCTTAGTTAACTATATTAATCTATCAAACTTAATATTAGAATTAAAAAACGATTCGCTTTATGATCTAAAAACCCGTATAATTTCTCCCCCTAGAGTAGAATGAAGTAGTCCAAAGTAACTTCCGGTGACAGACTGCGCGAGGGGAATTTGAAGGTAACAGTTTTGTCACTAATAATACTTTGCATATTGCCAGATTGACAATATTACGTTGATAGTTTGTTAAGTCATATGATATGATTGATAGCATGTTTGCTGTCAGCTATTTTGAATGGACTTTATTCATTCAGTTGCTTGTTTTCATGGACTTACTAGCCTTGTTGTATGAAACATATTCGACAATGCCAATCTAACTGCATTCAGTCGACCATAAACTAGCTATCTTAAGTTAATTAGAATGATTAATTATTATAGAATTATGCAAACGTATTTCATTGGCAATTCACACCCCTCAAAACATGTTTTGAAAGTAAAGTAAGTAGTGTCACCCCTTGAAAACACTACACATATGGCAGAAATCAAGTCAAGTGTTTTTGTCATGTGAGAATGCCTGGTGTCATTGGCTACGTTTTGGTTGGTGACCTTCTCCATGTGAGATTGTTTGAACTAATGAATGACCAACAAATGCTACCCCCCCTGTGTACCCCCACTCTCAGATGGAGAATTTCATCTTATATGAAGAGATTGGAACAGGAAGCCAGTCTGTGGTTTACAAGGGTCGGAGGAAAGGAAGCATCAACTTTGTTGCCATTATCTGCAGTGACAAGTCAAAAAGAGCCGAAGTTACAAATCACGTGAGTGATGTCGCCCTAACACATATTAACCCTAACACGTATTGTTTCTAATTATGCAGGCTGTTTTACATTCCATAGCCACTCTGTTTTACCAACACACTGAACTGAATGGTTTATTCACAGGTACGGCTAAGCCATGACATTAAACATGAAAACGTGGTCACCTTCCATGAGTGGTATGAAACCAGCAGCCATCTTTGGCTGGTGGTGGAGCTGTGCACAGGTGAGACCAGAACAGTGATCATTCTTGGTTCTGTGCACAATACTGTAATAAATGCCACTTTTTCTTGTTTCAGGAAGTCTTATACAAAACACTCTGCTTTCTCTAAGAAAAGTTTCAAGTTGAAGTTTCAGGTTTTATTGTTACACAAGTGTAAGAAAGTAAAATTCGTAGGCTTCGGTTCATGACATTACAGCACAAGACTATAAGGCAAAAATGTGAATATGGTAATAATTATAATGGTTTGTGTTGGTCACTTCTCCCTGTTTAAGGGGGTTCACTGCAGACGGTCATCACCCAGGATGAGTGTTTGTCAGAAGATGTTGTGAGAGACTTTGCAATTGATTTGGTCAAAGGCCTGAGATACATCCATGATGCTGGCATCGTGTTTTCAGACCTCACACCATCCAAGGTGCAGTATAGATGCTCTGACCTCAGGTCAAACTCAACGTCAAACTCAATCAATTATCTAACGGTCAAACAATACTCACTGTCAACACAGCAATGTAAGCTCATGTGTCATTGGAGGAATTCTGATGACGTGATCTACATTCATTCAGTGTCACAGTTGAGTGTTATGAGTTCACACTTGTGTTGAATTAGTGTCTTGTGTTATATATTTCAATTCAGACCTCCTAATGACTCCTTTTAGAGAAACAAAACATTTGTATTTTTGCATAAAATGGTTATATTAGGTGTGTCATAATTATCTTAGTATACAATCAATGCATTTGGTCCTTTGTATTTTGTGTTTTCCCCAAAGATCTTGTTGGATGGCCCCGGCACTTTGAAGTACTCTAGTTTCTGCCTCTCTAAAGCTGAAGGGGAGAACCTGGCAGAGTTCTTTGTTTTGATCACTTCAGAGGAGGCAGGTGGAGGGGAGGGCAAAGAAAACACATCTAGGAGAAATATAAAGAACAGGATTCAAGGTGACTCTTACCGTGCATCCTTTTATGAGGTGTTTACAGGAATGTCATCCAAGCACTATATTGGCGAATGTGTCTGGTTTTCTCTCAGGGTCTCCGATATACTGTGCACCAGAGGTGGTGAAGGGAGGAGACTCAAGTACCAGCAGTGATCTCTGGGCGCTGGGCTGTATATTCTATGAGATGTTTTCAGGTACTGTATGAATCCAAATCTCTTGATTCATTTACATTTAATGACAACATCAGTATCTAATGACAGATCTAATATGTTTTATGTATTTTTGTGTTTCATTTCTCAGGAAAGCCACCATTTATTTCAGAGACCTTCTCAGAGTTGGTAGAGCTGATTTTACATGAGGATCCTCCGTCTCCAAGGCAAAGGGGTAGGACAATAACTCCTGTTAGCTGTTACCTAACTTAATTATCATTGAATGGAGACTATTTCTGTTAGTCTTATGTTATGTTATACATCTTGATGTTATACATGCTCTTTGTTTTACAGGGGCTTCCTCGTGCAAGCCCACCCAAGAGTTTCAAAGTCTGCTTAACGGCCTGCTTCAGAAAGATCCTAAGAAGAGGTAAGCCCTTCCCACCAAAACCAACTTAAGCCAATAATATGTTTAATCAGATCGGGTGTGTGGTTCTTGATTTGTTTTCGTGTTCCACAGGATCAATTGGACCCAGTTACTGGCTCATCCGTTCTGGGGAGGAGCTTTCAGAGTGGAACACAACAGCGAGGAGGAGGAAGAGGATGTTTCAATCAGTTCTAGGTGATGTTTGTGTTTCAGATAGCCATCGGGTCTCAGTATGGCTTCCTTGCTAGATTTAACTCCCTACAGGGTGGCGCAACATTTCCAGCTATTGTGAACACAAAGCACTCTGTTGGGGTCTCTCATGTATGTACATGGGTGAGCTGGAACAGACACTATTTCAGTATTATGTTAATTTAGCCGTTGCACTGCTGCTGGTTGCACACACCCCTGGTCAATGTGAACACTCAATTACCCATTGCAATACTGCTGTTTACAAATACTACCTTTGCACATTGCATATACCTCCTTTGATATAGCCACTATTTATACATCTGTATATACCTTACTGTACATAGCTACCATAACTGTATATACTATAGCTCATAACTGTATATACCTCTAACTACCTATCACTCATGGTTTTATACCACTATTTGCATTTCTGGTTAGATGTCAAACTGTGTTTTCGATGTCTGGTACTCTGCAATGACAATATAGTTGAATCTAATCTAAGGATTCTAGCATTTTTACGTGTCATGTATCTGCCTCGCAAACTGTTCTCGAGACACTCTACCTTTATTTAGCCGTTGTTGGCTGTGGACAGATGGTACAGTACTTCCCTTGGTGCAGTATGCTTGCGTGGCTTGTTTTACCACAGTTCTTTGTCTGTCCATGTCAGCCTCGGAGCTGCTGAGAAGGCCTACCCCACCTCTCTGACAGCCAGACACTGTGGAATCGCATCTGGTCTTCCACCTGCCTCATCTTGACATAAGTGCTGAAGAAGGCACACTGCTTTGATGTTTAATAAATCACAGTGGTGTGTGTATAGAGTGGAGGGCCCGGGCCCTGCCCTGCACAGCACAGTCAGTGTTCTTGTGTGAGCTTTAAGTGGGGGGGGGGCGGGGGAGGCAAAGGCTTTCACCAATTCAAATAGCAAAATAGGATTACGATTATACATTTGAAGCAAACACTTCAGATGAGATGAATTAGGTTAGTAGTTGTTTTTTCTTCCTGTAATTGATAGTGTGGTAACTGATATCTGATATCTTTTGGCAGTGTGGAGAAGGTTGGCATCTGCTCCGCCAGCCTGTCGACAGCAGTAGGACCAGTGTCAGTGACCTCAGAGGGGTCAGCAGGGGCGTGTAGAGGGACACAGGGAGGGGCGGGGGCAGCTGGGGTCCAGGAGCCTGTCTGCATGCACCCCAACAAGTCATTCAGATTAGGTAACGCTCTCTGGGAGCACAGAAGCAGACAGACATGTGTTCTGGCACGTAATGTGGTACCTCCATGCTGTGTGTCTTTATGTCTGTGTCTGTGTGTGTGTCTGTGTATGTATGTATGTATGTCTGTCTGTGTGTGTGTGTGTGTGTGTGTGTGTGTGTGTATGTATGTATGTATGTATGTCTGTCTGTGTGTGTGTTTGTCTGTCTGTCTGTGTCTGTGTGTGTGTGTGTGTGTGTGTGTGTGTCTGGTTGTCTGTGTGTTTGTGTATGTCTGTGTGTGTCTGTGTGTGTCTGTGTGTGTGTGTGTGTGTGTGTGTGTATGTGTGCACTGTACATGTGGGGTAATGTGAAATGCTCATGACCTACAGTTTGATGGTTTACTGTAGAGGAGGGAATACTCATATTGCAATATGCAATCCACATTTCATTTGTTCTAGTAATCAAATACATTGATGTTTTGTATCATAACAAGTTAGATACAGTATGCAATAATGCTAAATGTTTGTGCAAAACAATCGAAAATACTTTAATTTAATTGAATAGCATTGACAGTCATTTTTAAATATACTATAGATCACATTCAAATATAACATACAATTGTTCGATGACAAAAACATGTCATACAGTATTATGGCATGTCAAGTCCCAGTGAGTGAAGGTGTGCACCAGCTTAGCTTCTGACTGCTAACATAGTGTTGTCTTACTTCTCCCAGACACAGAGCTCAGACCAAAGAGTGCTCTGGACAAAGATGCAAGGGAATCCATTTTTCTCTTGAGGTAGGTTCTCTATTCAGTAGAGTGAGTGAGTGAGTGAGTGAGTGAGTGAGTGAGAGATTTAAAAAAGTAATGTTTTCTGGAATGGCATATTCAAATTTTGTTTCAATTATTATCTTTTTAATCAATCAGTTCTTGTCCAACTCCAAGAATGAGTTGCACTGCAAGAGACACTCCAAGCAAGACACCAGTACCTCAGGTGAGTGGTCAGGGTTGAGTGACCCCCTTTCAAATGTTCTTACTATGTCATCTCAGAACCAAGAATCTCATCTCTCAAAGAGAGTCTGACAGAGTGAGACTACTGACTGTGTTCAAACATATATACTAAGTAAGGGGAGGGCCCAGAACAGTGTATTTAATTTGTTTCCAAAAGGTTATTCCCAGTCACTGTTGTCTTGTTAGTCTTTGGCGCTCTCTACAGGTGTAATAATGAATTGCCACATTTTTCATTGCTATTGAACTTGAATGGTACTGTTTGCCTAAGGCCATTGGATCTTATGGATGATACAATATTTTTTATTTAGCTGGCATAAGATGTTTGCAAATCCTGTGTGTGAATAATTGTAATCTTTGGATAGCACTAAATTTAATCTTGACCTCTTGTCATCTTGTCTCATCCATACCTACCAGAAGAGTCTTGTTGTCAATGCGATGAATGATATCAGTTACTGTATAAAAGACCTGATATACACTGAATCTGATCTGGCAGTGACTCCTATTATGGACAACCCAAAGGTAAGAGTTTTACATGGTGTGGATGTTGTGTTTTTGTTTTTTTTTACCATTACTACAACTACATCATCATATTATTATTATTATTTTATTATTATTGTGACTTTCATCAGATTTACAAAGCTTGTTAAAATAAATTAAAGGCTTTTTAGCCCATGCAATACATCAAAATAGTGAAATTACCACCACTCATCCGTAATCAGACTTAGCTGAAGACTATCAAATGGAATGAAAAGAAGCAGCATCCGCACACTGAAAACTGCAAAAATCAATGTTTTCTTCAGGAATACAGCAGAGACAAGTTAATGCAGCGGTATATAAGTTTCAAACGACATCACTTGATTAGCCAAATGCACAACACCTGTATCAAAGAATTCCACCTAGTGGCTAGACATCAAGGGAATTGTTGTCCTAGGTTTAGTGGACTACAAAAGCCACATACCCAACTGAGACAAGTAAACACCAAAATATATCAAATATTTACAATATACATAACAGAACAAAAAACTATAGAGAAATGCTACAACATCAGGCAGTAGCCATCATATAGCATAGAACATAATAGGGTCTATGGCAGTGGTTCTCAAACCTCTCCTCGGGGACCACCAGCCGTTCCACATATTTGATCTGTTCCACCACCAGCACACCTGATTCAACTAATCAAGTGCAAAGCAATTATGGTTTGTACTTGATTAGTTGAATCAGGTGTGCTGGTGGTGGAACAGATCAAATATGTTGAACGGCTGGTGGTCCCCGAGGAGAGGTTTGAGAACCACTGGTCTATGGTACTTTATTCATAGCACAACACTCATGTCTAAATCCTCATTTAAACCTAGGGGTTGTAGACTTTCTAGAGTGTGGATCCCAAAAATCTCTCTCTGGCATAACCTCCTGTCAACATCAGCCCCTCTCTGAAGGGTAATCTGCTCTATGCCCTGGAACCTAAGGGAGGAAATGGGGTGGGAGTGGTTATTAAAATGACAGGCTATGGGGTAGTTCACATCTTTGTTCACATCGTCTTATTGAACTTGTGTTCACTGATTCTTTGTTTGAGGGGACGGATGGTTTTACCAATATAGATTTTATCACATGGGCACCTTACTGGAATTTCCCCCCCCATTCTAGGATGTCTAAAATCATGGGTTTTACAAGTATTGTGGCACTGGGCACAGTTGCTACAAGGGTAACAGGGTTTCCCTGTTTAAGGGGAGCCAGAAGGGTCTGTTTAGGATGAAAATTTATGTTTTTCTTTTTTTGACACCTTTTCTCGATAGGGCAGATCTAGGTTTAGATAGAGCAATATCATAAGCCTCATCTACACATTGAGTAGAATAACCCCACGTTTTCATCAGAATGACAAAGGCGACTCTGTCTGTAAAATTGACTTAGGTAAGCCATATTTTAGAGCTCCACGGTGGGCACTGCTAGCTAGAAGAAAAGTATTACGGCCCGTTTCTTTCTTGTCCAGTGTGGTAATGCGGCTCCCATTATTTAACTCAATCCACATAAAAGACACTTGTTGCAGGTCATACTCAAGAGAGAATTTTAAATCAGGGTAAACACCTTTAAGGAATGACACAAATTCCAACAGTTCCTACATTTTCCCCTGAAAAAGGCAAAACACATCATCCTGTTATCTGTACCATTGATCTGTACCATGATTTCTTTACAAAAAGGATTGTTGTCAAGGTTGAAGACAAAGTTGTGCTCAAAGAAACCCATATAGAGATTGGCGTAATCTGGAGCAAACGTAGAACCCATAGATGTGCCCTTTAATTGTAAATAGAAATCCCCTATAAATAAGAAGTAATTGAGCTTAAGGACTAGAGAGGCTAATTCACAGATGAATGGGAGAGAGTTCAGTGCGATCTTGGAGGTAAAAGCCTAGAGCATCTACTCCTCGTTCATGGGATATTTGTTTGTATAAAGGCTTTCTACATCTAAGGTAACCACAATGATATCTCCAGGTAGATCTTTAATTTCAGAAATGTTATTAATGACATCAGTGGAGACCTTGATATATGATGGAAGAACATATGGCTTCATGAAATGATCAACAAAATTAGACAAGGGTTCCAAAGAGAGTAATTACTGGCTACAGTGCCTTTGGGTTCTACAATACTTTTATGGTTCTTAGGTAACATGTAGAACACAGGAGTCACAGGATGTTCACAGTTTAGAAAGTCATGTTCATCTTTAGATATCCAGTTCAAATCCAATGCCCTGTCTGTGACATCTGAAATCTTCCATTGGAAATCGGAAGTAGGCTTAACCTTCCTGTAAAACTTTACACAATCATTAAGCTGACGGTAGGCCTCTTTTTTATAGTCAGCCATGTTCTGCAAAACAATCACCCCCCCCCCCTTAGCAGCAGGTTTAATAATGATGTCTTTGTCTCTGGAGAGTTCTTGTATGGCCAATTTTTCGTTAGGGTTCATGTTCGAATGAGAGAAATTCATTTTGTGTTTATCCAGGATTTATTTTTCAACCACTGTGCAGAAGGTTTGGATGGAGGGATTTGTACAAACGGGACTGTAATTTGCTCCTATTTCTAAACACAGTTTGTTAGACCCTTGTGTAACAGAATTACCATACTTCAGTTTAATCTTTCTAAAAAAACGGAATATGTCTGTCTTGATTTCAAAAGACTCAACAACTAGGGCATATAGGGACAAGGCAGAGATTTGCTGTGTAGTAAGTACCTTGTTTGAGAGGTTGATCACTGGGTTTTCGCCCACTGGCGGGTGGAGGTTCTGTTTCTACTGTCTTCTTTTCACGCCTCGTCTTCCCCTCGTGCTTTAGCTGTTGTCTCCCCATCGGATGTCGGTAGCCCCAGGAGGAGTCGGATTCACTGGGGAGTTCATGTCGGCTGTGGTGGTGTCAGTGTGTTGAGTGGTCTGGCGTCTCCTAAAAGGAGGCTGGGTATCCTCGTCATATAGGGAATTGTAGACTGGTAATTTGCAGCCACCCCTCTTGTATTCTCTGATTTTGGTGGTGATCAAACCCTCGTCAAAGGTTTTTAAGGTAATCCAAATACTTTGAAGCCCAAAGTACCTCACTTTACGAGATAAAATAGGGCAGTGAATAATGTATTTTGAACATGTTTTGTTGACCAATGTCGGATGGCTGAAATGAACAGATGTGTTCTTGTGTAGTGTACAATGCAGCAATTTGGGGGTATTCTTTCCGGTAACATGTATATATTTTTTTTGTCAGATTCTGAAGAGTGCTCCAGTACGATATGACTCAAAGACTCTGTGTGTCCCAGTACACTCAGGTAATACTCTTTCGTTTGTACCGAATTTAAAGGGACAGGTGTGTAGCAGGTGTTAAAACCACACACACACACACACACACACACACACACACACACGCACACATGCATGCACACACACATGCATGCACATACACACACATACATACACACACACACACACACGCACACACGCATGCACACACACACACACACACACACACACAAAGACAGCTGAGAGTGTGTGTCTGTTGAGCCCTTCTGATCCCCCCCCTATAGTGGAGAAGCTGGCCTCTCTGAGCGCAGAGCCCTGGAGGGGGTTTGTGCAGCAGCTGTGCTCCTCTCTGGACGCCCCGGCTGATAAGCCCACGGCAGCGCCCCGCTCCAAACTCAACCTCCTGTGCTATCTGTGTACCGTCGCTGCCCACAAGGACACCGCCACCAGGCTCATCAACTCCCAGCTGGTAAGAGTCAGCGTCTGACCACATGCCCGACATGCCTGCCATTCCCCAAGGGTCGGTGGCGGCCTGTGTTCTACCCTAGTCGGGGCCCCCCCCGGCTAATTTGAGTGTCCACCAGCACTTCTGCTCTCAGAGGAAAGAAACGGTTAGAGTTTGTAACAAACTCTCGGTCTTGCCGAGGGGAAATGTTCTCCACTTGTTGGAAATGCACTACGGACCTTCAAAGGGCTACTATGTCGGTCACGCGGGCAGAGCTCAGCTTACTCCGTGACAAAGGATTGTTGATCTGTGGGAAGCTGAATAGTAGGCGTCTAGGTGGGTTCAGGAAGTCGCAGCCACATTTCCATAATATAAAAAGAGGAACTTCCTTTTCCTGGACTTTTATCAGAAACTACTCCCTACTAGAGTTCCGCTGTAACGTTATACAATGACCCTAGTTATGTGAACACAAAGCCCATATACAGTACCATCAATTCCTCCTCTCAATGACACGGTATCATGTGTAACATGGGGGATATCCATCTGGTCACATTTAACCAGCAGGCCTGATGATGATGAAAATCAGTCTGGCAGAGAATTTGTATATTCAACCACTAGATGGCATTCCCGCTGCATCACGCTACAGATTATTAAACCAACAATTACATCACCATAATGATTACACCCTATGGCGTACTTTTGAGTACTTTTTTTTCCTTTCGTTTATTTTTTTTAATTTTTTTATCAATGTATCGTTTATTATTTTATTTTTTTTACAAAATGGGAACATTTCTTGTCACAATAATGACTTGACATGACTATAGTGTGCTCCGATATTGATTGAACTACTGAAGGACAACAGGACCAGCATACCTGCCGTTACATACAGTACACAGGACGTTGGTAGCTAAGTGTTTACCAGTGACCTTCTGTTCTCTCCCTTTGTGCCAGTTCCCGGTGTTGACCCAGCAGCTGCGACTGGCTCCTAATTGGGATGTGTGAGTTCCAGCAGGTTCCATTTGTCCGACCCCATCCTCTCAGCATTCTACCACCGCATGGATGGAATGTCCAGCATGTCTCTGTACAGCCCTGGCCCCAACAGTCATGTGCTGTCTGCCTCTGCCTAGCCTCAACTGTGCTGCTGACTGTCCATGAGCCACTGCTTTCAGTCAGGCACCCATTATCACACAGAGTATAGGATTTTTAAAAGGTTTTAAGGTTTGATTGTTCGACGACAAGTTTTGATATACATTATTGAAATTCCCCTGCATGCTTTGTATTTGCCCCGAATATCCGAAACATCAGTATTGTGTCTGGGTCTGTGTCTGTGTGTTCAAGAGCTCTGTCCTGTGTGTCTATTTTAGGAAGACTAAGGTGATGAGGGTGCTGGGGCTGCTAGCTTCCCACTGCACTGAGCTCACAGAGGAGACCCCGATTACTGAGGTCAGTGGAACGGACACAGACAGGATCCTGCAGCGCTCTGCCTCGCAGCTCCTTTCTAAGGCTCCGGTGTTCGTCCGTCGTGGAGCGAACATCTCTAATATTACTGTGTTTCTGAGAGAAGCGTCAGTTTCGGTAGATAATAAGCTACAAGGTTATTACAAACCTTCATGTGAGAAAACAACAACAGTTAGGTAACAGACTGCTGCTGCCTGTAAAACATGGTTATTCGTTTCTTTATGCCGCGTCAATATTCTTAACACCCCCCACCCCGCCCCCCCACAACAGCACGAAACAAAATCTCCAAAATGTAAATCACCTAAATCTGTTACCAATCGCAGCAGAGGCGTAGAGGTCTGTAGGAAATGCGCCATTATTACCAGCAGACGAGAGAAGAACAGTGTGATGAAGTACCAGCAGATGCCAGTGTGACCCAGCAGTAGCGTTCTCATCAGTTACACCAACCTGCCTGAGCACGCTTATGGAGGTGATAACAGACCATCAAAGAGACGCACAAAGGCGTTGCGGTTAATCATTTCAAAACCAGGATTCTATTTCATGTGAAATCGGGCACCTTTGATCCGTGGCACACATGGGCCTGTTGTGATTTCCTGTGTGGTTTTTCTTTCTGCCAAAAAAACCAACAACAACAACCTAAAAACCTTCCAGAGGGGAGAGAGAGAGAGCCATGAACGATACAAAATGGCCGACGGTGGCATACCCAGAGAGTGTGTGTATGGCGCAGCGACTTTTTTTATTTTTTCACTTCTTCTTCTTTTGGACAAATGGCGGAGGATTTTGCACCCTGCCCCCCCCCCACTCCCCACCCCCATCCCTTTGGGCACAGCTAGCTCATATTCATAGGGTGACAGATCCCAGAGCCTTTTTTTTTTGTGTGCTCTCCACAGGGAGTCCTGTGTTTGACGGTCAGCCGCAGTCATGGCGATTTCTGTGTCAGGGTTGGGCTTTTGTTCACACAGTGAGAAGTGCGCCACCTCCATCTGCCCGCCACACTGGCTCTCAGTGGTCGGCCGTGCCAGAGTTGGAGTTCCACTGTGAGAGGGGTCTCTCTCTCCTGGTCCCGGGCTTTTGTTGTCTGTCGCCTCAGCCGCGTTCTCACAGCGCCGAGTTAGAATGACAACAACGTCTGTTGTCAGCGTCGAATCGGATCCTTCTGCGAGCTACGCTGGCTTACGGAGCCGTGTATCCATCTCGCTTGACGATATCATCATTATTACCTCAAATTGCTGACAGCCCCATAACGCGCAACGCTGATATGAATACAAGGTGCTATTTTTTCCACACAGGGGCTTAAGGCAGGAAGAGTGGGATGTGTATTCTCCTGTCTCTATGCTCTCCGACATCTTTCTCATTAAGTTCTATCCCTCCCTGGCAGAAGGCTGTACTTCCCTCTGCCTCCAACCCACATCCAGACATTTCTGTCTCATGGCAGCATGTCAGTACTGAATACTGGCTCTGCCGTTTTCACCCAGCGTCCCCCCCCCCCCCCGAAACTGGCCTACAGTACTGTGCTGCCTCCGCAGACTGCTCCTCTCTCTCTTATTGTGTTTAATCATAGCAGTGGAATTAGCTGTTCCACTTCCTGAAGGAGCTGGGAGGCTAGTCTTCAGTGCTGGAAAGGGAACAGGGAGAACGCTGTGTCTTTTGAGCACTGCTGTTGATTCTATTCAATTTCTGTTTTGGTTTTTTTCTTCTCTTCAGGCATACAGTAATTGTGTTTTTTTCTTTAGGTTTTTAGGTTCCATGGTTCTTAAATATAGCTTGTCGATCATCCTTACTGTCTAATCTCCCAAAATATTTTAGTTAGTAAATATAATACAGTAGTATCGGATTCACTAACAACACCGTTAATAATGAGTTTACGTCTATCGTTTTCTTACCAAAGCAATCAAGTCACAGTCGTGTGTCCCTGTGATAACCGCAGGCGGAGACATTGATAATCTATGGCGCTGAGCGGAGGCTGATAAGTCATGAAGGGCCAGGGGTCAGGTGTGTCGGCGCCCCCCTCAGCCCCACATCAGACACCTGTCCTCTCCTGGACAGCAGCGAGGCATCGATCCCCCACCCCCCAGCCTCCCGGGTCACCTCCTGTATATGTCTGTTTGGAGCTCCCTCCCTCCCTCCCTCCATAACACACCTGCCAGTCCTGGACCTGGACGGACCGCCACACTGATACAACCACATAACCCGTACTCCTCCTACCTACAGAATTGCCCGGAATAAATCAAGTGTTTCACTCACTCACTATACATGAGTTCGCCGAGCGGTGGTACGTTAAAAACGAAATTCTAAACAGGCTTGATTGTATGTGCTATGCCGCTAAAGCAGTAGCCTTGTGGTTTGTCAAGTGTCAATTCAATCCAGTTCTATTTCAAATACTTGATTTATTCCGGGCAATTCTGCAGGTAGGAGTTACGGGCACATAGAAACAACATAACACACAAGTTTACACAGGGACGAACACAACAACAGCACCTCTATTATCAGACGTAGAAAAATATGATAAACGTCTAGTCGAAGGTAAGAAAAACAAAAAAAGATGATCCTAAAATAAATATGAACTGTGTTCACTGTGTTCTCTTCCTCTATCGAGACGTTATCGTTGACCAATGACACTTGACAATGTGGACATTACGCATAGGCCCGTATCTTAAGACGACACAGATTTCTCAAATACGACCCTCGAAACCATAACACTGTGAAATCATTCTAAAAATAATATCGCAAATAATCTAGTCTTTGGTTAATTGCTGAGCAGGCCTTGTAGTAGCTCACTCTCTGCCCCCCCCCCCCCCCCCCCCCAGTATGAGTCTGTCCTCAGTTGAGGTGAGATGGGTAAGAAACCCTGGGCGTGTGCTAGTGTGACTTCATGCTGCCTTGAACACTCGGTCTCGCCCCCTCTCCAAGCCTTGTGGGGGCTGCTTAATTTCGCGTGGCCTTCAACAACCCTACAGCCTCAGTAGTGTAAAGCTCTGCCTTTTGGGGGGGAGTGGGGGGGGGTGGCATTGGGGCTGGTGTAGGAGGGGGATAATTATGTTTTTTTGGGGGGGGGAATAGCCGTGTGGTATGGCTCCAACTTAGTGTGTTTGTTTTCTTGAACAGCGAATCGTCACTCGGTTGCAGAATGTCTCCCTGCCAAAGCTCGTCTGCGCATCAAACGCGCGCCGCAAACATCTGTTCCCCTTGCAAAGTCATCATTTATGTTATTTTACCGGGCAGAGCCAGCCTCGCAGTGAGCACTGCCTATTTGCATAGCACCCTGCTGGGAGAGCTGCCGCAGTGAGGCCGTCACATCCTGCCGACATCTGAGGAGGAGGAGACAAGGAAAAAAAAAATGCTAATTCCAGGAATGAGGCAGTTAGGGGGTGTGCTTGTATTCATATAAACGTAAATGTGTGTGTATGTATGCGTGTGTGTGTGTTTTCAGGGAGGGAGGGTTATTATGTGAATCCCTTCAAGAGCCATCATGACAAGTTTGTGTATGGAGTCTCTCGTGAGCTCTCTCTCTCCCCATCTCCCCCCCCCCCCCGCCCAGTCTCCCCAATCGAATCCATGCTAGCTAGCTCCACACCCCCGCCCCCCCTTCTCTCACTGCTTGTGGAGTTGTTGGCTGCGTCATGGGGTGCAGTGATGATGAATGTCAGTCTGTCAGGTCTTACAGGCCTGTCTTCATTATCCACTGATGGTCACCCCTCGTTCCTACAGCAGAGCACAAGCATATGCCTGTCCCTCAGCATGGGTAATGACATTCCACTTGCACACTAGAGCGAGATGTCTTTCTCCACTGAGAATGTGTGACAGCTACCAGTATCGTCTATGCTATTCTATTTGATACAGCTGCTAGGCCTCAGCTCACAACATAGTGTTTACACTAATTATCTCATCAGAGGAATAAATAAACCTTTTCCCATAGGACGATTATTTATAGTACACTTTAGCTTTATCAACATAAAGCTTGATAACAGGGGGGGGGGAAGCTGTTTCAGCTGTTTCAGCTGAGAGTTTGATTATTTGGCTTTTCTTCAGGCGGTTGCCATGTTCACAGAGCTCATAAGGGATAACTTCAGGAACAGCAAGCTGAAACAATGCCTGCTGCCACCACTGGGGGAGCTGCTGTACCTTATCGCCTGTCAGGTGAGAAACATGGTTGCTGATATGCTGAAAAACAGCACCTTTTCAACTGTAAACTACTTAATGAAATAATTATAATTGCTGTTAATTGTTCTGTGAATTGGACTCCTCACTCCTCTGTTGAAATGCAAGCAGTTGATATTCAGGTGATAATATTTCATGATTTCTCTTTGTTTTCACATTACATGGGCTATATGAAACCTCTTTACAGCATGGGCCAGTGTTTATTTCATGTAAGGTACCCAATGTTGAATACAGCAGGACATACAGGTTTAGGTGTTACAGGTTGAATGCTTTTGCGTAGCTCTTGAAATATGTCATTTCCTGAAGAAAAGAAAGGCTTTTTAGCTTTCTATATTTTTATGGAAATAATGGAATAATTATGTTATTACTATGACTCCTTCCTTGGAAGGTGCTGTCGTGAGGTCTGTGATCGTATCTTTTGTGTCAGTAGAATCGTTATCCGTCCCTGAACTCCTTGGTGTGTCAGGGTCGTTCAGTGTGGCACACACACAATGTGCATCGGCTTTGTTGTCTCAACAGCCACGAGGGAGGGGATTACAAAGTGCCCTTTATTCATCATTGTTTTATTTTAATTAGTTCACTAACACATTATTACTGTTTTAGATTCATCTTAACTCGTCTCCCCAGCTGAATTGGCTGTTACACTCACAATTTGTTGCGATGTATTTGGTATTAGAAGCGTACTCTCAATGGCCAGTGATTATTGATAGCGCAGTCTATTCTGGTTCCAGAATATTTAGTGAGGGACGGGTTGGCCTTGTTCTGAGGGAGAGGAGAGGGCTAACATGTCTCAGGCCTGCGGGAGGTTAAGAGTATAGCACGCCATCTCAGGCAGAACTTTATCCTTGACAGCATACAGTCCAAATAGAAAGTAAACAGCAATGGAAAATCATGGATCCATACTTCTTCTTCGTCTTCTATGTTATGTTTACTTGTAGAATCGATCAACCCATATATATATATATATATATATATATATATATATATATATATATATATTATATACAGTAATTTGAGAATCTTTCAAGGCCCTTTCTGATGATTACTGAATAGACATTATCAAAATAAATATATGTATTATATATAAGTATGAGGATTGCTTGTGGGCACTGCGGCACAGAGAAAAAAAAGAAAGAAAGCCAAAGCTAAATAAATAAACAGAGGAGGCAAGGAGCACGCCTTAATGAGAACATCCATGGTATTCACTGTTCTGCATCGTTTTTCAAAAAGCATCATCAACCCAACACACTCCATTTGTGCTGTAAATATGTTTTGGAAGCCAACAGTCTTTTTTCCCCACCACTAATTCCCCTATCCCCAGTTCACAACCACATTCATCCCTTTCCCCGCACGGCCGCCAAAGGGATCGCAAGTTTCAACTTTGGCAGTTGCATTTGTGTACGTTGGCTTATTTTTTTAGCCTAATTATGATCGCTGCTGCTTTGTTTTGCCCTAATTGTTCCCCTCACAGCCCTACATAGTTCCCCCTCCTCTCACAGCCCTACAGAGTTCCTCCTCCTCTCACAGCCCTACAGAGTTCCTCCTCCTCTCACAGCCCTACAGAGTTCCTCCTCCTCTCACAGCCCTACAGAGTTCCCACTCCCCTCACAGCCCTACAGAGTTCCCCCTCCCCTCACAGCCCTACAGAGTTCCCCCTCCTCTCACAGCCCTACAGAGTTCCTCCTCCTCTCACAGCCCTACAGAGTTCCTCCTCCCCTCACAGCCCTACAGAGTTCATACTCCTCTCACAGCCCTACAGAGTTCCTCCTCCCCTCACAGCCCTACAGAGTTCATACTCCTCTCACAGCCCTACAGAGTTCCCCCTCCTCTCACATCCTACACAGGTCCTCCTCTTCCTCCTCTCACATCCCTACACAGGTCCTCCTCCTCCTCTCACATCCCTACACAGGTCCTCCTCTTCCTCCTCTCACATCCCTACACAGGTCCTCCTCCTCCTCCTCTCACATCCCTACACAGGTCCTCCTCCTCCTCCTCTCACAGCCCTACACAGGTCCTCCTCCTCTCACAGCCCTACAGAGTTCCTCCTCCTCTCACAGCCCTACACAGGTCCTCCTCCTCTCACAGCCCTACACAGGTCCTCCTCCTCCTCCTCCTCCTCCTCCACTCACAGCTCTTCCCTTTCGCCTCTGTCTTCCCTCTTCCCCGCAGGAGGAGAAGAAAGAGCACCCAGGAGGATTGTGGGTCGTTCCTGCTGCCGCCTACACGGTGTTAATGAGGTGCCTTCGGGAAGGGGTAAGGCTTGTGCGGCTGCCGCGGCGCGGGGGGGTGGGGGGGGGAGATCGGTGCAGTAATGATCCTTCTGCAGGGCCTACAGGCATTGTTTGCCAACCGCAAGTCAAGGGCACGCAGCAGACTCAGCCGTCAGCCCCTTGTCATGCACCTGCATCAAAAAAGCGTCAGAGATGAGGAGAGAGGTCCTCGTCTTGACCTCGGCAGCAATTAAGGCCCGGTAGAGACACAACCAGGTACAGTACAGTACCGTCAGCCCAGTCGGACAGAGTGGAGGTGTTTCGTTCAACGAGTGCTACTTCTCTTCTTTGTTTAGTTTTTTTTATTAGTTTTTTTTATTATTCTGCTTAATTACAAATCTGAGTTTGTTTCAGAAGAGTGAGTACAATAGTGCAGCTTGTAGACGTAGAGCACGTGTGTGAGTTAATTGATTACGGGAGTTGGTATGGGGCAGATGTAGTCTTACAACTTTACAGGTTTTTTGGGGTCATAGTTTAATTCCCCCCCAGATATCTAATGCATATAAAAGAGTAAGCTCTAAGTAAAGAGCCTTTGGCCCCTAGTTTAGCACTGTCGCTATCGCTTTCTCTGTGTTTCCTGTCAGACTTTCTTTCGGTAAAATCTGTAAAGCGTCCTTGGGTGTGTGAAAGGCGCTATAGACGCCAAGATATTATTATTATTTTTTATTATTAATAAACTCTGTGGGGTGGTGGTTGGAAGTTTCACACCTGAACCTCACCATATCAGAGGCAGTTTATTTCCAGGCTCCGACAATGTTGACTGCCATTGTATTAAAGTGTTGTGTACGAGTCTGCCATATCGACCATGGCACGGGGGTGAGGGGGGGGGGTTAGTTAACGAAATGATTTGGTCCTTTACAAACTCCGCTGGGTTATAATGAGAATGCATTCGCGCAGGGAAGTAAAGTGGCATTAGGAGTGCAGTCACAGAGTGAAGTCTTCGCCAGCTTGACTAACTAACAAGTTCCCCAGCTCTGGGAGTGTGCTGGCTGGGAAGCATGTGTCTATTCTGGGACACGTACAGTATGGTACAGAGCACATAAACAGCGGCAGCTCCCAGCTCTAATAAGGCCAGTAATCAGGGGAAGGGGACTTACTCCTACTGTCATTAAAGTGGCTGTGGCAGCTTGTCTTATTTATTTGTATTGAGTGAGGAGTGCAGTGACTGACACCTGCCTCTCCTCTGGGGAGAAGCCTCCCCCCCAGCACAAACCACAGATTGAAGCCAGAACTTGTTTCAATAGGACGGAATCCTACAAGTTCTGATTGGATCCTGCGGCGAGCTGCATGATTCAGCTGCCTCTCGATGTAAACAACGACATATGGCAATTATAATAGAGAGCATTGCCTCTATATGTTTGTTTACGCTGCATTTAATGTATGGAGCTTCGATTTCCCCACACTTAATTTGCAGCATTGCACTAATTGTGCGGCGCGTCTCACTGCTCGGTTTAACACTTCCAAATTAGATTGGGATGCGAAAATGCTAACGCTTCACACGCGGAGTATGAGAACCAAGGAGGTTTTTTTATTTAGATTTTTGCACTTTCATGACTTTCAACAGCCGATTCCGAGGAGCCCAAACTTTTGAGTAAGATGTCAGGGCCCTTGCATGTTTTTCCTGTTAAGGCCAAATCCACACACTGTAATCCTGCTGTTAAGCAACATCAGCGAACGTTCCAGGGAGGGAGAGAGGGAGAGTGGAGGTCTGTGAGAGAGAACATTGTAGATAGAGACAGAGAGAGAGAGAGAGAGAGAGAGAGGCGGGGGGGGTTAGAGTAAAGGAGGAGGAGGAGGAGGAGGAGGAGGAGGAGAAGGCAGAGAGCGAAAGAGAGGTTTCCAGGCCAGACTTGAGCTGCAGGAAATATTTATGAGCGTAGAAGAAGATGTTCCTGGTGCCAGTGATGAAAGGTCTGTTTGGGAACAGAGACGGTGTCGTGGATCTCGACGAGGAAGAGGAGCTCAAGGGGCCCCACCCCTCCTGCACCCTCCTACCTCCCGGGCTCCGTGCTCCTCTCCCATTAAACATTTATCAGTCAGCTCACAGGAACGCTCCTCCCAATCAGTCTCTGTCTAATCCCCCGTCTGTAGAGCAGTGACCTCTGGAACACTCATATTAATAACCACAGATTGTACAGCACATCCACATCCAGGCTCTGCTGCGCCGTGCGCTGCACTGTACACACGCAGCTGCAGGGGCTTCTACATGCGGTACTGCTGCACTTTTGACACGCAAATGTAATCACCACGAGGGGCCGACGCCTGTCACTGTGAATGGGAAATACTCTGCTACAAAGTTGTTTGTGTGTGTGTGTGTGTGTGTTTGTGTGTGTGTGTGTGTGTGTGTGTGTGTGTGTCTTGTGTGTGTGTGTGTGTGTGTGTGTGTGTGTGTGTGTGTGTGTGTGTGTCTCTCTTCAGGGTTAGGGACCAGGTCCATACTGCAGATCAATAGTCTTTTGTGTGAGCTGCTGCTGGAGCCATTTCAGCAGCAGACATTGTTGGCCAGTGAAACGGAATGGTGTTACAGAGGAAAATGACCTGACTGTGTTTACAGTACATTCTAGCTCTATAACGAGTGTATCTATTGGACGTAGCGCAGGATTTATACAATATCTTAAAGTATGGCATAGTAGCACTCAATTGTAATGCTGCTTTCTGTCTGTCTGTCTTTCTGTCTGCACTTTGGAAGCTCCTGTCCACACAGCGATATATGGGTTTGGGTTTTGCTGTAAGACTAAAACAACAGTAGGCTGCATGCTAGCTCGTGTAGCAGCTCAGATGAATGGATTGATTAAGGCTACGCTAGCCGTCTTTGACATTGGCTTGTGATCTTCTAAATACAGGCATTTCGCTAAGTTAAAGCCCGTCTGGTTTGTTCTTGTTTTGTTTTGATATCCCTCTTCTTATTCATTAAATACGCCATTTAAATTGAGATGATTGTGTTCTAAAAAAAGGAGAGATGAAAACCAGCAGGGTAATGAAAGGATTGGCTCGCAGTCATGATTTACATAGAGCTTTCTTCTGGTCCAGGTGCTGAGTTGCTTCAAACGGGAAATAATTACAGTCAGGCACTTGTTGCGGGCGGTGAACCCACAAGAGAGTCTTGAGGGCTCCTCTCTGTCTCCCAGCGCTAACTCTCTGGGAGAACACACGTTGGAACTAGCGAACACACTAATCTTAGTAAAGACTTCCACTCTGCTTTCTCCTCAGACAGTACTGTTGTTTCTGACCCTCATGTATGTGTATAATAATAGCATCACCGCATATGAATAAGCATTCACTCCTTTTCATGTTTGAATGAGTGCTAAAGTCCTTTCCAGTTTGAACGTATTTCCTAATTAATCCAAGGGAATCTGTAATGGAATAATGTCTGTAGATGTATTGATGTAAGAAATGTGTTGAACTGTAAGAGACGAACGCCATGCGTTAAAAAGCAATGGAAATGACCTAGGCCTAAGAAAAGTAGCTCTTAAAATAATCTGGGAACCTAGAATCCCGTGGCGAGACTTTGTGAGACTACGCTTGTACTGTGGTACACAAGTTCTTGGATGAGGCTGGTTACTTTTCATCCTACTATATGGAAATGTTTCCCTGTGTGGATGTTATTATTAATATGTATTTCCAATGGAATGGTGATTGCGCTCCCCAGTGTGTTAATTAGACAGGTGTCCCTAATGTCCTGTTGAATGTGTTGTGTGTGTGTTGTGTGTGGTGTGTGTGTTGTGTGTGGTGTTGGAATGAGTCATCCTGCTGTTCTCAGGGTGTTTGCTAAATCTATTATGACCCCTTCCAATAAGTGTGTTATTCCTCATACCCCTTCATCCTTTTAGGCGATATGAACTTGTTTGGGTTTTTTTTTGACAGATGGGGATTTGTACCGATGCATTGTTTGACTCCCAAGGTTTTTTTGTGTGTGTGTGTTTTGTTTTGGTTAAAATGTGCTCAGAGTTCCAGCACACACACCTTCTACACAGTTGCCTCCAGCGGGGCAGACCTCTGAGAAAAGGGGGCATGTGCAGAGTATCGTACATTGTAAGAGACTTGTTGTACAGGCATGTTTAAAATGCCTCGTCTTTTCTTTCGGCTGTGATTTTTCCAGATTGTTGGTGAGGAAAACCTTGAGGCTGCTGTGTGGAATTTGACTTTAGTTTGACTTGTTATTTATTTATTTATTTTCTTACTGGTAAGGGCTTTCTGACTGGAATTCTTCCCTCCTCCAAAATGTTCACTGTTCCTCACTCGCCCTCCAGCAGCTTGTCAATCACTGTTGTGTCCTCCTACTCAGCGGCTGAACTACATCACCATCCAGGGCCCTCTCTCGGAGGTGCTAGTCAAAAAAGCTGGGCCTCCAAGATAGCAGGGCAGAATTGAGCTGCCGGTTTTTGGCCGTAACTGTACATATTTAAGTGCATGTGTTGGGAGAGATGTGCAGTTGGTTGACACTTCTATTACACTGTCTGCTGTGGGTAATGAGAACAGCCGCGAGACAGACCACCTTAAATAGATCATGTGCTCAGTGTGTAGTAGTAGAATTTAGAACTAGGCCTCCTACCAGATTTGAACGAGGGAGAGTTTGGTTCATTAGGTTGTGTTAGTGACCCACATTTTCTCAAGTTGCTTTGTCGTAGCAAAGGCTGTTTTTTTTACAAAAAGCCACCCCCCCCTTAAAATCTACAGCCCCTGTAAAGGCTAGTCAATGTATAATAGATTGATGATGTAACCCAACGAAACCAGGGTAACAAGGTGACACCCCCCCACCCCCCCACCCTTTTTTTTGTTCACCCTTTCACAATGGATGCATTGAAAAACTATGTCAATGTTTTGAATATTTTCATTATTGTGTCTCATCACTCAGATTTTCACTCGAGTTTCTCAGAGCAAACAATTCCTCATTCATAACCACTGTGGACAATGAACCACTTCACACATTTATTGCCATGATTTCTGCAAATCAAATTGTTAGTGTTTTTCTTCTATTTGGATTGTCCATTGTGCAGTAATTGATGTGTGTGTGTTTGTGTGTGTGTCTGTGTCTGTGTCTGTGTCTGTGTGTGTGTCTGTGTGTCTGTGTCTGTCTGTGTGTGTCTGTGTGTGTGTGTGTGTGTGTGTGTGTGTCTGTGTCTGTCTGTCTGTGTCTGTCTGTGTGTGGGTGGGTGTGTGTGTCTGTGTCTGTCTGTGTGTGTCTGTGTGTGTCTGTCTGTGTCTGTCTGTGTGTGTCTGTGTGTGTGTGTGTGTGTGTGTCTGTGTGTGTCTGTGTGTCTGTGTCTGTGTCTGTGTGTGTGTGTGTGTGTGTCTATGTGTGTCTGTCTCTGTGTGTGTGTCTGTGTATGTCTGTGTGTGGGTGTGTGTCTGTGTATGTCTCTGTGTGTGTGTGTGTATGTCTGTGTGTGTGTGTGTGTGTGTCCAGGAGGAGCTGGTGGTGAACCACATGGCAGCGAAGATCGTGGAGAACGTGTGCACCACTGTGTCCCACTGCGCCCAGGGCTTCATCACCGTGGAGACGGGACCCCTGCTCTGGTACCTCTTCACCCACTCCACCGTGGACTCCCTCCGGGTCAGCGCCATCTCTGTAAGGGTCAACACCACCACACCACACCACCACCAGCGCCTTACTGAGCTCACTAAAACACTGTGGTTCCCTGGGGACTAATGTCCTTTGACCTTAGACAGACAGGTACTTGACTGACCCCCGTCCCTGTCCCCGTCCCCCCTCTCTCTCTCTCCCTCCCCGGCCACGCTCAGGCCCTGTGCAGGATCACCCGCCACTCCCCCAGCGTGTTCCACAGCGTCCTGGACACGGTGGGCCTGCCGGCCGTGTTGGACAGCCTGGTGTCGGGGATCAGTCGGGTGCAGCAGCACATGCTCACCATGTTCACCGCCACGCTGGCCTCGGGGGTGCACCTCCACAGGCTGGTCCAGGAGAGGGTAGGTACCCTGGGGGCGGGGGGGGGGGGGGGTCCAGGAGAGGGTAGGTACCCTGGGGGGGGGGGGGGGGGTCCAGGAGAGGGCAGGTACACTAGGGTAGGGGGGGGGGGGGGTCCAGGAGAGGGTAGGTGCCCTGGGGACACAGCAGGGGGGTCGGGGGGGGGCTGGTGGAGGTAGAATGCCAGCCTCTCCCCTGGGGTACACAGTGAACAGTGATGTGGGATAACAACTCCACTACTACTTCTTCTTCCTTGGAGGAAGAGTCATTGTCAGCAGCGTGTGCTGTATGTGGATGTGCGCACCATCTCGCCGGAGTAAGCCGCTTCTAGCCGTGCCGTCTCCCGCGCTAAACTCCCATCAATCCAGGCTCAGCCGCCCTCTCCCTAACCTCCTCTGACGGCTAATTGGCCATTAGCGCTGGCGCAGAGGTTCCCGCAGCCCAGGAGATGAATGCTCTCCTCTCCTTTTCTCTCCTCTTCTCTCCTCTCCTCTTCTCTCCTCTCCTCTCCTCTCCTCTCCTCTCCCCTCCCCTCCCCTCCCCTCCCCTCCCCTCCCCTCCCCTCCTCTCCTCTCCTCTTCTCTCCTCTCCTCTCCTCTCCTCTCCTCTCCTCTCCTCTCCTCTCCCCTCCCCTCCCCTCCCCTCCCCTCCCCTCCCCTCCCCTCCCCTCCCCTCCTCTCCTCTCCTCTCCTCTCCTCTCCCCTCCCCTCCCCTCCCCTCCCCTCCTCTCCTCTCCTCTCGTGGTCCAGTTTTAAGTGTGGACAAATAATGGAATATAAATCTTCTCCCTGCGGAGCCGAGCCAGATAAGATGTAGATAAGGCCAGGATGCTGCAGGAGAGAGAGAGATTCCGTGCGTAGTACCATGTCCGCCTGTCTCTCTCGCAGCCTAACCGAGCTAGAGAGGAGAATAGTTTTACATTCATTTCGGGCTCCTGTTCTTTTTAACCCCCGGTTGACTTAATTGACTTATCTCACGGCAGTATTTAAATGTAAGTGCCGAGTCTCTCAATGATGATTATCTTTCGATATTCGATATTATGCTTTACCCTGTGAAGTAACTCTACAAAGAAACACTTATAATAACGACGGCGCATCTCACATTATCTGAAGCGGTAATCAATCGGTAATTGATTCAATATGAACGCTTAATTGCATAAAAACGTACTGCCTCACCTCTGCACCGGTTCTAAAATGCTATACATTTTTCTGCTTAATTTCCGTGACAAATAAGAAGTCCAGAGAAAGCCTAGTGTTTATTCATGCATTGTCTTGCATAGAATTTTAATTTCAGTGAATCTCTCTGAGCAACTCCACTAATTGGGTAAGGAGCTGCAACAATCTAGGAGTGCAGCTTGGAATACTGTTGATGTAATTACAATTTATGCAGCCGGAGTAGATGCTTTTGAAATTAATTAACTCGAGCACAACAGCCGCGCTTAATCACAGTGTTTAGGATCGGTCCTCCTTTAGCCATCCTTTTTCCATTTCGCTGATAGTGAAAGTTAATCAATTCGGCCTCATTTTCTGCCCAGTAAATACAGTCGAGCCAATTAGTCTATTAACCTCTTTTTTTATTTTAATTTTTTTATGATAAGTGCATTCGGAGAGGCTGTCATTTCTCCCCAGCACCTTTTCCGCTGGAAGTGATAACACCTGGTTCAGGACTGTCTTGCAGCACAGCCCAGAGGGACCCCCTCCAGCTCAGTGTCAACACGCCGGCTCCACAGTTCAGCTAAGCTCCCTCTGTCTGACTCCATTACTGTGGCCGACATCTCCCTAACCAGTGTGCCCGTGCCATTGCAGGACTTCGTGGTGAAGATAATCCGCTCCCTGGAGAGTCCGTCCTCCGTCACCAGGGCCAAGGCGTTCCTGGTGCTCCTCCAGGTCCTGGTGAACAACAGGGAGATGCTGCTGCTATGCTGCCACTCCAGGTACGTGCAGGCCAGACGGCTGTGGCGCAGGAGGTAGAGCCACACTCCAGGTACGTGCAGGCCGGGCGGCTGTGGCGCAGGAGGTAGAGCCAGTGTCTAATGATCGCAAGGTTGGCAGATCGGCGGTTAGAGCCCCGTCTGGCCACATGTCGAAGTGTCCTTGGGCAAGACCCAGTGAGCGGGCCGGCGCTTTGCCTGGTAGCTTGCCGTCATGGGTGTGTGAATGTGTGTGTGAATGCGTGTGTGACTGGGGGAATGAGAGGCCGTTGTAAAGCGCTTTGGAGTAAGGCGCTATATAAGTCAGTCCATTAGGTACGTACAGACCCGTTCACCAGGTACAGACCCGTTCACCAGGTACAGACCCATCACCAGGTACAGACCCGTTCACCAGGTACAGACCCATCACCAGGTACAGACCCGTTCACCAGGTACAGACCCATCACCAGGTACAGACCCATCACCAGGTACAGACCCGTTCACCAGGTACAGACCCATCACCAGGTACAGACCCATCACCAGGTACAGACCCATCACCAGGTACAGACCCCATCACCAGGTACAGACCTGATCACACTGGATCAACTCCAGATACAGACCCGTTCATTCACTCTGGATCTGCACCTGCCCCACGGAGAGGCAGATAGACATTTTACATTTATTACATGTTTGACATTTAGCAGAAGCCTTTATCCAAAGCGACTTACAGCAAATACATTTGACTAAGTAAGTGAATCATCTATCCACCAGTCACAGCTTTTTTTTTTTTTTTACCGGGGAAACAATACTAGTTATAATACTAAAACAATACTAATACTAATAATAGTTGAAGATCAGGAGGGGCAGTTCAGGTGTAGCCTGAAGAGACGAGACGGCGGGAGACAGGGAGTGACTGCAGTCCTGCCAATAGTGGGAAGCTCGTTCCACCAGCACATTACAGCGAGCACGTCCTCCGATTTCTACCTCCACTAACCTTCACAGACAGACCTGCATGTGTAGTGTCTAGGCCTTCTACTCTGATTACAAGTCATGCTCCTGATCAGGCCACCAGCACAGGCCCAATGCGTCACCTCTGTTATGATCCATATTAATAATGATGATGAATGCTGCCATATGATATGGATCCATGTCTCCTCAGGTTTGTATTGATGTTATGGAGCAGTGGTTGACCATTGTCTACGATACAACTCTTTTAAGAAGCAGGCCTGTACTTGCCTGTTTTGGTGTTGGAAAATAGTTCACATTGTCCAGCTACACACGGGTATTTTAGTTTTGTAAAGGAAGAGTGGAATGGAATAAATGTCTTAAAGTCATGAACCTAGAAGCAATATCAAAGTGCAATGTTCTGTAAAAAGCAGTGAAATTAGTTCTGTCAAATAACAGTAACCGGAGAAATGGCTTTCCGTAATAAAGTCTCCAAATTGCTCAAGCAAAAGATGAATCGAATGAAACCAATTTCATGTTGAGATAATCTTTTTTTTAAAACCTGGGAAAGATTGGGAGTGGGAAATAGTGATGAATCCTCAGTCAAACTCCCAAGGGGAGAGGTGGTTTCATGAGTATGTACTGTTCTTGTTGTTGACCACTCTTTCTTGATAGGAAATAGATTTGTCTAGTTAAACCTTTTCAATCGGTCTCATACTGTCACTGAGAGCAAGTTATACTTTGCAGAACATAACACTTACTTTTAAACATGTGTTATGCTCCTCACTCGCAACATCCCCAAACTCACAACCAGAATATTCATAATATAAAACTTTTCAACTTAAAAAGTTCCATCACAAAATGCATATTCCGTGCTCACTTCTAGCAAAGAAGTGAAAAGCATATTTATGCATATTTATTATATGTATGCACGCGGGGCTTATGTGCAAACGCTTCATCACATAAATGAAAATGTAAATGAATTGGCCTAGTTGCCGTAATCCTCCAGCTGTTTAAACAGGCCAGACGATCGTTCGCCATGCTCGTGGACTCCACATCCCCCTGCCTCCCCAGCCATGTGATGTTGGCTTCTGTTGGCTCTCAGACTCGTACAAGTGCTCCCAAGATGCACCCTGTCAGCACTGACCCCCCACTCTATCTCCCAAAGTGCGAACAGTCTTCGGCGCGCATCACCCACAACACTTCTCTAATTAGCTCCGCTGTGGCGCGCGAACGCACGTCATGGCTTCTGATAACATATTTTAACGTCCCTGTTGTGGAGAATGTCAAGTCGGTTGCTTTGTGTGAAGTGTTTCAATGGTCGGAGGAGACACGGGAAGGAGGAGGAGACACGGGAAGACACTTGTAGCCCGGCTGAGGCGTTCGCTCTGTGACAGCTTCGCTGGAGTGAAATGAACTGAAGAAGAAGTTGTCTACGATTATGTGTCTTTTTATAGACTCATCTGGAAAAAAACCGACTAGAGCGAGTGCATGAAAGTGTAGCTTTCTGGTTTTGGTCTGTAGAACGGAGGCCTTTATTTGGTCACTGAATGTATCCCAACCACCAAGTATCCAAATGTTAGTCGTCTCTTGAGTTGTCGAATGATACGGTTTGGCATAGGTGGTATGAAAAGTGCTTTTGTGCTGTAGCTAAATCAGGTTATTGCTTTGGCCCTGATTGCTGCCTTATTACTGTTAGTGCAGGGAATAATGGCCTATGATATGGGCTGATTGAGTTAATGGAATCATATGAAAGGAACCCTGATTCAAAAAGCATCTTGAACTTTGAAAGAGGGGCTGAGGCCAAAAAAGCCTGTTTAATTCCTGCCTCTCGGTTAATCCTGCCGTGGCGCGCAGAGAGAGCCCCTCCGTTTGATTTGCAGTTAAATGAACAGTGAGGTTGATTGTGTGGAGCTGAGTGGGCAGATTCTCTAATCAGCAGAACACTGGTGAAATGATATTGCTCCCCCCCCACACACACCCCACCACCATCCCTCCCTCCCCAAGTGCCTAGACAGTGGCAGAAGGGGGAACTAGGAAGCATAAATGTCAGGCTGCCACGCCCATCCATCCCTGTCCCTCTGCCAGCGGCCCAGAGCCATGCATGTAGGCTGGCTGCACCCTGACGTCCCACCCAGGAGGAAATGTCATTCGATTTTTTTTTTTACAGTGGAAGTCACAGTTCCCTTCCCTCTGGTGATGTAACCACCAGCGAGCCATGTACCACTAATAAAGGGCAGCTTGATCCCGACATGTTGCAATAAATGTTTTTTTGTTTGTTTTTTTAATCATCTGAATAGCTGTGTATTATTATTATTCGTTTTATTTTTTCCCTCTTCTGCCTTCACCTGCTGCAGAATTGAGTGCTGCTGCTAGCAGGCTGCCAGACAGCTCCTCTGTGTCCCTGCAGAGAAACGATCACTTTGTTAGAAAGAGGCACATTTATTGGAGCAAGGAGAATGTGTTTGTGGGACGGTCTCTATGTCAGATATGCACGTGTAAAGTAGTGCAGTTGTCAAGCCGTCACACTCTTGTGATATCGTTGCCTTTCTCCCAGCAGCACCAGGAATGTAGCACAGCCACTGAGGGACATCATGCTTGCCCCTAGGTGCCTTGCTGCCCTACCAGAACATGGCATATCATTTCATAATTAATGTGGAATGTGGACGGGCAGTCATGCCATTCTGCCTTCTCATAAGCCTCACTGGTTGGTAGGAGCAATAATTTGAAGTTAAATTGACTATGACCGAGATGGTTGGAATGAATGTTTGAAAAACCAACCCTTACTACTCTGGGCCTTGCTTTATGTTGCAACATGTGATCTAATAGGCTAGTAATGGTAGAGGCCTGCTCAAGTTACAGGGTTTTAATTTCTTATTTTTTTTTTATGTTAATCCATATTATCTAACGTAACCTCAGTGACTCAGCTTCAACGTATTTTTGGAATATAGCCTATTTGTATTTTCACCAGATATAGATCTGACTTGAATCTCAGCGGCCTCCCCTCTCGTCACGGTGGCCGTAGCGACGGTACATCTCCGTCTGCGACTGAACCCGCCGTGGCTTTTGATACTGAATAGAAATCAGCGACTTCACTCGTGCGGGTCTGTGATTACACTCCGTGGCTCTCTCTCCTCTCCTTAAGACCACATTTCATCCCTCCCTGATGAGAACAAATGGCTCTGGTCTTTGAAGTGTGATGACCGCGTTCCCTTTCTGTTTCTGAAAAAACGTCTAGGCCCCCCATATCAACCTAATCACGCCAGCGCTAGTTCGCCTACTCACTGCGGCGTACATTCTCTTTGTTATTTGAAAGCCGACCCTCGTCCCTCACGCTGGTTGTTACACAACCATTTATCTCTCCGTTGTTTTCCCCTGTGCGTCGTGTCTTCTGTGTCTAATTTGGGAGAGGTGTTTTTAGGGAGGGGAGTAGACGGCTGGCTGGTGTATGAATGTCCAGGCGTGGAAGGTGTAGAGGAGAAGTGTGTGCGCTGTTGGTTACACACGAGTTAATGACTGTAACACTGCCTCCTATTCAACAAGAGCCTGGAGGCTGGGATTGGGTTTTAGTTCTGACTGTTACGACTAACTGTCAGACTGACACGGTGATGTTGCGATCACTGAGGAGGAGGAGTCATCACATCTCACTTTTTCTTTTGATGATTCCATGTCAAATACTCTGTTTTATTGACAATGAAATGGTTATGTCTGACATATTTCATGTGTTTTCTGAATCTGAATCTTCTTCGCTTGATTATTTCCCTTTCTTTGAGGGCTAGAGCGAGGCCTATTCCTACTTGTGCATGCTCGAGGGCTCCTTTGAAGGTCTGCATTGATTGCTGCATCTATTACCCTTTCTTTTCAAACCCTGATTGTTTTAATGAATGTGATTTATTTGCCATAACACATCTTACTAATTCTGTTTTCAATGGCCGGTATCGATTCCCCCCCCGCTCGATCCAGGAGCTCCTGATAGATCGGAGGCGTAGGTGAATAATAATGTTAGTTTTTTTTCTTGGCCCCCGCTTTGCAGACTGGTGATGTACATTGAAAGAGACATCAGAAAGGCATTGCCAGGGAAGGAGCAACAAAGCAGCAATGAATACCTGTCAAAATCCCTGGATCTGCTCATCCGTTACGTGGTGCAGGAGCTGCCAGGCATCCTGGGTAAATCAATCACAACGCACAAAAAAAAAACGGAGAGGGGAGGGGGGGGCCAATGGTGTGGGAGTGTGCGGGGGGGGGGGAAATCCAGCATCAATGACTGAAGCAGCCAATTTGATTCGCCTCTCTTTAATTACCTTTCTGATTGACTTTTAAAGCAGGCAGCCAGGTTATTGACCTTTCCTGCCGTTTCATTTTGTAAACCAGCGCTGCTTACACGGCACGTCTCCTGTCGGAGGGGGGGGAGGGGAGACCGAACAGGTTCAAACTGATCTTGTCCTTGATGGGGAGGGGGGGGGGCTAGGGGGGGGGGACTCTGTGTCTGTGTCCTTGAGGGATGCACCTGCCTGGCTATCTCACCTGTGGGCCGTGTGCCAGCGGTGCT